>NC_135307.1:190241739-190606824 GCF_048772815.1 Callospermophilus lateralis
ACTGTGACTTTATATTTAAAAACTCAAGTATATTAAGAGAGACGCTAAAATTTTCAAGATGTTGAATGACATGTGCAGTAGCACCTCAATTACTTAAACTCATCAGGAAATGAGTTATTTTGTATATGTAAATTATGTTCACATAACACAAGTGTCTCCTTAGCACCAAGATATTATATATTAGAAATGTGGATGGAAATCTTTCTAAATGGAATTCACATTTTTCTGCCTTCTCAAATATAAGAGATGGGGCATAATTTATTCTAGATATCTATTATTTATAAGAAACACAATTTAAACAAAGTGATTTTTTTTTTTAGAAAAATTATAAGTAAAGGCCTGGATGAAGAAGTCTGATGGAGAAAAGTCAATACTAATAGCAGACAAGGTGGAATTTAAGGTTAAAGTAATAACAGGATGAAGAGGAATGTAGTCATGATAAAAGACACATTCTCCAAAGGAAATAGAATGATCATAAATCTACATGCACGAAATGGTGCAGTATCTTCACTGAATCCCAGTGTTTGTGACCCATGCTTCCCTTAAGTAAGCCAAAGTAGTTCCAATTTCAGGGGGTTTATAGCTACATTTTCCTCTGCCTCCTACAAATTTGTACCCTGACTTTATCCTATACTCTGTCCAAATCTCCACTTCCCTCCCCATGAGGACTGACCACTCTATCTAATTTGTCACTAATGATCCTAAGGTGTGTAACTGTTTAAATCTGACCCTCAATATCTAGGACATCTTATTGCCATGGGAAAACTAAGATACTCAGAGCCCGGAATCCACTACTAAATTTCATTAGGTTCCCGAGAAGGATCTGCAAACCTCAGAATCCTCTGAGAGAAATTCATTGTTACCAGTCAAAACTAGTTTTTCCCAAATAGATGACAGTTACAGGTTCCAGTTATCAGTACCAAACACACCACTACAAAAAGTCCCAGGCTCTCTCTTGGCCCCTTTCCTTAGTAGCTGATCCTACTGTAGGTTGCTAAGCTCTTACCAGCTTCAGGGTAAGAAGAGTCACAGAAAATGAATGTCATGAAAGCAACACCCTTGCCTTCTGGGTTCCTGTCCTGGGGCTGCTGTAAGGATCCACCACACCTTGGTAGTTTAAACCCACACAATTGTATCCTCTGCCCTTTCTGGAGAGCAAAAGCCTGAGGTGGAGGTGTTGGCAGGCCTCCTCCCTCCAGAGGCCTAGGGGCCCCTCCTGGCTCCCCTCTTTTAGTTTCTGGTGGCTGCTGGTGATTCCACGATCTGTGGTCGCAGTGTACACCTCCGCAGTCACAATGCCTTCCTGTTTGACTGTGAGAGTACGATCATGATCCCATTTAGGGTCCACCTGAGCAATCCAAGACAGTCTTCTCCTCTCAAGATCTTTAACTGAACCACATCTGCCAAACCCTTTTCCAAATAAGAAGCATTGGCAGGTGCCAGGGGTTACAATCTGGCATCTTGGGGCAACTGTCCCAATCTGTTAGGTCTACCATAACCAATACCACGGGCTGGGCTGTGGCTTACACATCAGACTGCATTTTCCAGAAGCTGGAAGGACCAGAATGAAGACTCCAGTGGGCTCGGGGTCTGGTGAGGGCTCACCTCCTGGCTCCCAGATGTCCACCTTCTTGCTCTATCCTCGAAGAAAAGGAAAAGAGTGCTCTGGCTCCACTTCCTTGTCTTAGAAGGACGCCAGCCCCGTCGGACCATGCCACACCCTCATGACCTCATTTAATCCCTATCACCTCTTTTCAGGCCCTGTCTCCAGATATGGTCACATTAGGTTCACAGAGGCCAATTGCAGCCTTGGGACCCTGATCAACTCTGCTCTGAGAGCGTCCATCCATTGAAATTGTTGCTCATGTCTCCATGTCTTTGCCATAATTAGAAATCATTTCCAAGATATCTAAGATGTGTAACTGTTTAAATCCCAAATCCCACATACTATTTATTAATTCACTCAGCAGATATTTATAGTCTGTGTGCAAATATTGTGCAGGTCCTAAGGATGTGGTGATGAGCAAAAACAGATTTTGTCCCTGACCTCAGGGACTCACCAACTAGGAGGAAAATATCCATTCATTGAAAAGTGGCAAATGCAAATGTGAGATTGCAACTGTTACAATTGCTCTGAATGAATCCTCTGAACTGGCAGCCTGTAGTGGGTGGATGTGAGTTGTTCAGGAAGTCCCCCAGTAGAGTGCTTGGGCAAGAATTTGAGAAAAGTGGAAATGACATTTAAGAGCACGTGCAAAGACTTTTCACCTGGAAAAGCACAGGGAGAGGGAGGAGGCACAGTGGGAGATGGCAAAGGAAGCTGCAGAGGTAAGCAGAGCCCAGAGCCTGCCATGCTTTCTCATCCACTGTCAAAGTCTTTGTTCCTTTGTTCTGTGACCTAAAGAGCAATGTGGAAGCCGTCGAGGGTTTTGCATAGGGGGACTGACATGATTAGATTTGTGTCTTTGGACGATGACTCTTGACTATCTTTGGACAGCGTAAGAGTGAAATGGCAGTCAGCTGGAGGAGCTGAGATCTCCAAATAAAATGATGTGATTCAGACCAGAGAGGTGGCAGAGGTGGTGGAGAAGGAAAAACTAAATGAACTCTGGAGACATTTAAAAGGTAAAATTGCAGAACACCATGAATTGGGCAAGGGGTGAGGAGAGGTAGATGCCAAGGGTGAGCCCTGATTGGCCAGCTTTGCAAACAAGGGTTAACCACGCATTGCAAGAACATGGAATGCCTATGAGGATGGGCTGGGGGAGTCGTATGAAGGAGTCCACTTTGGCCATACTGAGTTTGGAGAGGCCTGTGGGTATCTCAGAGCTGATGTCAAGGGGGTTTACTGAGTCTCGTACTCCGTGGAGCTCACAGGAAAAACCTAATCTAGAGATACATGTGTGAGTGTTCTGAGTTTAGGAGGTAACACAGCTATAGATAGAGGAGTCTCTTGGCTACATTGGGCCTGGAGCTTGTATAATTTGGGGACCCTAAGTAAAATCAATAACAAAATTAAGTATTACCTACAGAAGTGTATAATTACATTATTCAAAATGAAAATTTTAAAAAATCACAACAAATTACAAATTTTGAAGAACCTAAGTAAGATACCACAAACATCATAAAATCCAGAAAAACAATGCAATGATTCTTACTAATTAATTGCCTGGTATTACTATCATAGATCCGTTTTCCACATTCAGGCTGTATTCAATTTGATAACCTTCCCTTAATCATTGGTTTTTAAATATTTCCCATTAAGCATAGAAATGTAACTGGAATCTTCATCCAACAGGGTCAGTTGAAGCTGGTTTCAGGTTATCGGTGACCAGAATACATGAACACAAGCCTCCGCAAAAGGGCTTTGCTTCCTACCTGGGTCACAGGGCCATGCCTATGATTCAGAATTCTGATGAATTTTATTTGACATCATTTTTGATATAAAAGTATGTGGAGCATAACATCGTTATGAAATGCATTTCAAGCAGGAAAGACAACCGTTTTGCCATGGCGTTGGGAGAAATTCTTCCTCCACCTCAATTTACATATGTGATGATTAGAAAAAAGTCTCCATGGCTAGCACCAGGCTCCATCTATTTTAAGCCTCATGTCCCCTCCACTGCCCACGAACATTCAGTGCTGACTACCTAGAAAGCACACAAGTCCCTCCAGAGCCTCTGGCCATCACCAGTGGATCCCCAAGTCTGGGTATGGAGAAGTGGACATCAGGAACTTGGAAGCCACTTCTACCACAGTATGAGAAGCAGTGATTTCATGATACAGAGCGAGCTAGAACCGTGTGTGTGTGTGTGTGTGTGTGTGTGTGTGTATGTGTGTGCTTGTGTTACACTAAATACAAACTAAATAATCCTCAGGTCTTCCTCTTAGCCGTGGCCAAAACTTCTAGGAATTGCAGTTGCAAATTGAACATGAACTCATGACCATGGGAGCACATTTTGATGACCCCTCCCAGGGCCTTAGAAGCTGGAGTGAGTGAGTGAGACCCCCAGAAGTCTCTACTAGCTTCACAGAGATTTCATCCCCTGTGCCGGGTTTGTGTGTGACACCTCTGGAGCAGGGCTTCTCCACTCTGGTGCTATTTATATTTGGGGCTGGATAATTCCTTGCAGTATATGTGGGGTGACAGGGGCTGTCCTGTGCATTGTAGGAGGTTTGGCAGCACCCTTGGCCTCTATGCACTGGATACCAATAGCACCTTCTCACAGCCCCAGTGGTGATAATCAAAATGTCTCCAGACATTGCCAAATGTCCCTTGAGAGGCAATCTCACCACCTGTTGGAAGTCAGTGTTGGGAACAGTTGAGAGAAGGGAATATTGCATTTATTTAGTGAGTTTTTATTGAATCCTACTTTAAAGCCCTGGTGCAGATCATTCCATAAGGCCATATAGTGCCACTGAGAAGTGTGATCAAGGAAGAGCTGCCGGGGAATGCAGGAAGAGCCATAAGGAAGCCTTCAAAGACTCAGCGGGACTCCTGCTTCACAGGCCATGGGGGGCGGGATCCAAACATTAAGGATGTGGCAGTTGAGTCACTCAGCAGCGACTCCAGGAAAGCCTGGCTTTACGTTGGCTCTACATGAGCTAAACACTTACAGAGAATTGCAGGAAACACCTCAGGTAGCCATAAAAGTCACCTATACAAATCTGAGCCAAGAAAAGTGATGGAGGTGTGTTCAGTTGACAGGTGGAAGCACCCTTCTGCTCTGCCTGTGCCCTTGTGGTCATGCAGCCGGGGGCCTACTCAGGTCTGCAGTCTACCAAGGCATGCACTCCCTGGAGCCCGGGACAGGCTGACAATTGTATTCAGGGGAGATTGGCCACCAGGGTTTATCCCTGCTGAACAGAACAGGGAAGAGAGAGGTTAAACCAGGGACAAGAGCACTGTACATGCTCTTAAAAAAAATACTCGCCTAATCTGACACAAATCGCTCCTCTAGAAGTCTCGAGATAACCATGGTATTGTTCTTACCCTATTGTGTTTTCCCTCCACAATCAATTATTAAATCTATTGACAGCAAAATAAAAGAATTCGAGGGAACATTGAAAATCAGGGCCTCCTTCACTCCCAGTGTCGTCTCAACTATCAAACGCATTTGTTCACAGAAAGCCTTGAAACAGACAATGTGTCCCTTTGCTGAGGTGTTTGCGTTTCTGTGAAATTAGTAATTGGAGAGGGGACGCCGCTAATTCCCCTTTCTCTGTTTGAACGTGACTGCAGGATCCTTCATCAAATTGAGCACTGCGGAGCCGTGAGAGGAAGAAATGAGTTAACCCCGAGCTTCTCCCATGATTGCATTTAATCACGGCAGCCCCTTCAAAGCGTTTTCCTTTCATCATCTTCTTTATCCTCACCCTGTATTTGGCTGATCTCACCTTAATTTGACCATTCAGAACTTCTTCCAGCGCGTGCTCTGTGGCCCTCCCAGGGATTAACTAATCAATTAGTACAGTAATTTCCACTTGATCAGTACAAGCTCATTTTGATATAGGCAAGGAGCGGCGTACCATATGGCTGGAAGGCGGCAGCGATTCCTCACAATAATATAAACAAATAGCACACGCTAGCTCCCTGAACTGGCAGCTCCAGGTCATTGCTGCTGGGGGTAAGGTTCAACTTATTTAACTTTGTAAAACTCAGGAAAATGAGAATGCAGATGTCTCCCGAATAGAGCAAATATCACTGAGGGTGGAGTGGAATGAGTGGCCTTCCAGGGGACCTTGCTCGGCACTTGTGCTTGGGGCTTGACAGGCTGATGGTGGTCAGCCTCTCTCACCTACCAGGGCGCATGTCATCTTTGAGTCACTGATCTCTAAGCAGGGGTATCATCTTTAATAGAGTTATCGCCCTCCCCCCATTCCACCACTATGGGTTTTTTGTTTGTTTTTCCTTTGGTACTAAGGATTGAACCCTGAGATACACCCCCAGCCCTTTTTTTAAAAAAAATATTTTATTTAGAGATAGGATCTCACTGAGTTGCTGAGTGCCTCACTAAGTTGCTGAGGCTGGCTTTGAACTCGTGATACTCCTGTCTCAGCCTCCCAAGTTGCTGGAATAGTAGGTGTTTTTACCACCACTCCTGCTCCTCCTACAACTATGGTGAGCATCCAGCCAGATCATCCATGTCCAGTCCAGAGCTGCGCCTGATACATAAGTGTGCAGGAAACGTCAGGATAAGGGGAAAGCTCACTTTATCATCCCATCACTACACACACGCACACACTGCCCTTTAACCAAACCAAGAGGCCAGTTCTGTAAAATAAACAGATTTATAGGCTTTTTCCACCCGCAAATTGACTAGTTACTGAGAAATAATTTTGAGTCAATTCAGTCAAAAGGGGTCCATACCATTAGTTATTTGGTTAGTTAATTGGTGAATTATTTAGGTAGTTGGCTAATTTGTTGTTTAGTATAAGGCCATTTGTCTGGATCCTCCTGTTCAGGGTCTAAAAGCCTTAGCACTTGGGGCCAGATAAGTCTCTGCTAGATAATGTCTCTGTCCTGTGCATGGCCAGATATTTAAAAACGTCCCTGGTCACTATCTATGGGGTGCCAGAAGTATCCATAATCCCTGATTGTGACAGTCAAAAATGTCTCCAGACATTGCATGTCCCCTGGGTCTGAACCCATTGGCCCAATATGCCACATGTTTATAATGACACTGGCATAACTTTCCTCATCTGTTCTGTACTTTTAAAATGTCCTTTCCCTGCAGGGTAAGGATAATACCTAAGGTAATCCTTAGGTAAGGATTGTTCTGGAATCCTTACCTAAATACAAGGACTAAGTTGAGTATGAAGTTTCAAGCCTTGCTGATAATTCTTAAAAAATAAAACTGTCAGTTTGTTCTTCATGATAATTGTTTATTGTGAGGTTATATCATAATTTCACAATATTTGGTGGGGTAAGGGGTCCCAATTGTGCCAGCAATTGCAAAAATATAAAAATAGGCCCTGCCATCAGTAGCTCATATTCCATACTGGGAAGTGACTCATAAAATGGGACATTTAAAGTGAGGTAAGTGCAGGAGTTAGTTCTCCCCAGTGAGTGTGATTGTGTATAGAGGGGTTGCACTAAATTCCAATTTTGTCCACAATAGCATTCATAGAGGAAAACATCCCACACTAGTTCAGGGCCTGCATGAGGTTGGAAGAGAGTTTCTAGGGTCTGGAGAGGCAAGAGACAGAGGTGAACCATCAACTGTAGAGTGTGGGGCTGGTGCAGACCTAGACATCTTTGTGAGTGGCACATTGTGTTAATTCAGAAACTAGATAATTCCCTTCCAGGATACCTGCAGTAAGGGTGTTCATGATTCCTCAAGGTTACTGTCCTGTGTATGCTCTGTATTATTTTGACTTGATTGATAGCAAAGAGGTCTTGATCCATTTGGTGGATTAATAATTTGAATTGGCCAATAGAAGGTAACTGTAGGAAGGTGGGACATGGCTGAAGGGTGTAGGTCACTGGGGGTGTGCCTTTGGGGACAGTATCTTGTCCCCGGTTCCTTGTATGATTTCTCCCCCTGCCTCTCTCTCTCCCTGTCTCTGCCATACTCTTCTACATCACTCGAGTCCAGAGCAATGGATAAACTTCTTGTCAGGTACTTTGGTCACGATGATGAAAAGCTGACTGACTCAGAGCCTCAATTCTTCCCCATGATGTGGTAATGACACAAGAATCTCAAATTATAGGACTAAGAGCCGCAGGGACTCCTAGTGGAGTTACACAAAATGAATGACCCTTAAGTTTCAGGGTGCCACACATGCGCTGCCCCACCACCCCGCCGCAGGCCCTGAATCTAATTTGGTCTGTGTCAGTTGATATCCTTTCCCTAAAGAAGGCTCCCTGAATGGCGGTGGGTGGTCGTGAAATCTCCTCCTGTTGGAAACCCTGTCTCTTGATTTCTACATCCCCAGCGCCCCCGACAGTGCTTGGAACACAGCCAGCTTGCAGTGCCCGCTGAGCACCCGAGAGGCTGAACCAATGGCTGAAGAGAGGCCACCGTGACCCCACTGCCTCAGGTTCCCCCGGGAGGCCATCATGGACTAGAGTGCGTAATTCATTACCTGCTGATCGAGACAGACAGGAAAGGCCACTTGAGTTCAAAATAGAGGGAGATCCCTTCAGGTGTGATGAAAAGGGAAGATGTTCAAGCCAGTCACAGACTCGTGGCTTCTGACAATGACCTCGCCTGTGAGCCACAGGAGCTGAAGCATCTGTAAGCAGGCTGACCAGGAGCTTGGGCTCTGGGTCTGAACTCTAGGTCTGCTGCTCCCCAGAGGGGAAGCACCAGCTTCTCTTGCCAGAATGAAGATAAGAATGGAATAGACGGTGCAGGACAGAGGTGTGGACTAGTTGGGTCCCAGTGACACCAGAGTTGGCCCAACTGCATGGTAGGCCAGGTGGACCCCACTCGCGGCAGGCACTTGCTGTTACTCATGCTCATCATTCATCATAAGCACAAGGCATCGTGCCCAGGCTTTCCTGCCATGGGGGAAAAAGCACCCAGTAATTAATGGGGGAAAGTGACCACTTATTGATCAACCACTGTATGAGTCAATGCTGAAGGTGCTAGGTTAGGTACTCAGTTGAATATTCACTGCAGCTCAGTAAGTTAGGTGTTGTTGCCCCAAGTTCATAAACATAGACTTGAACTGAGAGAGGATAGTTACAAGCAAAGATGCTAAATGACATAATGGGAACGGACCACAAGTCACCTGATGCCGATACCAGTGTTTCTGCCGATGGCTCTCTTTGATTCCATCCTCTTGGCTAAGAGCCCAGGTTCAGAGGTCAGGCCTAAGAGGTCAAATCTTGGTTCAGTCTTACTGGGACACAGCAACTTAATTACCTACGTAAATCTCAGTTTCCTTACCTACACAACAGAGGTGATAATAGAAGTTGGATTTCCGGGCTCAGAAAGAAAGCAAAGTGACAGCTTGCCCGTGACTCCCCCACCCCCCGCCACCCCAACTCAGCCTCTGGCTCACAGTAAATGATCAGCATGTCTTCATGCTCCTATTAATAGTCTAAAATTATGAGAATGTAGCAAGTGCTCCATAGACTTAGCTTCAAATCCCACCTTTATGAGTGGGATACGCTGGAGGACTACCCTCGGAAAATTTTATAGATTTCAGAATCTATGATGTCTACCCAATTCACTGAAAAAATCTGGTCCCCTCCCACATCAACGTGGCCAAGGCTGATAATTGGCCAAGAACATATTGGTGAGAAAACTAGGAAAAGTTCAAGTCAGGATGAGGAAAGAAGGGAGCCCCAGGAAGTGGGAAGGAGATGACCCAAAGTGTCTGAGGGGTAAATCATGGACTTCATACAGGTGGTTAACGACCAGGATAAGGATGCAAAGCTGCCTGAAATAGCAACAGTGACCTCTAAAACAGCAGCCAAATCTTTAGTTTTGAAAGTTATTAATCTTTACATGAAATTCCTCGTCAGTGGCAGGAGGAATGTTCCTATTATTTAATTTCATTCAAATTACACTACAAAAAACAATTAAGGTGAATAATTATGAAACTAAGGTCAACTCAATTTTCCATAATAATGTTTTTTGTTACCGGGCTCATTATTGCTAATTCCTTTCATAATCTTTGCCATCTAACCTCATTTGTTTCATTTATAAGTGGCAAGAAATGCACATCATAAAACAGCAATGAAATCAAGACAGCAGCATGTCACTTTGGTGATCTCTGGAGAAAGTAATTATTGTCTCGGGTTAACCTTTTAGGGAGAAACTCATCTGCATATTCCCAATGTAGGTGTTACGATTGTCAGAGTGAAATTTTCCGTTTTTGATGTTTTAGTCGTGCGGCCTAGCTACAGAGGGTGAGGGTCTGGCCTGAAGTTGAGGTTTTACCCGACTGTTCTGAATACTTATAAACCAAATGAAAAAGCACTCAAGCAGGATTTAAATGGGCTTTTAGTGAAACCCAACACATACACCTCTCTCTCTCTCTCTCTCTCTCTCTCTCTCTCTCTCTCACACACATTTTTAAACTTTCAAAATCATCTGTCTTATGCAGCTTTAAAAAGAAAAAATTTTTGATGTTGATTACCAAGACACTCATATTTGAGATCTGCAGAATTTCATTTGCGGTAATCTCTGCACTTTGGCCCTGTGCTGTTTGAGTTTATGAAGAATTTAAAATATGTTTCAACTAATGGCATGCCCTACTTTAAAATCCTCATGTCTTACACATAGAAATTCTACTTCTAGAAATTCACTGTAGAGCAGGACTGGCGAACGTCTGGATGAGTGTCACCATGCTGGTGTTTAAATACTGCAGATATCACCCTTTTGCTGATCACTGATGAAACATTCCAAAACAGATAAGCAGCCCTATGCTCTTGGATCCTACAGCATGCTAATGTAACAAATATACAAATAAAGAAGGGATGCTTATCAATGACGACAAGTGCTTTCAAGGCCATGGACAGGGTGAGGGAATAGAAAGAAATGGAAGACCACGGGGACAGGCATAGCCCCACCATGTCCCCTTGGCCCACTCAGGATGCTACCTGCAGCTGGATGGGCAGCTCACCTACCAAGAGCTCTCTCTCCTTGGCACCTGCCTCTCCCCACCACATGGTCTTCTCTTATGTAGCCAGCCTCATGCTCCGGCCCTGAGAGCAGAGGCCAGAGGTGCCAAATAATTAGTACCTGCTGGAGTGGCCCTCTGCTTGCCATGAGAGTGGTAGGGTAACCATCCCAGCCCCTGTCCCTGGCTAGGACAGTTCTGGAGAGACTTGGCAGAGTCTCCCCAAACTCTCCAGCAGGATTGAGTCGGGGTGTCTATTCTGGCAAATGCGTCATTAATAGCACCTTAACCTGACTCTCCTCCTCTCCTCAATCCTTTGATTCCTGGGGTCACCTCCCAAGTGAACACTTCAAATGTACCTTCGGGGAAGCTCTGCTGAGAAGAGGACTTTATGACAAGGTAGAGTTTAGCCTGGTCCCTGAAGGAGGCGGAGAACACTGATTGTGAGCACGGGGGTGAAAGTGTTCTGTGGAAGAGGATGCCACGGCCTGGCCATGCCACCAAGGTCGGCAGTAGCTGCCATAGTGCTGGAATATCTGAAGGGAATCAGTGTGACTGAGTCCAGGGAGCACAGGAGGTGGGGCTGAGAGAAGGTAGGGACAGTTCAAGTGTCCCTGATGGGCTGTGGTCAAGGAGAGGCCATGTTCTAAGTGACACCGAAGACTAGAGGCTGTCGCTAGTACGTACTTGAGTAAGAAGCTAAAAATGGAGCCATCTGAACACGGATTCTGCATTGGTTTTCTTTACTCCGGTGCACTTAACCATTGAGCCAAATCTTCAGCCCTTTTCTCTTTGTTATTTTGAGACAGGGTCTCATTAAGTTGGTGAGGCTGGCTTTGAACTTGCAATCCTCCTGCCTCACCCTCCAGGGCTGCTGGGATTGCAGGCGTGCGCCACCACACTCAGCCAATTCTGCACTTTTAATCACTCTTCCACCAAACCAAATACTGAAAGAGCTTAAACCTGTGATTCCCTGCAGACTTAAAGCTGGCTGGCTACCCTGTCTCTGTTCACACCTTCCTAAGGTCTTTGCTTTGTCCGCGCTCAACACAGCAGATAGTGAACTTTGTTTCCCATTTCAGCTGGACGAGCTGAGCACCTGCATTCCTTGTCAATTTCCAGCACATCCTTCTGCAGATATCAAGATATGTGGCCTTCGTAAATTTTCAGAGACATATTAACGTCCACCTCCATAATGCCTTAATTGTACAGAAGCCATTAGACAGGAGTGTTAAGGTGACAGAGGCACCCATGCAAATGGTAAAGAAAGACAGCAAGATGCCTAAATTAAAAGGGGTGAAGGGTCCAGGACAGTCTTTCGTGGAGGAAGAGATTCATGGAGATTCACTGTCCTAACAAGAATGGACTGCCTCATAAATTATCTCAATATGATGCCAGTAAGTCAAGGGGAACTTTTTTAAAGTAGGATTTTGCAAAAGGTTAAATGAAAATGAAGGCTGAACAATTATTTTTGTCCTGCTGCCTAGCAGGGCTTCCGCTAATGTTTGTGTACAGAAGTGATAACGGCAGGACACTTCAAAGCCTTTCCAGGGACAATCATCATCAGTGAGAAAGGATTTGATTTTGTAAAAAGCAAGCATTGTAAGTGATATTGAAATAAAAAGACAAGATTGCATGAGCTAAGTGCCTTATTTTCTTCAGTGCTGGTGGGGCTCCACAGACCCTCGTGGTGCCCATAATTGGGGTCTTGGAAGTGGAAATAGAGAAGTATGTGTTTTCCTTTGTGAACATGGCATTTCTGACCTATCAGTGGAGCAATGGGCACTGAAAATTTTATTTCTGGAAAAGAAGAGACATTTGCTCTCAGCCAGGTCTCAGCATTTGATCAGGGAGAGCAATGGGTTGGGTTGTCTTTGTGTTTTTCTTGATCCAGTCCTCTTGAGTGCTACAGTTAACACAATGGAGAGGTAAGAGTTGAATAAACTGGGAAAAAAATAACTTCTACCCCAGTGGATGGTTAAGTATTCCACGAGCAGAGGGTACCAATTCCAAAGTCCAAAACTGAAATACTCCAAATTCTGAACCATTTTAAACAACAACATGACACCAGAAATGGAAAATTTCATGCTATAAAAACTTGTTTTGTGTACAAAATTATTCAAAATATGGTATAAAATTACCTGCAGGCTATGTGTATGAAGTGTATATGAAACATCAATGAGTTTTATATTTAGACTGAGGCCCCATTCCCAAGATAGCTTGTTATGGGTATGCAAATATTTCAAAATAAAATTTTTAAAAATACACCTAGTCCCAAGTGCTTCAAATAAGAGATATTCACCTGTACACTGAACTTATGTCTTTTCCTCAATGCCTGGCTTAGGTCCCATGGTATATAGCAGGTGCCTTCATCCCAAGAAACTTAAAACCCAATGTAACTGTAAACAGGAAAAGTGATTTCCTCATACAACTAGAAACCAGAGGTGGAGGGTCACTTCTCAAGTCATGAGTTTCCTCAGTAATATCACGGGAACCCATGCTATTTCAACACGGCTCTCATGCGGGCTCAGTCTCTGAGTCAGTCCCCTTTGAGATCTCCTAAATACATATGTAAATATCTTCCTAGATATTTCCCTTTACATATCATTGCCCAAAATGTTTTATATATTTATGTCTGGAAAAAAAATAGCTAAAAGGATAGAGATTGACTTAGTCACTACAGACCCACCCCCGGTTCTGGAGATGGAGCAGCCTCTCGACCACATGGCCACCAAAAGAGGGAAGAGTGGAACAAAGTCAATGGCTCCAGCAGCAAGGAGGAGCAGCCTCCTTCGAAGCCTCTGCTAAAAACAAAAATTTCAGAAAATGTTGATTGAAGAAAATGCAGAGTGACAAAGTGGGTCTCTTTGATGTCATTCACTGCTTTCTTTCTTGGAGGATGGGTTGTTTATTTTGAAGTGTTTCCGGGGCTGTCTGTTCTTTGCCTTTCCAGTATTCCTTCTTCCTTCTTCTCATCACAGCAGTCTGTTTGTTTTTCCTTGAGGACCCCAGTGACTCTCCACCAGTCATGTGGTTTGTTGGGTGCTAACCTTCTCCAGACACGTCAGGCACATGTCCCCGAATCTACCCCATCAATATCTTCCATCTCTCTTGAAACAGCAACTGATGCTCATGAAAGGCTGATCCCAGGAGAGTTCTTCCCAAAGGACTATGGAGCAGGTAATGCATCTTCCCATGAGAAGGACTAGGTGTCTAGAGCTTCAATAGTGTAATTCTGAATAGCCTTTGTGTTGGGGAGGAAGAGGGAACGTGAAAGTCTATTCACATAGAGGGATGTGAGACAGAAAATGAGGAGAGTTTGAATCTTGAAGAGACAGTTTAGACTCTTGGTTCAGGCAGGATGAATTAAGGATGTGCTTAATTATAAACGTTTTGGCCACATAATCCAGTGCATTCCTTGTTTTCCCTAAAGTCATCTTAGACTGAATTTTGCCTCTTGCAAACTAAAAATTCCCATCCAGTTTACTCTTCTTCTGTTGTGTGTATCCTACGATTTGAGGTTCTGACATATTCATTTTGTCATTTCCATGTCTCTAGACCCTAGAACCTATCAGAACATTTCCCAACCTTTTTGTTATATGAGAATTCCTGCTACACAATAGTGGCTTTGCTTTTAAATATCTGTTGAATGAGAAAATATATCACAAAAAGCTATTCTGAAACTGGGGATACTTTTGTTAAATGAATTTGTATTTTATGACTCACAAAGGCCTCCATCTGCATTTTAAAACAGTCATATATAATATGAAACATATTACCTATTTAGCCTAGACAAATTTTGGTCTGTACATGGATTTGTGGTGTCTAAATTTAATAACTGCACAGGAGGATCCATAGCCCCATATCCTGGGACACCAGAAGAAAATGGATGGTAGTTAAATATTTGTAGAATTTAATGGAATGAATGAATAAATGGCTGACTCATGTAAAAAGCATTGTCCAAGGAGGAAGCTAGAATCTCAGAGCCTAGAGACGATCGTCTCAGGGCATTATGAAGTTGGACGCCTGTGGATGGGGATGCAGCCTTGACCTCACCACTATTCCTACCAGCCTGTGGTGACTTCAATGGCGTAAACCATACAGTTCCTTCCCCTGCAGTCCTAGTAGATGTCTGGATGTGTGATTCCCCAGAGTGGAAGAGGGTCATGGTTGCCCACTCATTATCCATTGTCAATTATCCTCTCCTTATCTAACTTAAAAGAGAAATGTGAGAGCCCAGAAATGTCTGTTTCCCAGTCTCCAAGGCAGCTCCCCATGCCAATCTGGTTCTTCTGCCTAATATAGTGTAATCGGAAGTCAGTGGGCTGGGGATTTCTGGGAGGCCCTACAAAAGGGGACCAAATCATCTGACATGTAACTTTTATCCTCTGCCATTCTGTTTTCCACCTTCCTGGAAAGTAAGCAAAGTGTCCAGATGTGGAGCTGCCATTTTGCCAAATTCCTGAGGAGACAAGCCACACCCTGAGGGGCATTGAAGGAACCCAGGTCCTTGAGGGAATCTGACAGCCTCTGTACCAAACACGGACACTCAACACCAGACTTCTTGAGACAGGGGAAATATATAACCCCTTATTTGTCCTCTAAATCTAGGGTCAGCTACATAGTGAATATTTAAATCTTTGCTAGCTTTACAATCTCTGTCACAACTATTCAACTCCAGGCTCATAGCCCCAACACAGGCTTGGACAGTATGTAAATAAACAAGTGTGTCTGGGTTCCAATAAAACTTTATTTATAAAAACACAGTGGGCTGAATTTGGCCTGAGGCCCACAGTTGGCTGATCTATGTTCCTGAATGGTTCTCTTGCCTGTTAGCTGCAGAACTGTCACTTCTACATCTTTGTAGTTCTTCTAAATTACTTAGCATCGTGCTGCAAGTCTACAGGAAGGAGTAGACAAGGGCACAAACAGAACCCGTTCACGTGCTTTCCTTTCATAAAGACTCAGGATGAACATAGACAAAAGGAAATAACGTTTCTCCTCTAAAATATAAAGATGACCTACAGCTCAACCATCCTCTCACAACGCTGAACACGTCTTCTCAGGTACCTTCTGAGAGGAAAGGAGTGATATAAGATCTTGGTTAAGAACTGGACGATGCAGGCCTGCAGAGTACCCCTCAGGAGAATGTGAAGGTCGTTACAGAAAGTCAGCGCAAGCAACAAGACTGTACGGTGCTGAGGACAGGGCCTCCATGGAGTACAGCCAAGGCCGCTATTGAACAAGTCCCACCGCCTGTTTGAAGAAAATGTGACGTGATGCAGGTGTTCCAGAATTTCAAGAACTTTCAGAGACCTGCAGACAAGGTCCAGCACATTTGCTGTGCAGAAACTGCCCGTCCACTCCATCTTTTGGACTCTGCTCTTCAGAACTGACCTGGGTTGCAAGCGCCTTTCCTCCCCGTGCACTCCATGCCCTCGCCCTGGGGAGCAGCTAGGGGATTGGGGTCAGGGCAGCTCCCTGGTGGGTCCTGCCACTTAGTCACAATGATTGGCAAACAAATGCTTTGTGCCAAAGTGAAATTCAGGACCGTTGCTCCGTAGCTGTGAGAAGTGACTCTGTCCTCTTCTGCATGTGAATAAGGACGTGCAGTCAAGTTCCTAAAGAGGAACCCAGGTTGAGAGAAAGTGAACCCAGGAAGTAAAGCAAAGACATCTCTAAGAAATGAATGTGCAGTTCTGGTTAAAACAGGGTCAGTAAACCCAGGCCTGTGGGTCAAGTCCAGCCCACCACATATTTTTGTATGGGCTATGAGCTAAGAACAGTATTCATAGATGAACCTCTTTTTTTGGAGAGGAGGATTACCCGGGAATGAACTCAGGGGCACTCAACCACTGAACCATATCCCCAACTTTTTTTTTTCATATTTTATTTAGAGGCAGAGTCTCACTGAGTTGCTTAGTGCCTCTTTATTGCTGAGGCTGGCTTTGAACTCTCTATCACCCTGCCTCAGTCTCCCAAGCTGCTGGGATTGCAGGCATGCACCACCAGGCCCAGCAGTGATGAACCTTTGTAATTGATTTGATAATAGGGAAAATCAACTTTAAACCCCATTTGAAGAAAATATTATCCCCATCAAAATAGGAATTCTCTTTTATACTGACATTACCAAAACTTGGATTCAGTTGTATTATTTTTTAAATTTCATCAGTAAACATTTGTATTCTGTCCTATCACATAAAAGCCCACCCTTTATCTTGCCCCATGCTTGAATATTTCAAATTTCTGCAATGTGTCAATAAAATCACAGTAAGTAGTATCATTGTTTTAAGGGAAGAAATAAAATGTGACCATTTGTCTTTTTTTCTTTCCTATGAAAACTCAACCAGAGCATCAAATCAACTTCCTCAAAGGTTTCCACTCCAGTCACCACCCTTCACCCTTCAAACCTAAACAAGTACACAGTGTCCTCTAAGATGCTGTCTTCTGTCCTTTGAGTCTTTGATACACACTTCCCTCTCATATCCCATAATCCTATTGGAAAACAGAGTGAAAATTTACCTTGGGATGATTTATGTACTGCAAAACAATCATTTTATGGTTTCTGGGCACTTCACTCCTATATCTCAGCACATCCAATAACAGTGGGGTATTCATGACATATTTTTCTTGAAATTAACTGGAACTAAAAGGGCTTGTTTTTTTTCTCAAAAAATACACTTTTCTCAGAGGAGTAAGAATCAGAGGTTCAGCTGTGAATCTGTACAATGGTGATCTTCCTCCTTCTGGTAGAAGAACCAGCGTCTTCCTTAAATAATCAGCGCCACCAGCTTTACTCCCTGTGACTGGGCACAGCAGTCAGGACCACCAGCTCCTGGGGTGCTCGGTGCCCAAGTCTGGCCATTGAGAACTCACTGAGCACTGTGATTGGTTCAAAGATGAGCACATGACACAGTCGGAGCCAATCAGTTCCATCTCAGGATGAAGCTGGAATTATCTGGAGGGAGATACTTGGTCTGTCCGCTGGACAGACACCTGAGATCGCAGAGGCTTTTGGAAAGACGGACTATCTGAGAAAGAAGTCAACACCTAGGAAAGTAGATCAGAGAGATGGAAAGAGAAAACAAGTGCTCCTAACATTGTTTAAAGAAATAGGTTCAGTCGCGCCTGAAGCTAGAGCTATTATCCTGGATGTTCAATTACATGAGCCAATAAATTCTTTTTTCTGCTTGAGCCAGTTTAAGTTGGGATTTCTGTCACTTACAATAGAAATATACAACCACTATTTAATGCTACAACTGTCTTGGGCTGGGTCCTCCCACAAGTAAGCCCTCAGGATCTGAGTGCTAGGCACTTATTTGGGAAGTGCTTCCGGAAAGTGGTGGTAGTGGGACAAAAAAATTAAGATAGGAAGGGAGGCATCTGTAACAGTGTGTGACCAAGCCGCTCACAACCAGAGCCCAATCCAGCTGGGGAACCTAGAGACAGGAGAACATGTCCAGAGTTCTTCTCTCTGTTGCTCCAGGAGCAAGGAAGCTAGGGTATGTAACCTCAGTGCGTCTATCATCGGCTCTGAGGCTGTTTCCAGCCAGGTTAAAGCCCCAGCATTTCAGCCTTCCCCAGCATGAGAAGGCTCTCAGGAAGGAGCCACCCGGGCATGTAGGAGAACTCAGAGGCGTTCCAAGAGGCGACTTGGAAATGAGTCCTCACCAGATCTGTTTCAATGATATCAAGCAATTCTTTGAGTCTTTCTGAGCTTCACTTGCTTTATTTGTAAAATGGGGGTGACAGTCATACCTTGATGACTATTTTATAAGATCATTGTAAGAATCAACTGCAATTACCTGGAGGAAAGGGCTTCTATGTCATTCATTGGGAAGCCAATGAATGGCAATGATGCAGTATTATGGTTGCATTGTGTTCTTTTCTTTGCCTTGTACGTTTTAAAGAATCAGGAATCAGCTCAGGTGAAGAGTGCAAACCATGCCTAACTTGTGCACATGTAATGGGCCCCTTAGGCGTTGAAATGCCCCAAAAAAGTGACCCAGGAGTCACAGGAACCCTCAGCTTTCTGCTGCCACCACTTGGTCATCTGTTGTTCTGTTCTACCTGGATCTGCTGCTCCTCCCAGAACAGCACCTTGATTTTCTTTTGCAATCCCTTTCTTCATGTCATCTTTGGGGTAAGGTGGGCTGACCTCACCTCCTCCTGTCTCAAAAGATAGGAAAACCTACTCCAGTCTGACCAAACTGCTAGGAACGTGACAGCAAAGCCAGCCATGCCCTGTGCTAGAGCCTGATGTGCCAGCTGTCACCTTAGACTTCCCTTTCTCTGTCCCTGTTTCCATATTCACACCAGGCAAAGAAGTAATTCTGGATGGGGGGCAGGAGACCTGACACTAAACCATCAGGAAAACACTGAGTCTCTGAGTCCTTAATATCCTTGGGCTTCATTTCCTCCCAGGGGTGGGAGCTAAGTGGATTGAGCCAGAGCCAGTACTTCCTGCTGTCACCTGCTGTTGTGGGTAATCTTTGCCAGTTCCTCCAAGAAAGCCATCATCTGACACTTGCCTTGGGGAGATACACAGGCCAAACAGTGTCAGCAGAGTGGAGATGCCCAGAGGAAAGAAGAAGACGTTTGTCTACCCCCAACACACAGTATGGACAGAGAAAAGGATAACATCCAGGAGAAACCAGCAAACGCCTCCGCAAACAGGAAACGCAGGCTCAGGTCGCCGTGATGTCCTTGGACATCGTGCACCCAGAAGGATACAGTCAGGAGGCACTTCACCTCGGTGCCTTTCTTCCCTCGAACACCAAATGCTACTCTAATCACCAAAGGAAGAAAAGAAGAACCCAAACTGAGGAACTTTCTACAAAACACCTGACTAATGATCCTCAAAATCGTCAAGTTGTGAAAAAAAAAAAAAAAAAAACAAGGTAAGGTAGAAACTGTCACAAAAAAAGAGGAGAAATGAGACAACTGTGATGACCACAGGCACAGCAGAGTCCTGGACTGAAACCTGCACAGAAACAGGTGTTAGAAAAGAAGTAGAAAGATCCAGATAAAGCCGAAAGGTAGCTCAGGGTGATGTACAAATATGGTCTTTACAAGTGTGTGACGTGGGGATTAAAGCACAGGAAGTGGTGGGGGCTATTGGAATTCTTTCTACAATCTCTGCAACTTTTCGGAAATATAAAGTTACTTTAAATAAAACATTATTTTTGAAAAGATTTCCCCAGAGGCCACCCACTCTAGCCTGACTTCCTGAAGGCAGATTCTGAGATACAGATGGGTACCTTCGCCGGCTGCTGTGGACTGACCTGTGTCCCTACCACCCCCGCCCCAGTTCAAATCCTAGCCCCCAACATGGCAGTGTTTGATAAGGTAAATAAGGTTCAGTAAAGTCACAGGGGTGGGGCTTGGTCAATAGGGCTGGTATTCTCAGTAAAGAAAGAAACCCAGGGCTCTCTAAATCCCCCCCGCATGTGCACACGGGAAAAGCTATATTAGGACAGAGAGAGAAGGCAGCCATCTGCAAGCCAGGAAGAGAGGCCTCATCAGAAACCAACCTCGATCGTGAACATCTATGGAAGTGAGCGAGGACCATTTTCTGCTACTTAAGCCACCCAGTCTGTGGCTCTTTGTTATGGCAGGCCAAGCAGACCACAGAAGAGCCACGAGGGCCAAGAGTGGGCAGGAGAGGAGGTAGTGGTCATCCTGTGTTACTGCAAGCCCCGGATGATCTCCCAGGAGTTCTGAAGCAGGGAAGAGCTTCAGAACTACCCAGAGCTGGGCTGAGAGGGTCAGCACTGATACCCCACACCAATCAGTCACTGCGTGCAGTGCTGGAGAAGCAGGTGAAGCAACTCTGCAGCTGCAGCAGCCCCTGAGGTGCAATGACCGCGAGGCCATCCACCTGTGGCACTCAGCAAGTCCTTTCTGCAAAGGGACCAGGCTCATGCCTGACACATCCCATGGAGCCCCTGACCTCTCTGCTCCAAGGGGAGGGAAGAGTTAGAGGAGTGAATACACAGGTGAGAGCCTGCTCTGGGAGGCTCACATCCCTTCGGTTACCAGCCTGACTGGCTGGAACTCAGCACCATGTTTACAATGAATGAAAGATTAGAGTGTTAAGCCGGGTAGTATTTGAACAACTAAAAGGGAATGAAAAGTCGTGCCATCTGTCTGCAACGTCATGAAGGGATGTACTCTCCAAAGGGGAAGGAAGATTCACTGAGCAACTACAGGGACCGTCTTAAGAGAAAACCATCACTTCATTGAAAAAGCTGGCTGCATGGGTCTCAGGCATTAGGATTCTACACTAAAATGCTCACTCCCCCTCTTAAAATTCATTGCTCTTGGAATAAATTTCCTAGACCTCACTCTACAAAGCACCTGGCTTCTCGGTCTTGTACCAGATTTACTCCTACCTCAGGCCTCCTGCTTCTGTCACTCTCTGCCTGGGACTCTCTTCCCCTCTCACTTCACCAAATCAGCGCCCTCACGTCCTTCAGGTATCAGCCTGAAAGACACCTGCTTGGGAAGGCCTTCCCTGGTGCCTCAGAAACTCACTTCATGAGCTGCTCCATGTTCCACATTAGGCCTGGGGTGGTTACAGTTACATTTGGAAATATTTATGGAGTTCTGCCCCTGCCCCTCTCATTTAACTGCTGCCCAAGCATGGCACGCAGCATCCAAATCGGCAGCTTACAACAAGAAGGAGATACTGACTCTCAGGATTTGGGGGTCTGGTCAGGGCAGTTGTAACCCTGCTACAGGTCCTTGGAGCAGCTTAGAGGTGTGACGTGTAGATACATTCCAGGGTAAAGGGCGAAAAGCAGCAGCACCTGGAGGAAGCTGCCCTCATCGCTTAAGGCACAGGCACTTTCTAGAATCTCGCTTGCAGCATCTGCCCACACCTCATTGGCTAAAAGTGAGTCACATGGTCAACTCCATAGCCAATAAAACGACAAGCACATTTAGCCCCTGTGGGAATAACTGAAAAGTCAGGTGGCAAAAGACAAGAACTGTCCAGAGAACAGTGAAGGACGAATCATTCAATGGACCACATCCATCCTGGGCAACCTCTCTAAAAACAAGGACTCTGCTTTATTATTATTATTTTTTTCAGTTTATTTCCACAGCCAAGCACAGGAAAGGCACACAGAAGGTGCTTCAAAAGTATCTACTAAACATTCTGAATTCCAAAGAATATAGTTGAGATGAACTTTTGCAACCCAATCCATTGCAGAGACAGGAACTGCTTGTAATGCGAGGCGGCATGAAATATGTCCCCCCAGAAAGGTAATGGCACAAACGCCAGACCCTAAATCAGCCATCAATGAGCTACTATCATAGTATCTTCAATGGATTATACAAGCCGTGGCTTTGAAGAATGCCTTTGCCTTGCCAGAATTATGATTTGTTATTCATCTTGTAGATTTTTAAACAGAACCTTGTACTTAGTATTCAAATTAATGACTCCAATGTATTTGCCTGGATTTTTTTTTTAAAAGAACCATTTTGTACAATACATGTAATAGTTACATTTCTATGATAAACTAACTTGGTAAAAGCTTTCTCGATTTTATCATTTAGACAAGTAGATATCAGTAAATCAAACTTGAGAGTCAGAATGGCGGAGGGGGAGAGAGACCTGCACGCCAGGGTGGGAGGCCAGCCTCCGGCTCCCTAAGGGCAGGGGCAGGAGGAAGGAGGGAGAAGTCCAGCCCTGTGGGGGAGCAGGAGAGTGCTTCAGGGCACGCCCCCTTCAGCAACCTGCTGCCTCCCACTTCCCTGATTGGATTCACTGGAAGTCTTCTGACTGCTTTTTGCTCATCCTATGGTGGACATGTGAGAACACTGGCAGAGAACAGCACGAACCTATGACCACCAGGCATCTGAGACGAATGATGCATGTGATTTCTGAATCCTTACAGCAGCTCTATGAGGTAGGACTCTATGCATTCCCCACCCCTGACCTTCTGTCCCATTTTGCAGACAATGGAATTGAGGCATAGAAAATTTAAGTCAGATTGACTGTGGGTTGCACAGTTACAGAATGATGAATTCAGAATTTAAACCTAGAACATTTTTGAAGTTCTGGCACTTTCCATCAAGTCATGCTTAGGTTAGTCTTTCCTTGTTTCTGATGACATCGTTAATTTTGAGGTCCACTAATGTACAGGATTCCCCTCTGTTGGGATTTTTTTCTTCTTTTCTTCTTTGAAGGAAAAATTTGCATAACACAAAATTAATAATTTAAAAGTACATAGTTTAAAACATTTAATACATTTGCATTGTTCTGTGACCATTGCTTCCATCTAGTTGCAAACGTTCACCTCCCCAAGGGAAGCCCATGTCCATTTTAGTATTACTGACCATCCCCTTCTTCCCCAACTCCTGGCCACAACTAACCTCCTTCCTGCCTCCAAGGATTTCCATTCTGGGTATTTCCAACATGTGATTCATCCTGACTGGCTTCTTTTCACTTAACATCGCAGCACACGTCAGAACATCTTTCTTTTTAGAACGGAATAGTCCTCCACTTGATGGCTCTCCGGGGTTTTATCTATGCGCTCATCTGTCAACAGACAGTTGGTCATATCTGCCTTTTGCCTGTTGTGGTGATGCTGAAAATTTGTGTACAAGTACCTGTTCCTGTTTCCAGTTGTTTGGGTATGTTCCTCAAAGTCGCCAGTCCCTCCACAAATTGATCTCTGCACATCATTGGACAGTGAAGACAGAAACGCATATGAAAATAGTAACTGGTTAGCTTTTATTTTCCCTTTAAAAGACCCTTCATGACAAACAAGCCATCTCCTTAATTCTTTAACTTTGCTTACAGTTTCTGATATAGGATAATCCCACAAAAACACAACAACTGGTTTGGTCACTATAAACATATCTTTGAGCTGTCGTGTTTTATTTGTTTTTTTGAAACCTAAATTTCCAAGCAGGTTGAGTCCCTTTTCCAAATAAAAGCAGTAGAAATTTAGGAGACTGGAGCCATGGAAAACTGCCTTCTTCCTATCATTTTATCATTCTCTCCTGAAGTTTCTATTTTTTTCCTGCCATATACTGTTACAGTTTTACAGTTTTGTCCAAGGATACAATCAGCCTGACTAGTCTATTTCACAGTTTATTTAAACATCCCACTTGTCAATTTTTTCTTTCTTCCCCTCTGTTGAAACACAAGCGCTCCCTTTTGATGAGCACATACATATCGCACAGATGCAAACATCCATCCTCGCACATATCTCCATTGTACACACCCAAGACTAGTTGTTCTTTCTTTGGTTAAGGGATCGCTTTGTTCTTCTGATTTGTGACTCTGAAAAATGTGTTAAATCACCTTTTAGTTTCCTTGAAATTCACTGCTATGGGTGTTTAACTGAGTGCAAAGGAGAGAAAATTAAAATAATCAATGAATGTAGTTTGCTGCCTGGTCAATGTCATCACCACTTAATTTACTCATTCCCTCAAGCAATTGGAGTTAGTTTCACTCTTTTCACTACTAGTTAGCCATAATGCAATTACCTTCATGCCCCTCCCACTGGAAGCTGGGCTGGCTTAGCATTAACCATCGGAAGATCATTATTTGTTCCTTTCATTAGAAAAAAAAAAATAGCATGACTCCTACTTGGTCCTATTTTCTTAAATAAATACCTAATTTTCCAAATGCTTCTGTCATTCCTTAAACATGGTTCCAAGTGATACCAATGGGAAATGTAGCTGAAATCAAAGGTACTCCATCTATGCCCAGACACAAGCCCTGCCCTTGGAGACTCACGTGACACATTCCAACATGAGCTCTGGGGCTCCTTGCAGGTAGATTCTTCCAGGCTGCCAGAAAGGGTTAGCTCCTCCCATGGGGTGGACTGGACATGCTGGGGATTAGGACCCCCTGGAGAGTTGTCAACTAATAACTGATGGGATTTGGTGGTTAAATCCTGTGATTCCTCGGAGCCTCCATTGGAATATCTCTGTAGAACTCTGTTCTACCTTGTCTCCAAGCGTTGCCCAGCCCCATGCAGGCATCCTCAGCTTGCCCACAGAGATAACTCGCTATGTATCAGCTGTCCTGCTCTTTCCTGTCCCAAGTCTCCACTCTCCCACGAATGCTTCCCCTGTGAGCCATCTCCACACCACTCCTCGCCTG
Source organism: Callospermophilus lateralis (assembly GCF_048772815.1). NCBI lineage: Eukaryota > Metazoa > Chordata > Mammalia > Rodentia > Sciuridae > Callospermophilus > Callospermophilus lateralis. Next base: position 190,266,443 of record NC_135307.1, read on the forward strand.
GGCATCTGTGGTTTCCCACAAGTATCAGCAGTTTGACTATGAAGGACCTGTTCAAATTCCAATAGAGGAACTGGTTCTGACAAAGAGAAAAGTCACTTCCTTGTCCCTAATATGCTGCAGCGGCTGTGATGTCAAAGGTGACCATGACAGTGACTGTTAATACCACCACAATTCACTTTCTGGTACCCAAGTAGCAGAAATGTATTTTTATGCATCCTCCTAAATCTGATTTTCAATTGGAAAATTCAAACTTCAAGTAAATTAGATTTAAAATACCTTTGTTCTTAGGTTACATGAAACTATCTGTGAATCTGATTTCTTTTTATGTTTTGTTGTCTAACAAACATTTTTCAAATACTAACCGTGTAACAGATACAGTGCCATTCTTCTCTGCCTGGTCCAAAAGAAAGAGTTGTGGCCTTCAATCTGACATGCCCAAGGAAGGTCACAGTAAAAGGGTTGTATGTAAGTTTACAAATACACCCAAGGGTCAGTACATATTTGATCCACTTTTCAGATATAGTGAGAGCTCAGACTATGAAGACATCTGACCTTAGATTTTGTTTTACTATAAAGGCATTATTAGGAAAATTGAGTAATTTGAAAGAAATCTATACATCAGATAGCAATATTACATCAACCTTAATTTTCTAGTTATGATAATTGTGCTTTCATTATGTGAGAGAATTTGTTTTTAGGAAACAAACTGTGTGAGGTGTTTATGAATATAGGGACATCGTGTCTACAATGAACTTGTAGATGGCTCTGGAAAAAAAATCACCTGTAAGAGAGATGTTTGTATATCATGCAAATAACAGACACATAAGCTCTGTCTCTGACATGTAGAGATGGGGACAAAGACAGAGATAGAGATATGTTAATGAAAGAGAACAAACAAACAAAAACTAAGTGTCATAAATATTAACCTTTGGGAAATCTAGATGAAGTTTACCTGGGAATTATTTGAACTATTTTTACAATTTTTAAGTTAGAAATTAAATCAACATTAATTATTTTTAAAAGATACTCCATCTCACCCAGTGCCCTTCTTAACAAGCAGAACCCGGTGTACCATATATGCCTGGTCATCCATTCTGAGTGTTTTCCATAGAATTCTACTCCTAGAACATAACTTACGTCTTTGTACATTCCTCTGACTAAACAATTAAGGGTGCTTAGATTTTGGTTGGAGAAGAATCCTTTTATTTCAGGGTCTATTTGATATTGGATTCTTATTAAAAAACAACAACCTTAAATAAAGGTCACTCTGTGTTAAAACTTCAATGCTGCCTGATATGAGTGTGGGGTTCATCCTAGGCACGCTCCATGTGATTTTCATGTGAACCTGTCTCTTTGTGTTCCAAGAGAGATGGCATGGTTCCTAGGCTCCAGGCAAGTGTGGAGAATGGGCATGACATAGACCTGGAGTTGGACAGTGACAGATGAAGAGCTATTCCTCTGTGAAGGCCCTACTATTATCACCACTTTTTAGTACTTCCATGGCTGTTTCTAGAACTTTTCCTAATGGAATGCTTCCATTGTTTCCCATACCTGTAGACTTTTTAAAAAAATGCCCAGTGGTATCATTATCTCTTTAGAGCTTTCTGTCAATAAAGACAGCATTTTTGCCTCTTTGCCTGGGTTGAGCCCCTTCACTCGGTCCTTATGAGTAGTAATTCAGGACTACTCATGGAATGTGTCCTGCCGACTTATTACACAAAACACATGAAACCATGCGGTGCTTTGGGAAGGGTTCTCCTTTTCCTTCCAGCTATGACAGATTTCACTTTCTAAAAATGGCATTCTCTATTTGACATGCTCTTCTAGAACCTGTCCCTTCCTCATCAAGATGTCGACTCGAAGTCCCCTTCCCATGAACTCAGGTGGAACCTTTTGTCTGCCTCAGTGAATACAGACCAACATAAATAATGTCATATGTTATGTATCTTCTGAAGCTAGGTCTAGAGGTAAAGTGACATCCACCACTTGAGACATTTGCCTTTGGAACCCAGCAATGGTATTGTAAGGAAATGCAGGTCACATGAAGAAGCCCACGTGGGGAGAAGCCAAAACCCCCAACCTTCCACCATGTTGGTTTCCCAGCTGAATACCACCATGGTGAGCTATACTGCATATGGCTCAGTTCTCAGTCAGTCCTCCAACTAGTGTCTCATGGAGTGAGGTCAAGCCTTTCCCATAGAGCTCGATCCCAACCCAGATGCATGCGTAGAATAAATACCTGCTGTTGTTTTGAGCCTGACGGTTTTGGAGTGACTTGCTAGGCAGCAGTGGATAACTAGCCTGTCATTACAGGATGTGCCAAGAATCCAAGCCTTTGGTGAAGTTGGTATTGTTATTTTTCTCACATTTTAAGACACAGGCAATATTTCTGTTGACGCATTCCTTATTATCCATGTGGAAAAATGGAAGAAAAAAGGAATAGGTGGATTTCATAGACTTTGCTCTCATTGCAACACGTATCACATGTATTTAGAAATCTTGTGTAGCCAAGAGGGATTGAAGGATTGAGTGGCTCCCATGCCCAGTTGGAATCCACCAACGATTAAAAATAGCCAAGATGCCAGCGACCTTGTGCTTGCCCCTCCAGATCCCCTCCACCCTTCTCCACCAGGTGGAAGGCTGACCTGTGTGCCCTACAACAAAGGCTTCCCACTGGCTTTGGGAAGGACAGTCTCAGCAAGCATACCTAGGAAGGAGAGAGAGTCAGGTGTAACATCTATCAGAAAAGGAACAGAGGGAGGCAGCTGTAGCCTGGTAAAGGCTTCAGAACTGGCTCTCCCTTGGGAGGGAAATGGATGCCTGTACACACATGTAGGTTTGTTATAAATTTTCCTGATATAAAGGATGTATACAATTTACAATAATAATCAAATATACAATATTTTCTTATTATAAATTCCATAGACTTAATTGATTCCACATAATACACATTGATTTTTCTCCCTAGTCCTTGTACACACAGTCAACCTATGTTAAAATTGATAAATTAGCATAGTTGTGACATGATTATTGGTTAAAACTTTTGTTTCCAGTAAAAAGTAAAATGAAAGTGAAACTATGAAAAAAATGTATGTTAGAATTTCACTTACTAACCAATGATGTCAGTTGTTCTATTTTTTTCTGAATTCAGCAATAGGTTTGAATACTAGAAATTTATTTCCTCTGATTTTTTTGCTACTCGCAACAGCTATAGGCATGATACTTTTTTTTTTTATGTCGAGCTGGGGATTGAACCCAGGGCCTCATAGATGCCAAGTAGGTACTTCTACTACTCAGCTAAGCCCCGAGACCCAGACATAATATTTTAAGTTCCATCTGCATTAGCAAACTTTCTTCATAATTTTCTTAAGTCTAGACAATCACCAAAACAATAAATGCAACACTAACTTGTAGTGTTTGTCAATTTGGTATAAATAGTCACACCCTAGAACAATTCATGCCACCAGTGTGACGTCCCTGAACATGGACTTGGGACATGGTCCATATATACAGTGCATGAACATAAATAACATCAGAAGCACAGCTAACAGTAAAATATGAAAATAATTAGGAAGTGATGACTTCTGCGAATTTATTATACTCATGAATATAATCTATGTAATTGAAAACAGTGTTTTAATGATCAGCTTGTAAGTGGCTAAACAATAGAGTTTAGTGAAGCAATAAAAGGGCAAAGTACTCACTATGGGATGACATGGGTGAACCTCAAGAATGCTATAGTAATTGTAAGCAGCTAGATCAAAAAGATCACTGAACAAAAGACGTACAGAAAAGGCAAATCTCTAGAGATGAAAGGACGTTCCCAGTTCCCTGGACTTGGAGGTAGGAACGTGGGACAGCTGCAAATAGATCAGAGATCCTTTGGTGGTGGGTGGAGAGGAACCAAGGTTGAAGGTGGTCATGAGGCCTGGAGATTCAGCTCATTGGTATAGCACTTGCCATGCACCAGACCCTGGGGTCACTCCTCGGCATGGGCAGGAGGTGAGGAGTGGAGAGAAAGAGAAAGAAAGAAAGAATAGAAAGAAAAAGAAGAGTATTGTGGTGATAATTGCCCCATTTCTAAAAATCATTGACCTGTACATTTTAGCAGGCACATTTTATGGAATACAAATGACATCCCAGTAAGTTTATGAAAAATTAACAAGAAAAACTAGATACCAGTTTACTCAATAAGAATTACGATTCTAAATGCCTGGTCAAATAAGGCAAGAACTGTGCCACCTCATCATCCTTATTCCTACAAGAAGCATCTAACACTTGATGTGCTTTAAGACAGAAATCAGGATAAATAACAGTAACCTCTGCTATGGTGCAGAGGCGCACAGAGTACATCACACCTCACCATAAATACAGGATAGGCTTTAAAACCCACAATCCTTACTCACATCTACCCTGAAAAATCCTAGATGCCGTTTTCTCCCACAAATTTATAGATGAGAAAATTGAGTCTCTTACATGTCATCAAAGATGTCCAAGGTTATCCAGCAAGCAAATGGCAAACCTGGAATTCTATCCTAGGAAGAGTGACACCATCATCTCGTCCTCTCTTAAGGAAATCTTCTGAGTACCATTCTAGAAATATTTGTAGCCTCATCTGATCTAAAATGAGGACTGGTACATCAGCTCACAACAAATCAGTAAACAGGAAAGAAATACAAGCACCCTCATTTAATTGACAGAATTGAATCTATATTACGAAAGTGAACATATATAATCATTCTCACTGATTTAAGAGACAACCAGAAAGCTTTGTGTAGGTTGAATCTCTGTGAGTTATAAAAAAATCCATTTACCTATCTTTGACATTCTAATAAAAAGATAAGATTATGCTTCTTGAGAATTATATAGATGAAAACACAGAATAGCTAAAAGACAGGGGCAATGCAATAAATAAAATACTACATTGCAAAAAGCCAGAACAATCAGTGAGTCTAACAATAGATAAATAAATTATGGTATATCCATGAAATCAAATGCAGTGTGGTCTTAAAAAATCATGTTTCCCTGAATGCTTAATGACATAGAAAAATGTTTAAGATATAATTTAGTGAGAAAACAAGATATAAAATTCTACAAAGACATCACACAAATTTGTAAAATGGTATATACACACATATATACACAAATATACAATATACAAATATACAACAAATATACAAATAAATATGTATAAACGTTATATATTCATATGTGTCACCTGTGTGTGCATGTGCACGCGTGTGTGACACTGAAAGATAAATGCACCAAACATAACATTAACAGTAGTTATTTCGGTGTGGTGGAATTTACATGATTTTTATTTTCTCCCCTACACTATTCTGTATTTTGCCAATAAAAATGACTCGCTTTTAAAATTGAGAAAAACTATAGACACGTCTATGATTATAGGAAAACACAGTCATTAGAAAAATGGACTTCATTTTCACAAATGCTTGCTCTGTAAATAAACTCTTGCCTATTCCACTGATGGTGCATGGGCTATATTTTCCGTGGCGAAATGAGGTCTCACTTCTAGAATGAACTTTTCCTTTGTTCCACATGAAACCCATGTGAGGGGTGCTCCACGGATACTCCCGGTCCTCTCCCTGCAGCACCCTCAACTGCAGCCCCCGACAACTCTGTTTAGATGAAATGGGGGCCTCTTTGTGTCCACTCTCTGACAGCTTTGAAAATTATTTAGCTTCCATCATGATAGATACCCTCTGCCTAAAATGACGGATGGGCAGTCCTGAAAGAGGATGACATGAGATCTGAAAAACGATATGAGTGTTGGTGGACAGAGTTTTTTTTTTTTAAAAAAAAGGAAAAGTTGTCAGAAGTTTGAAATATAGCAAGGAGGTCTGCTCTATCATCTTTTCTCTCTGAAGAAATCAGTAGCTGTCCTTTATCAGTAAGCTCTTTGGGGGAAGAAAACCTATATTCAAGTTAAAATAAATAGTTGTGCCCTCCTTAAAAAGTACACAGGGGAAGCCGTAGGAGTGAATTTCTTCATGCACACACTCAGCAATTTATTGAGCTGCTATTATGTAAAGACGGAGGATATGAAGTTGAATTGGGCACAGACTCTGCCTCTGGGGACCCCAGAGCTCAGCAAAGAGATGAAGACAGAGATGACTAATCCAGTGTGGTGCATCTGAGGACAGAAGTGTGCAGAGGGTATTGGGGATTCCTGCAGAAACAGGGTGGAAGCTGACTGTACAGAGCAGGCAGGCGCCAGAAGGCTCTTCTGAAAGGAGGACCTTTCAATGCGCAAATATTTTTCTTATTGTCTGCTAGATCCTGATTACCTGCCTGGAGTCATGCACTCACCACATAGAGGCCAAGCCCAGCCCTTCCTGGGGATCATTTGACCTCCCACAAGCTTCAGGTGGCCTCAGCACTGGGATCTGGCACATGCCCAGGGAGTTCCAGTTCCTGGACCAGCATAACTTCCAACTGATTCAACTACCCATCTGTCCAGTTCAGCAAAGCAAGTGCTGACCCCAGCCTCTGCCCAGCCCCGCCTCCCTGCCTCCACAGTTACATAACACACACTGATGTCATCCAGGTGTTTATTTTCCTGGTTGGGAGGCCCGGCGGGTCCTGAGTCACCTCCAGTGATAGAACAGAATGTAAGAACATGAAAGGTGGTGATGGGAACCGGAGCCACCCACACCTGGACTCTGGGGAGAGGCAACGTCATCCAGCAGGAGTCCTGGGGCACTGGTGGCCTGGGAGTGGTGGTGCTTGCAATGTCCTGCTCCTCCCTGTGCTGCTGAAGTGGCAGTGGCTCAGCTACTCAGGCCTTTCCTGAGTGACGGCACTTTCTACCCTTCCATAGCCAGTGTCAGCCTTGGCAGCCGCAGAGCACCTGCCCCTGCTGGCTCTCTGAGGGGGGCGAACTTGCACCTGTCCCGGACCTGGGGTCCCCCACAAGTTACTGTGGGCAGATCTGGGTCAGGCCTGACCTCCTGCAATAGTCTGCTGGTCGGAAAGGGTGGTCCTGTGCCGGAGGCTGGGCTCCAGTGGGTATCTGCTGGTGCAGGGATGGACCGGGGGCCTATCATGAGCTTGGGTCCCACGCAGGCAGATGTGGGTGGAGGGGGCCACTGGGCCTGACCACCCACCGTAGTCTGCTGGAGAACTAGCTTTAAGAAAATGCCCTGTCTGGAGGTTTGGAGCAGGCAAAGAAGATCAAATAGAAGCTGGAACTAAACTTTATGACTTGGAAAGAAATGGGAAGAGATGGAGAGGAAAGAGATAAGAGATGGGAAGATTGAACAAAGGGCAACAGAATGACTTTGGGGGCTGAAAGTGTGAATGTGATGCATTATCCCAGAGATGGGTTAGCTCCTCCATCTCTCCACACCGTCAGAGAAGCCCAAGTAGAAATGCCTTGCACAACAAAAAGAGGCACAGAGAGTCAAGGAAACATTGAGTTGTTTGTCTGGGTCATTATTCTACAAAGACAAAAACAGTATATAAAGCATGGAAGACCATATTTTTCTGGAGAAAACGTGAAATTAAACAGAAACATGAATTTGATCCCATCATCTGAGGACTGTTCAGGAACTCTGAAAAGAACATCCAATTTTTCGACTTCAGGTTGAATATTCCCAACTCAAAAATCTGAAATGAGAAAACCAAAATGCCCCCAAAATTTCTGAGCATTTATATGACCAGTAGAAAACTCCATGCCATGAAACTATTTAATGCACAAATTATTTAAAATATCAGGTACAGTTACCGTCAGGCTATATGAATAAGGCATACATGAGTTTCATGTTTAGATTTGAGCCTCATCCCTAACCTATCTAATTATGTGCATAAAAATATTGTAAAACCCATAAAGGTCTGAAATCTGAGACCCTTCTTGTCCCCAACATTCAGATAAGGAATATTCAACCTGTGGCATGAAATAGTGACTACACACACTTTTCCAGAAACAAAGAAAAAACAATAATAATGCAGAGGAGAAAGGATACAGAGAGAAAAGGAAAAAGGCTTCAGGGATGATTTTGGAGTCATTTGATCTCCCGGGCTTAAGGCACAGCTCTGAATGGTTCTGGGACACATTTGGGTCTCACTGTCAAATCGATCTCATTATAGCACAGGTCTCACTTCATGGACACCTAAATGAAGGAGTGCACACAAGGTGCCTTGAAGCAATAAATGCTCAGAGAACACTTAATATTGTCACTGTTCTTACCCCACCTAAGGACATCCAAGGACTTGTTCTTGACAATCTTTTCAAAGCCAAAACTATAGAAACTTCATCTTGAGTTTACTGGGAAACATTTTATAATTATCTTCCTATTTCCAGCCAAAGAAGATAGGGTCCCCCAAAGATGATGTTTAAGACTGTTCTTGCATAGGAAGAATTAATATTGTCAAAATGGCCATACTACCAAAGGTGATACACAGATTCAATGCAATCCCCACCAAAATTCCAATGATATTCTTTAAAATACTAGAAGAAGCAGTACTGAAATTCACTTGAAAAATAAGAGGTCCCAGAAAAGACAAAGCATTCCTTAGTGAGAAAAGTGAAGCAGAGGCTATCTCCATACCAAACCTCAAAGTATACTACAGAACGACACAAACAGCATGGTACTGGCACCACAACAGGCATGAAGACCAATGGAAAGGAACAGAGACAAACCCACATAAATACAGTAATCTGATACTAGACAAAGGTACCAAAAACATACGTTGCAGAAAAGATAGCCTTTTAAACAAATGATGCCAGGAAAAGTGGAAATCCATATGTAGTAGAATAAAATTGAACCCCTATCTCACACTCTGTACAAAACTCAACCCTAGGACCTAGGAATTAGACCAGAAACCTACACGTACTGGGAAAAATGTAGGCCAAACCCTTCAACATGTCAGCTCAGGAACTGCACAAGAAGTAAAATCAAAAATCAATAAGTAGGATGGCATCAAATTAAAAAGCTTCTACATAACGAAGGAAACAATTAAGAGCATAAAGAGGGAACCCACAGAAGGGGAGAAGATCTTTGCCACCTGCTCCTCAGATAGAGCATGAGTGTCCAGAATATACAAAGAACACCAAAAAATTAACACACACACACACACACACACACACACATACACACACACAGAGATAAACAAACAAAACAAATAATCCAATGGGCAAGAGAACAAAACAGACACTTCTCAAAAGAAGAAACTCAAGTGGTCAACAAATATATGAAGAAATGTTAGACTTCTTTAGTAATTAGGAAGATGCAAATCAAAAACTACATTGGGCTTTCATCTCTCTCTAGTCAGAATGGCAGTTATGGGGGTTTTCAAGATGGGGGAATAGAGAAGTGCTGGGGTCCAGCCCCAGCGGTGTCCAGGGAGTCCTGATGGAGGAGTGGCGTCGGCAAAATGATGAGACAGGAGTAGTTCCGTTTGAGCAATCTTCAGAGAGAGAGCTAAAGCTGCTTTCTCTGGGTCCCCTTTTTATTACAATTTTTCTCATCATTATAGATTCACAATACGTCATTGATTATATAATTTAAAACTTTGCCAAGACATGACATTTCCTTAACCATGATTGAGAGCACACTGATTTACATTCTTCCAGGATATGACCCCCAGCCATACAATCATCAAAGTACAGAATCATCAATAAAACATGTCACCAATTTACATCCTTCAGATTTTTCCAAAATTTACTATTTTTCCCAAGATATGTTATTTCCTTATTAACTAATGCCAAACTACGTAACCAGACTCTAAGTCTCCTAGCCAATCATTAACCTAAAGTACACTTGTACTTTATTTTTAATCTAAAATTCCCATCTAAAAAAGTCCCTTTAAATCTTATATTTAAAATATCCTAAAGTTTATGAATCATCCTTAAAACATATCAGAAACCTATACAACTAAAGACTTAAGAATTTCTAAACTTAAGAATCTAAATAAAATAATATTTCTAATATTATTCTAAAACTGTGTCTTATAAAGCTACTTTAATTAATTCCTAAATTTATTCTCATAAAACTGGTTGAGCTGCTTTCTCGAAGAGTTTCTTTGTTTCTCAGTCGAGGTGCACTAGTTCTCATGACCTATCAGAGGATGATTGTTGTCCATAATTAGGTTTGTCCACAATGTACTAAGATAGAAGAATAGCCTTTTACTTTGTCCTAGATATGCTGAGGGGTGGTAGAACAGCCTCCAAGGCATGAACTACCTGTTATGTTCTAGCCATCTGAAATTTAATTTGTTTGGCATTTGACATACCTATGCCTCCTGTGAGAAACATAAGCATGAAAATGCAAAGTCCCAATTACATAAAAAAGGGTCTCATGGTTTCGGTTACCCACCAACCAGCGTGGCTTTGCCAGCATTCATCCTCACTGTGACCCTGTCAAGACAGTGGGAGAGCGGCTTTGCCAACACTCTTTCTCACTGTGACCCTGTCAAGACAGTGAGTGGGGGATTGCCTCCACCAGAGAGGGTCACATTCCTGGCTGCTCCTTGGTGTGAAATGAAGAAAGCAGTCAGGCAGCTTATCAGTTAGGAGGGTGAACAAAAAAAGGGGGGGGGGAACTTTCCTGGAATTTGAAACTAGATATTCAAAGCAGATAGGGACTCAGGAGGTTGGATATAATAAAATAAGAAAGAAATCCCCAGCAGCACAGCAGCTGTCCTGGCTGGGCCAGCCAGACCAGCCAGAGCAGTCCCTTCACAAGAAAAATGGAGCAATAAGGAAATTAAAGGAACCTGCATTTTTAGGAGGCCTGACACATGTCTGGGTACAGAGTGTTTAGAGATCAAGGACATTGCCCGACTAAACTGAATATCCTTGTGTAGGACAGAAGTTGCCATCTCTCCAGGTGGCGCATCAAGAACAAAGGAACAAACGATTTTGCAGCTGCAGCAAGAGGGACAGCAGCTCAGGGAGCTGATTCCTGGCAAAACTGAGTTTGACCCGAAATACAAGCCCAGTGAATGCACACTGACGTAGTGTGTGCTTAAGTGACCAAGAGGAAATCAAAGGTGGGGAGAGGTTTCCACAGGAGACAGCTGGTCATGGAAACCCACCTGGCTGTATCCCCCGCAATCCAGCTACTTGCAGGACTGCCTGGGAGAGATGGGCCTGGCCAGGAATTTGGAAGGGGTAAAGAGATTGAGTTTGGAGATTGAACCCAAGACCAGGAAATGTGGGGTCCACAGGTGACATAGGATACTAAGAATTGGCTCCTCCACCATGAGTGAAACCCAAGAGAGATCTCTAGGGTACAGTCTTCCACTGTGCACCAGCAATTACTGGGCCCTGGAGGTGCACTGATTTGAAATCTCCAGACCAATTAGCATTCTGTGAAGAGCCTGGAGCCCAGCTAAACCTAACCCTGCCTCCAGGAATTCCACCTACATGATTACCTCTCTCACTCCAAAAATCCAGAGGGTGGAGCATCAAGCTCAGAATGCTTTGAACTCCAACAGAAAGAATTCTTTAATTTTTAATTAATATTTTTGTCTCTTTTTATCTTTTTCTTTTCTTTGTTTAATTTGTTTAATTGTGTACATGGACATTTATACATATGCATACTTGGTTTTTTCCTCTTATTTATTCATTTATTTTGGTACCAGGGATTGAACTCAGGGGCCCTCAACCCCTGAGCCACATTCCCAGCCCTATTTTGTATTTTATTTAGAGACAAGATCTCACTGAGTTGCTTAGCACCTCACCATTGCTGAGGCTGTCTTTGAACTCACAATCCTCCTGTCTCAGCCTCTTAAACCACTGGAATTACAGGTGTGCACTATTGCACCTGGCCTGCATTTCAAGCATTTTTGAAGCCAGTTACTTTTTATGGATCAGATTTAGTTGGATAGACGAAGACTCAGAGATTCAAACACAAGGAATAAACAATCTTTTTTTGTTTTGCATTCTTTAATTTTAGAAAATTTCCCAAACCTAAAGAATTATGTGGAAAATCAAATACTTTTTGGTATTACAAACCCCAAATATACAAAATTTCAACAGACCCCCACCAAGACACATTATTATGAAAATGCCCAACATACAGAATAAGGATAGAATTTGAAAGGCTACCAGAGAAAAATGACAGGTAAAATTTAGAGAGAAACCAATCTGGATCTCAGCTAATCTCTCAACCCAGACCCTGAAGCTAGAAAGTCTCGGAATATGCCAATATATATGCCAACCTCTTAAACAAAATGGATACCTGCCAAGAATATTATACCTAGAAAAATTAAGCTTCAGAATTAATGATGAAATAAAAACCTTTCCTGGTAAACGAATGTTAAAAGAATTCACAACTAAAAAGACTGTACTTCAAAACATACCCAATAAGATATTTTATGAAGAAGAAATGAAAAATAAAAGTGAAAAACATTAAAGAAAGGAACTGTACTAAAATAACAGTGAATTAATAGAGAAATGAACTCAAATTAAAAACCAGAAATCAAAATGACAGGGAATAAAAATCATATCTCAATAATAACATTGCATGTAAATGGCCTAGACCCAACAATCAAAAGACATAGACTGATATATTGGATTAAAAAACAAGACCAACAATATACTATCTCCAAGAGACTCACCTCATAAGCAAAGACATCCATAGACTGAAGGAAAGGATGGAAAAAAAAACATAATATTTACATGGATTTAATAAATAAGCACCGGTTTTTATCCTCATATCACATAAAGTGGGCTTCAAGTCGAAGTTAATAGGAAGAGACAAAGAAAGACATTTTATACTGCTTAAGGGAACTATACATCAACAAGATATAACAATCATAAATAGTTATGCCCCAAGCAATGGAGCATCTATGTACATCAAACAAACCCTTCTCAATTTCAAGAAGCAAATAGTCCACAACACGATAATACTCAGTGACTTTAACATACCTCTCTCACCACTGGATAGATCCTCCAAACGAAAACTAAATAAAGATGCTATAAAACTAAAAAAATACAATTAATAATTTAGATTTAACAGACATATACATAATATTTCATCCACCAATGACTAAATACACTTTCTTTTCAGTAGCACATGGATCCTTCTCTAAAATAGACCATATCTTATACCACAAAGCAATTCTGAGCAAATACAAAAAAAAAAAAAAAAAGGGACAATATCTTGGATCCTATCAGATCATAATGGAATAAAATTAGAAATCAGTGATAAAAATAAAATATAGAAGCTAATCCAACACTTGGACACTAAATATGCTATTAAATAACCAATAAATAGCAGAAATCAGGGATGAAATAAAAAAATACTTAGAGGTAAATGAAAATAGTGATACAACATATCAAAATCTCTGGGAAACTATGAATGCAATGCTAAGAGGAAAGTTCATTGCATTGAGTTCATTCATTATAAGAATAGAACTTCAACAACAACAAAAACAATTACCTAACATTACATCTCAAAGCCCTAAAAAAAAGAAGAAAAAATCAACACCAAAAGCAAAAGACAGAATAATTAAAATGAGATTGAAATCAATGAATTGAAACAAAAAAAAAATCCAAAAAATTGAGAAAACAAAAAGTTGGTTTTTGAAAAAAATCAATAAAATTGATAAACCCTTAACTATGCTAATGAAGAGAAGGAGAAAACTCAAATTACTAAAATTCATGATGAGGAAGGAAATATCACAATGGACACTACTGAAATACAGGTTATAATTAGAAAATATTTTGAAATTTTATACTCTAATAAAATTGAAAATCTTGAAGACATCAACAAATTTCTAGATACATATGACCTACCCAAATTGAATAAGGAGGACACAGATAATTTAAACATCAATTTCAAGCAATGAAATTGAAGACTTCATCAAAAGCCTACCCAGAAAGAGAAGCCCAGGACCAGATGGATTCTCAGCTGAGTTTTATCAGATCTTCAAAGAAGAACCAACACCAATCCTCCTCAAATTATTCCATGAAATAGAAAAGGAAGAAACTCTTCCAAACTTCTTCTATGAAGCTAGTATCACCCTGATACCAAAAGCAGACAAAGACACATCAAGGAAAGAAAATTTCAGACCATTATCCCTTCTGAACATAGATGTAAAAATTCTTAATAAAATATTGGCAAATTGCATATAAAAACATATTAAAAAGATAAATCACCATGATTAAGTGGGGTTTATCGCAGGGATGCAAGGTTGGTTCAACATACAGAAATCAATAACATAATTCATCATATCAATAGACTTAAAAACAAGAAGCACATGATTATCTCAATAATGCAAAAAAAAGGCATTTGACAAAATATAACATCCATTCATGTCCAAAATACTAGAAAAATTAGGGATAGTTGAAACATACCTCAATATTATAAAAGCTATATATGTTAAACGCAAGGCCAATATCATTCTAAATGACGAAAAATTGAAAGCATTCCCTCTAAAAACTGGAACAAGACAAGGATGCCCTCTTTCACCTTCTATTCAACCTAGTTCTGAAAACTCAAGCCAGAGCAATTAGAAGAAAGAAATTTAAGGAATACAAACAGAAAAAGAAGAACTCAAACTATCCCTACTTGCTGATGACATGATTCTATACTTAGAAGACTCAAAAAACTTCATTAAAAAACTTCTAGAATACATGAGTGAATTTAGCAAAGTAGCAGGATATAAAATTAACACACATAAATCAATTGTATTCCTATACATCAGTGATGAATCAACTGAAAGAGAAATTAGGAAAACTATGCTAAGTGAAAATACATTCTAATGTGTGTAACTAAAAAGAACAAAAAAAAAACAGAATGGCAATAACCAAGGATATAAATAATAATAAATGTTGGCAAGGATGTCAGGAAAAGAGTACAGTCATATATTATTGATGGGACTGCAAATTAATGCACCCACACTAGAAAGTAGTATGTAATTCCCCCCAGAATAGGAATGGAACCAGTTATCCCACATTTAAAATCAGCATACTATAATGGCACAGCCATATTCATGTTTATAACAGGACAATTCACAACAGTCAAGCTATGGAACCAACCTAGCTGCTCTTTGACAGATGAATGGATAAAGAAAATGTGGTATATATACACTATGGAATATTACTCAGCTATAAAGAGAAATGATATTATGGCATTTGCCAGTAAATGGAAGGGACTAGAGAATATCATGCTAAGTGAAATAAGCCAGTCCCCCAACCCCAAAGGCTGAATGTTCTCTCTGATATATGGAAGTTAATTCAAAATATATGAGTGGGAATTTTAAAAAGTGGAAGAGTGATAAAGGAAAAAAAGAGAAAGGGAATTTCATCAAAATAGAGGAGAGATGAGTAGAGTATATGAAGGAGATTGACAAAAGGAAGGGGAAAGGGAAGAACGGGGAATGACCCAATTATCCTATGTGCACGCCCAAACGTGACATGGTAGCTCCCGGCATCTGGTGTGTCCACAGGACAATAATTTTTTAAAATTTAAAAAGTAAACTGCAAATGGATTTAAGAGGAACCAGTGGAATGGAAGGCCAGGTGTAGGGTGCGGGGAGTGCTGGGGATTGATTGGAATGGGTTGTGTTCCATGCTTTTGTGATAACGTCGGGGTGTATCCTGGTGTTGCATATAACTAAAAATAATAAATTTTTAAAATGTGGCTTAAAAAGATAGGCTGGGGGAGGATACTTTTATTTGTTAGCAGCAACTTGAAGGCATTGATTGTCATGTGATGCAGGCATAAAAGGATGCTACATTCCTTGTCACAGAAGGTACAATAAAGAACTGACCTGCTCCAGGCCAAGAGGGCTCCCCAGCATGGCAATTCCTGAGCCAAAGGTCCCCTGAGGCCCCTCTGAAGCCACACATGCTTTTTGAGGCTCCTGCTTCTCAATGGTGTAAAGTCATGTGAGCCGCAAGCATGCCAGGCTCCGCTGTGGGTGGCAATATAGTTAGCTACAAGTGCCAGCGTGAAAAGAAATTTGCAGGGAGAGGAAGGGGTTGGAAGTGAGTCCCATGAAAAATAGCCTCACATTTTGATAGGATCCCAATTTGATTTCTCCCTCGTAGTACACACTACAAATTAGGATTGCAAAGGCTGGCCCCCATTGGAGGCGCTCCCTTCTCCCCAGTCCATTTCCAGCTTGGTGTAAGCCCAGTTACAAACAAAAGCAACAGGATTTATGTCTCATCAGAGTTTGTAAAGGTAAAAAAAACAGTTCCCGGCATGAAGGAGTGAAGGGATGCCAAATTTCAATCTCAGATGAAATTTCGTTCCTTACTAAAATTTGCTGAAAATGGCCATTTATATTGGAAACTATAATTTACACTTTACTATGGAATGTGCCTGAGGAAACCTAGAAAGATTTTTGGAAAGAACAGTAGATACAGGAGCACAAGAAGAGAGAGAAACACACTGATTACATCTGTTTTTCCTCTTGGTTCCTATTTTTCTTCTCTTTTTAAATCAAGACACTCAAATATCTTTTTAATGAATTGGATGGACCATACGAACTGTTTTCCTAATTGGACTTATGATCACCTCCCCTGTTTTCGGGCCCCTTCATTGCCTACCCAGCACAGTGAAGATTTCCACAGGGTGGCTATAACCCAGTCTCTGTGTGTTCAATTAGCATCCACATCTGGCCAACAATGGGGATGTTCATGCTTAACATACTTCACCAACACAGGTGGCACATGCCTGTCCTTCCAGCCCTCGCACTCCATGTTAGGAATGATGAACAACTTGCTGCTAACAAATAAAAGTATCCTCCCCCAGCCTATCTTTTTAAGCCACATTTTAAAAGTTTATTATTTTTAGTTATATGCAGAATTTTAAAAAGTGGAAGAGTGATAAAGGAAAAAAAGAGAAAGGGAATTTCATCAAAATTGAGGAGAGATGAGTAGAGTGAGGACGGTCACCAAAGCATCTCCCTGCCTCAGTTTCCTCATCTGTATGGTGTGGGGGGAGGGGGGCTGCAGTTTTCCCCATAGAGGAAGGTAATGAGGTTATGTCACATGTGAAATGAGCTTAACCCAGTGGTTGGCACACAGAAAGTTTAGCAAACCTTAGAACTTTCTTTTCTTTTTTCTTTTTCTTTCTTTCTTTTTTCTTTAACACAAATGCTGCACATTTCAAATTGCCAAATCTGTTTTTCTATCGTTGGTACCTGTCAGGGCTTATTCTGAAGAACCTTGAGTATCAGGGACTCACTAATGTTTTATGATATTTTACCTCACTTTATGGTAGTCATTTATGACAAGACCAAGATGACATAAACTGCCATAAAGCAAAGCAGGGCAATCACACAAATGACCATAAATCAAGGGGCACCACCGAAAAGGGTCATAAAGAGAAGGAAATTGAGGGAAACAGGAGAGAGCCACAGTGGAGTTGGGAGCTGGCGGCACAAACTTTGAGAGAGTGGAATTTCAATTGAGAGCAAACTCAAAAAAAAAAAAAATTAGATGGATGTCTTCGAGGGTTGTTTAAATTTCACATACACATCACCAGACAAATATGGCATACTTTCATGGCTTCAAAGAGAAATACATTATTTCATGTCCTACTCTGTTATGCATTTTTTATTGGAAATGCTATTTCTAATCCTATCAGTGTATTTGGGATCCATATTGGACTTCAGAGATTTTCAGAACTCACAAGACCAGGAATTATTTTTGCAGTTCAGGAACTATTGATGTCCCTGGATTCTTTTGGTGCCCCGCTGGCTAAAAGGGATTTCTTAATAAGTAGAATTTTTTTTCTTATCCTTTCTTTTCTTTCTTTAATATTTCTTTTATATTATTTTTCTGGAGCTTACTATAATGAACAGAGACTTAGAGAGTATATAGACTCAATATGGTTACAATAATTCTGCTCAGGTATGTGCAGAGAAACAGGGTGATGAATGGAAAGAACCAATAACGTTGTTGTCAAGACCTTCCTTGGGTAGACTTTGCTCAGCTTTTAATCAAAATCTCAAACTCAAACTCGGACAATTGATTTGGACCTATTTCTGATTACAATTTTCCCAGTGGTTTTAAGATAATTCAAGTAACAAATAGAAACTAGATGGCAAAAAGACACAAACGTATAAAGTTTAACACTCCATTTTTCTTACAGAAAAAATATTTGTGGCTAAATACCACTCCCACCCCAGGTGGTAGAACTTGAAAGTACATGAAATTGATCCAGTCCAGGTGATTTAAAAGTCAAGTCCTCTTTCTGATGTGTTAAGAAACTACCTAGCTAAAAGAGATTTCAGTCATTATGCCCCCAAACTGACCAAACCTTTTAGAGCATAAATACTGTCCTTCCAGTTATATTTTTATTCAAATTAGAATTTATGTATTGGGAGCTTCCACAGAGCTGATCTCATCTGCTTTTCCAAAAACAGCCATCATGGAAGCAAGATCTCTCCCATACTCCAGTGGAGACACAATGCCAGGTTTCCCCCAGGGACCCAGCTCTGCAGGCACAGGGCCGCTGGCAGCAGGAGACAGGGAGTCAGGACAGGGAAGCCCAGGCACCTCCAGGCACCAGGGAGTGTGCACCCCCTCCACAGATGGCTTGGAACCTGGGAAACTCATGCTGCCTGCCATCAGCTCCCACCGATGTATTTTCAGACATCCCCAGGGAAGGATGTATGGGGTTTCCTCTCTTGAGTTCTCTTTCCACAACCTCCAAGTGCAGCCTCTTACATTCTGGATTCTAATGCTCCTGCAGAACTTCTCAGCACTGAGCACCTCATCCCCAGGTGGCTCATTTTACTTGAGATCTTGGACACCTAGTTACCCACTATGGTGGTAAATAACACCTTTTTGGCCCCGACATAACAGTATATCTTGAATAAATATTTGAGTAACTATGAAAATTGGTTTATTATTAAAAAACGAAAAATTGGAAACAAGGTGGATGTCTGCTGGAGGAGGCTTCAATTCGATGCCGGCAAACCCCTTCCATAGATGGTTGTGCTGAGGTCCAGAAGCGGCCGACCGAGCAGCATGATTGACGCTTGAAGAAAAACATACTGACACATGCAGATCTTCACATCCAAAGGCTGCGGAGCCAAGCCGTAATCTGGGGTTCTCTCTGAAGAGTGGGAATTTCTGAGCCAATTTTCACCACCCACTTTTGGCATTTTCTTACTGGGTAGACTCACAGAACGGGCCCACATCCTGGGCATTGTGGTTTTGAAAGACACTTTCATATTGAGAAACATGTTGGGTAATGCCCCATTTATATATACACACACAGGGGTGGACACACAGTATAAAGAAATGAGGTTATGAGGGAGTTTCACTTTTTCTTTGTGATTGTTTTCCTCTTTTCCAGGTTTCCTACAATGAACATATATGACTTTTGCAATACAGCAAATAAGATTTTTAAAATGTCAACCTTCCAGCTTTCGTCTCTTTCTGGAAGCCAGAGGGCCAAAAGCCTAGCTCGTCTGTTTTCCACAACAACCTAAATGACCAGAACCTAAAAAGAAAGAGCTTGCGAGGTGCTTCTTCCAGAGTCGCAGATGAACACTCACTCTGGTCAAAGGCACTCTTCGGAGTGTCTCCAGAACCCCTTCCCTTCCCTTCGGCCATTGTCCTGCCCTCTGTCTCTGGCACAGGAACGGAGGGAAAGCCCAACTCTGCTCTTCAGGTGCAGCACCTGGCACCAATGGTGGGCAGCTAATGCAGGAGCAGGAGACCCACTGACCAAGCACCCAGCACTCTGAGTGTCCTTCGAAAATGTCATCTAAGAGTCAGATGACACTGAGCTCAAGAACTGCAAGAGGACAGCAAGTCAGGGCCAGAGTGGCCATTTTCTGCCACTTGAAGAATCCCCAAATGCTGGACTGCTCTTCTGTAGCTTAGCAGGGAAGCAGTTGTCGAGAGCAATCTGTGATACCTTAGAAGAGTCCATAAGTTGCCAACACATTCAGATGTTGGTGTCTGAGGAGATGGAAGCTCGTTATCCTGATTCCATCATTACACCTGCATGCATGGGCCAAATTATCTTATGGCACTGCACCCCATAAAGATGTGCAAGTATCAGTATCAGTTGAAAAGAAAAGTTGGTCTCACAGAAAAGAAGCAAAATACTGGAGCAAACAGACATATAGAGAAAAAAATAAAAGAAGCCCAGAAGCAATGTGCCATCAGGAACGCACTTCCAGCCGCAGGTGCTATGAGGAGTTGAAGTGTCTGGTTATGACTTCCTTTAGCCTTTCAGTGAAGTGCCCTCCCCTCACCCAGCTTTGGAGGGTTCTGTTCCCAGCAGCTCCCACCTACAAGCTAGGTTCATGGTATCCTGTCAGTCTGGGACCTCCTTGTGCCCCAGTTCTTGCAAGAGTGCCTAGGACATTGGAAACACTCAATGTGTGTCTGCTGTGGTTTGGATCTGGAACATTCCTCAAAGGCCTGTGTGTTGAAGGTTTGGTCCCCAGCCGTGGCACCACTGGGAGGTGGTGGGCCTTTAGGATGTGGGGCCTAGTGGGAGCTCTCCAGGTCACTGAGGGTTTGTCCGTGAAGGAGACAGTGGAACTGCAGTCCCTTCCTCTTCCCTTTTTTGTTTCCCAGCCATGAGGGGAGCATGTTTGCTCTGCCATACATGCCTCACCATGATGTACTGCCTTGCCACAAACCCAAAAGCAACAGGGAAAATGGACCATGGAGTGATACTTCCAAAACTGTAAGCCAGAATAAAACTTTTCTCTTTATAAGTTGGCACCTTGGATATTTGTTATAGTAACAGAATGCTGACTGACACATTCTATTGAACAAAGTAATGAACCAAGGGAACTTAATGAAAATAGTCTTAAAGCTCAGAAGTGGGACAGCCCCTTGGGCGAAGAGAGCAAGAGTGGTTTCATTTTTAAAATTCCACCAGATAACATGACAGAGATGGCTGGGACCTCATACTGTATGTATGTGTCACTGAGATGCAAAGCATTCTTGAAAAACTTAAATATTAACTTTTAAACTTCATAATCCATATCACTTATCCTAAATAAGATTTTTGAACAAGCATTTGGGTAGTTGCAGATGAAATGTTTGAATGAGTTTGCTCTGATTCATGAAGAAAGTCAAGAGGAGACCTTGAATTGAGTGGATAATACATAAACACAAGCAGTCCACGAGTGTGTGTATGCACTGAAACCCGGCTCCTCTTCTTCCCATGAAGTAGGCCACACCGGCCAAAATGCAGATGCCACAGTGATTTTTTGAAGAAGCAAGAAAATGAAATGTGCCCATACAGTACAGCAATTTAATCCACTTCAACAACTAAAATGTCATCTTAAAAAAAAAAAAAAAAAAGAAGACTTCTCTTTCTTTCTATATTCCTGTAGGTGTGTGTCAGATGATCCAATTCTATGTTGAACAACCACAATTGAGAGGACATGTAAAGACATGAGTCAGGGGCAGAACTCTCCAGATTGCCATGACAGTCAGCACAGACAGAAATAAAGTATCAATGGGAGGCTGCAGAATGCTAGAGACCATTTGACATCTGTTTCCCATAATTTTCTCTCCATTTGTTTTTTCCATCCTCGAAATTTGTTTGTTTGTTTTGGTCTTTCCAAAAGAATTCTGGAGAAGGGAGGGCGCATGTGAAGAAAAATAATAAACCTTATACTCTATACCGTCTCTTGGCTCAACCAGTAAAGATCACTTTCTGAACTCCAAGGCGCATTTATCATGATGATGTGAATGTGGCTTACATTGCTTGAGAAAATAAAATAAATGAATGGTAGAGGGCACAGGCAGGGAGAAGCTGATATCAGAATTTGTGACGGAGCCTTTGCGTTCTCATTATTACATTGTCTTTTCATATTACTTTTGATTTATAATGTAATTGGAAACTATAGAAATGTTAATGGCAGGCATGCAGCTTTAAGAATGACTAAGTTGTTTACTAATTATTGTCTTTAAATTTGGTTAATTATTGAAGCTTTAATTTTCTGAGTTCATTTCAGATGGGACCATCTCAGAGGGAGGTCAGGGGAAAATGCATTGTCTAGTTAGAAAGGCAACCTCCTGAATATTTGCGTATTTCCCCCTTTTAAGGGAAGCTCAGATTATGAATTAAAATTCTCTACACGAGGGTTCAGTAGCATAAGGTGAGTCACCCATTTTGTTTTGTATTTCGATGAGCAATTGTTGGTCATGTTTACACATTTTTTTTTCTCATGTGCTGCTCATTATCTTAAGGGGGAGCCTGAGACTGTTATGATGATTATTAGAGAGGCTGGTGATGAGATTACTGAACCATTTGGAGTTGACTTTCCTTTAGTAATGCATAATTATAGGGGTTTATTTACAGTCTTTTTATTTTTTTTTACTTTTTAATTTTTGTACTCTCAAGGATTTGATTTCTCCATTTTTAGTGTGAATTATTATTTGGAGTGCTACTTTATTCCACGGAATGCTAGAACTAAAGGAAAAAAATTAAACTAAATAAATAAAAAGGCAACCACACCACAGTGATGCCGTGCAGATCTGAGAAAAGCATACCAAAAGAGGAATGTGGCATGCAATTATTCAGCCAACACGTTTCCCACTCGCATGGCAATCCTGGGACACATTATGTTGTAAAACATCTTATTCCCCTTCTAACTTCTTAAATTGCTCCAGATGCTCTTTAACCATAAAGAAATGTAATGATAATTTTTTTTAAAGCTGCCTCGTCTGTTTCCATATCTGACTTCCCTGCAATATGCCAGTTCACTTAGGATGTTCAAATCCGAAACAGGTTTATGTACGTGGTTCATTTGCACGCAAATAGGGATGGAAGACCATAGGTGAGCCTCACGGAGGTAGAGACTTACTAACCCCCTCATTTTAGGGCACTGTTTAAAATGCTTGGTGACATAATTTCCTCAAACACAAAATGGCAATGATAATATTGCACACCTGATGGTGTTTTGTAAGGATTACATGAGTTCACACATATAAAATATTCAGAATCCAATGTTGGGCATATGATAAGCATTAAATAAATGTCAACTATTATTTTCCCAAAGTTTTCTCTCTTCCTTTTCTAGGATATAAGATGATTTGGGGTGATCCACAGTGGATTTTTATTGTAATGTTTATTGTGTATGAATTACAATAGTCACAGCTATGAGGAATAGGGATTATTTGGGAATAATCTTCTAACAATAAACATTCTAAAATTAAAGTTGCCTTATAATGGGGGTTGACAGATTATAGCCCCCAAGTCAAACAAGGCCCATTGCCTGTGTGCCTATGGTCTGCCATTCAACAAAGGTTTTGCTATTGTTTAAATTTGATGCATTATATACACATAATAGTGGGACACATTGTGACATAACATGCACATAACATAATCAAGAACGGTTTTAACAGGTGAATATCTGCAAAGAATATGGTGCTAGGGGGCACTAAAAAGAAAAGAATCCCACTCTTCTCACTAGTAGATCTGTATTACAAAACATTCTATTCTATTATTTATATTTGGAATTTCATCAACAAAAAAACTGTTGGAAATTTGTTATCCCTGTTGTTATGTAAGTGCCTAGATGATATTCTTGCTTTTCTTGCCTGTAAAACCTGAAATAGGTACTAACTGGCCTTTTACTATTCTCTCATACAGGGACAGGTCCAGAAGGAGCGCATCTCCCATCCGGTAAGAATGGGGTCCAGGATTCGAGGCATTGAGATCTTCCCATGTGTCCGCCCTGTCATCTCAGCGTGTGCACGTCACCCTCGGTCTGGCTCCTGGGGTGGTGGGAAATGAGCTTCCACAGCCTCAGGAAGGTAGAAGCACGTCCTCTAGATTTATTGCCCATAAATCCCCCAGTAGAGCTCGCTTACTTCTCATTGGCCAGAGCTGGGTCACATGGCCTCCCCTGAACCAATCACTGGGGAGAACAAGATTTTGCAACTGGCTTCGACTAATTAAGCTTTTCCTTTCTTGTACTGGGAGTGGGGCAGGATTTTGTTGAAGCACATGACTACAGAGGAGTGCAGGTAACCCAGCATACTGCAAACGGGAACAAGGATGCAGTGGGTGGCCTGCTTATTTAACTGTCTAGTAGGAAAAACTAAAATTAGCATGTTGAATTAGTTCATTGTTCTTACAACTTAGGGCTGTTTTTTTAAGCATATTTAAATCAAAATATTAAATAAGAATTACTTAGGTTGTAAAATGAGTGAAGTCTGTGTAATTCTGCATGTTGGCCTTTGTTTATGCTGGGATCTTTGCTCAGAAACTCCAGGTTATTCTTTCAAGCCTAAATCAAATGTTCTCTCCTGACTGGTGTCTTGTCTTTTCCTTTTTAATTATTTCTTTTTGGGTATACATAACAATAGGATTCATTTTAACAAAATTTAAAAAGCATAGAATATAATTTGCTCAAATTTAGTCCCCAGTATTTCCCCTTTCCCGCCCCCTCCCTCTCCCTATCCCCTTCTGTCTACTGATCTTTCTGCTATTTACTTTTTTTTATTCTTTTTGGTTAATGTCTTGTTGACATACACGATGATGAAATTCACTGTGGTATATTCATCCATGTACAGAGCGAAGTTAGGTCAAATTCATTCCTCTGTTTTTCCCTAATTCCTCTTCTCCCTCCTCCTCAGTACCCTTCATCTAGCTCACTGGTCTGCCTTCTTTTTTGATGGAATTCCCCTTCTCCACCCATCCCCTTTTTCTCCTCCTTATTTTGCACTAGTTTCCATATATCAAAGAAAACATTTGAACTTTGGCTTTCTGAGTCTGACTTCTTTCATGCTAGTCTCCTTTTCCATTCATTTAGAAGCTAATACCATAATTTCATTCTTCCTTGTGGCTGAGTAATACTGAACTGTGCATTTATATATACATCATGTATCTCTTGACTGGTGTCTTTTCTAGTCTCTCCCCGTTATGCTCAAGCCACATTGGTTTCTCCCAGAGCACTTCCCCCACCCTTATCTCTTACAACAGGGGCCAGGTTGTGTCGTTTACATATCCACTCCTGATTGGCAACGCCCTATTCATCAGTTGGTCTTTTGTCAAACACTTTAAAGCACCACTTATATGATCCATGAAGACTATTTTTATTTTCATTTCTAGCCCTGGCATCTAAGGCATGGCACATATAATATGCTCATGATATGTTTCTGTTGTACAAATAAAGGAAGAATGGATTGGTCAGGTAATTTTCTGAACCGACAACAACTATCCATGCAAATTTAGCAAAGGGGGAAAATATTTTGAACACTCAGCACTTAAGCGACCTCTTATTTAATTCCAAAAAAAAATGCTCACTCTCATAAGATGGATCTCTAGTGGGCACCACCTTTAGAGGTCGGCTCAGACAGAAGTGCCCCTGGAATGGGATTCACTTGTGCTTTTGTCCCCAGCCATTAACTCTTCGTTGTCCAACCCTGCCTGAGGGGTACCGTCCCTTCAAGAAAGTCCAGGACAAAATTAAGGTGGGCTCCTCTCGGCATGTGAAGATGTTCTTATTTTAATTTCTTGAGTAAAATTTTTTTAATTAAAATTTAATTACTGTATTATCTTTCTTGAAACACTCTGATGTCGATGACACCCATCCCTCTCAGGACAGGAACTGGCCTTCTCAGTTCTGGTAACTGGACCCAGAGATCCTTTTCCAACCTCCTGCTCCTCACTCTTTTCCTCACTCTGTGCTGCAGACGCAAAGTTGCTCGTTCCACAGGCCCTTTGCATGCGCTTCCCCTCTGCTCCCAATGTTCTCTGACTCTATTCATCCTGGACATTTCAGATTAAATATAACTTTTCCTGAGCGGCCTTCGCAGTCTCCTAAAGCAAAGCCAGGCTTCTGCATCCTTGTTCTCATGGCCCCATGTGTGATTTCTTCCAAATAGTGATCAAATTCTTAAATGACTTGATGTCCTCAGAAGGTAAGTTGTGAGGCTGGGGAACATGCACTGCTGATGTCTGAACCCACAGTGCTCAGACGGAGGTTTGGTGCAGAGCAGGTCCTCAATGAAAATCAGCTGCCAACAGGGCAGTGAGCCAGAACACAAGGGCGGCTGCTGATCCGCCCACACTCCTCAGGACCACGCAGACTTCCCAAGACAGTTTCTCTCCACAACAGGTTTTTGCATCTGCTCAACAGATATTACTGAGCACCTACTATGTGCCAGGATCCTTGTGGCCAGTGGGTGGAAAGAGCCATGAACTGAACGGCCCACTCCCGGGCCCTCATGGAGCTC
Organism: Callospermophilus lateralis; assembly: GCF_048772815.1. Classification (NCBI taxonomy): domain Eukaryota; kingdom Metazoa; phylum Chordata; class Mammalia; order Rodentia; family Sciuridae; genus Callospermophilus; species Callospermophilus lateralis. The sequence continues at coordinate 190,292,598 of NC_135307.1, forward strand.
ACCCAATAGTGGGGAGTCTGAAAATGACACAGAAGCAAATAAATACTCAACAAAATGTCAGGCGACACAAGCTGCAGAGAAAGCACCAGAATTCTCTGCGAAAATATTTTTTCATGGTGGCAGTGTCCTTTTCCAAAAATTGACTTTCCGTGCTATGAGAAATAACAGGCACCATAAATTTAGTGAGTATCTGAGCTTAGCTCACCCTGGAATGACTCCTTACATCAGCCGGCAAGAGAGAGTCTGTTTACATGAGGATCTTTTTCCTGAGTGGAAAACAGACAACAAATAATATATTTCAGGGTTAATTTAACTTTTCAAATTACAGATTCATCTAAAGCACCATCCACTGCCGGGCGATAACTCACAGGGCTGCCAGACTTTAAGTACTGTAGCACCGAGCTGGTGTTAAACTCCTTACGCTCCCTTCTTAAAAGATGGCTACCCTGGGGTTTACATCAAGCCTACATAATCATATATCGAAGCCTGGCTTATTTATTCCCATGTTTCTGAAGTACTATTAATCATCTTTCTAAGATGGCCGATGTATTACATAATTAATAAAACACAGGAGCTTAGGAGGAAAGCCCAGAGACAGAGACCCGGGCACACACTGAGAAACGGTGTCACTCTTCAGGACCAGTGGAAATCCCATCTTCTGGGGACCAAGTCGTAACTGGAGCTGGATGAAGTGACCATTTTTCTTTCTTTATCCCTTCAGCTTTCTCTTCCTTTCTGTTGGCTGAACTTAGACCCTGGTCAATGCTAATGTTTTACAGGGAATTAAAGTGGGGTGGGGTGGGGGGCAATGGAAGCAGCAGCAGGTAAAATCATTAATTCAGTAGCTCACCATTTTGCCTCTCGTGGCTGCAGTCCCCGGGTGCGGCTCCTTGTCTGTGGTTCTGACCCAGTTCTCAAACCCTTTATATGGTATTCTGCCAATGAATCTAATGGTTCATTAATTGCAAACATCTGAAATCATTAGACTCTGAGCACAGAGGCATCCACCTTCCAAAGCTGTGACTGCTTAGCCAGCGAATGGGCTCATAGCAAAGGCATGTCGATGTTTATAGTAGATGTAACCCAAACTCGGTGTTCATTGACACATGGTCCCATTTGTATACAGCCGTCCTGGCATCTGTCTGTTCAAGAGAGCATGATTTATCCAGTGCTACATCCTGCAAGTGACGGGCCAAAGATTAGCACTTAGCCCAGATGAAAGGGGAGGCTGTGAGGATTCCTAAAACAAATATTTAGTATCTGACAAGCTCTGGTTGGTATTAATTCATGATAGAAAGCAGTCAATTTAAGCTTAGTTCATGCCAAATTCTATTTGGGTTTTATAAATCATTTTTCAAGATTATAGGATAGAGAGCTGGACAGAAAGGAGACTTCCCTAAAATTACAAAACTGTAGATCTGGACAGGGCTTTCAGAAACCATCCCGCCTGCGGTTCTAAATGGGCAGCTCACAAACAATAAATCCACCAGTAGATATGGCTTCTTTGGCTAGCACAGTGTTCCAGAGGAATCTTTTTTAATTCTTTGCCAACTATGAATTTCTGATTTTACTTGCAGAAATTGCAACTCTAGGCCCAGATTCCTATAAGGCAACAGCCTACTGGAATGAGAAGAGGATGTCCCTAGGTAAGGGCCACAGCCCCCTCCTCTCCTGATACCTATGCTCACCGGACAGAGGAGGACTGTCTGAGAGAAGAAGGGGTATCTGAGGAGTGCCTTCAGGGTCAGAGGTGGGACGAGAACCCCAGTCTCCTAATCTATTGGATTTGTTCACTCAGCATCACTTTCACATTATTATACATATAGTATTAGTAAAAAATAATAATAATCATCATAAAAAAATTAAACTACATCTCAGGGAGTCTCCAAAGGGCATAGAGTATGCCTGGGTCCTATTACGGTCAGTCACTCTTCTTCATCACACATGTACATTATTAGTTCTAGAAGATCTGAATCAGAGGTGTTTTACAACAGTACGAAGATCCATTCAGACCTTCCCTCTACCTGCACCTGTAATTGCGGTGGGCGGAGACTCACCAGGGAGGTGGAGGATTGATGTCCTACCTGACTCAGGCCAGTTCTGTGGTCGTTAAGTACAGGTACTGCTCTGCGGACATCTCCTGTTCCAAACCGTGTCTGTGCCTTTTTCTCCTTATGATTCAAGGCAATCCTCAAAAATACGTTTATTGTTCTCACTTTATGGATGAAAAATTTAAGGCTCAGGAAACTAAGCTAGCAGATCAGTTAGACAGCTAGTGAATGACACAAGCACTTGAACCTGGAGATGCTGGGTTTAAGCCCCTTGTCTGCCTCCCCTACCCCACTTTGGCTGGCAGGGGCCAGGTTAAGCTTTTGCCCTGTTGTCCTGGGTAAAAAACATGCTCATATGTCATACATGGCTCAAAGTAAGGGAGCAAAGAAATACAGAAGAGATGTGTGGTTCAGAATGGGTTAAACTTCCCAATTACGTTCATATAAAAAATGAATCCTTTGCATTTTTTCAATGTGTGTGGAAGCGAATTTCTGGGTGTACAACAAAAACATTTAGGCTCCGTGTCATGCAGGTGAGTGTTGTTTACAGGCTCTCTTCATGGAATACTGATGTTAATTTTTGGTTAAGTTTAATCTTACAAAGTATAAAGCAATTTGATAGAAAAAGTAACCTTTCATTAAAGTTCAATACAGTACTGAAGGAAAATGGGGCTGTGTGCATTAATTGATAGTTGACAGCTATTATTTCCATGAAAACCTTTTATAGTAAAATTTCTATTTGATGGATTGGAATTTATAAAATTTGCATTTTTCAAAGCTGGATTTGACTGGAAGTACTGGGGATGTATTCTTCAAACAACATTCCATCTTTATATTTTTATTAAGCATTTATTAATGCATAGAATCTTAATTTAAATGATACAGGACTGCTCTTACTTGATAACTCAGGTGTAGTAGTGCATGAACACAAGTGTTTGCCCTGTATTTGATTCTGATAAAACATGACTATTTGTGAATATATTTATCCATGGAGGCTTAATTAGTGTAGTTGGGTTTGGGGCAAATTGCTTAACAAAATAGTTTTATCATTTTTTTATTTTTAAACTCATAATAAATTACATAAATATCAGTGGGAATATTTCTTCCTTTCAGCAGTTATAAGGAACTGCTCAGATTTGTCATATTTGACTGAAATTTGAAAACCATGGAGTACGATTCTAATTCTAATTCCATGCAGATCCGGCTGCACGCTGCCCCTTCACCAACAGGCCTTTGCGAAGATGGTTGTGAGCATTAAGAGACGGTCTGGCCTCTTTACTGAAGAGTTTGACAAATGAGCTGATATTAATGTAAATACTGCATTTCCCTCATCAATTCTGATACAAATATTAGCAAGATTCCCCCTGGCTTTCTAGAAAGCACTCGGGTTGACATCATCCTTGCCATTGGAGAGATGGAGGTCTGGCCAAGCACAGGAAAGCTGCTGAAATTGGGCTAACTCGGGAGTGTGTCCAGATCCGAATCCAGCCCCCAGATCTGTCCCATGAGGCAGCCACCAGATTGAGAGACTTTTCCTTCTGCTGCTCCAGCCTCCTGAAATGCCTCCCCTCCTCCCTCATAAGCCTGGTTCCTTGTATCCTGCAGGGCGCGTGTGAAGTCCCCACACAAGACACCCTATCACCCTATTCAAGTAATTCCTCCTCTTGCCCAAGTCTGCGTTCCCACAGAGCAGGCTCGGGTAACAATTCTATAGTTATCTGAGTACTTTTCAGGTCATGTCCCTCCAGTTGGACTTCTAGTTCTCACCAGGAACCTTCTCTGATGTGCCCTCCCTCTGCCCTCTGCAGAGCAGAGCAGGTAAACTGTGGATGGAAGAGTGGATGGAGACTCTGAAAACGCAGGTCAAAATTAATTCCTGCCACCACAGGTACATCTGCCGAGAGACCAAAGATTCCTTGTTTGTACGTGAAGGCAGTTTCTTTCTGTCTTCCAAACATTGGGAGACAGAAGCTTTAGCCAGATATTTATATGATGCACTCTAAAGTTCTAATGATAGGACACAAATCAAAAAAGTTGGTGCCTCTTCTCAGAAGTCCCATTCATTTCCCTGGGAGCCACTGATGTGGTACCAGCCATGAATCCAAACCCACAGGGCCTGAAATAGGTTGTTCTTAACCACTTTGGAAATGAAACTCTGTGTTTATTTTCCCCTTCAGGGGCACTGCTGCTCAGAAAGTAATTCAGCGGGAATTACTGCAGTTTCCCCCTGATCTGCAGGATACATGCCAAGACCCTGAGTAGATGCCTAAGACCACGGGGAGTGCTTGACCCTTTTACACTATGCTTTCTTCCCATATATAAGAACCAAAGTTTAATTTATAAATTATACTAGAATAAAGGCCGTTTAAAACTATAATTCAGAATGCATGCCTGTAATCCAAGCACGTCAGGAGGCTGAGGCAGGAAGACTGCAAGTTCAAAACCAGTGTTGGCAACTTAGCAAGACTCTGTCTCAAATCAAAAATAAAATAATGGTCTGGGGATGTAGCTTCATGGTAAGGTGCCCCTGGGTTCAATCCCCAGTATAAAAAATAAATTTTTTTAAAAAAACTTATAAATTGTTTATTTCTTCAATTGACTGTGGGTGACTGAAACTGCAGAAAGAAAACCCGTGGATAAGTTGGGGAAAGGGGTACCATGCCATGAAATTACGAGACACCATGAGAGATGCAGCGGTATCTGATAACCATGTCATTATTCTATAGGACAACTTGGTACCATGTGGCGAAAACACATGTCAGGGAAAGTAGGGTGGCCCTGCTGCTCTTGTAAGAGCTGTTGTGTGTCCAGGTGGAAGGGCCAGTAGCTAAAGGGTGATTCTGTTCCCAAGAGGGAAATTGCTGTCTTCACAGGGAGTTTCCTCTTCTACTCCCTTGGAGTAAAATAGTCATCACTCTCTTTTGGTCTCTTTCCCAAAGTCAGGGTTATTAATGTAAAGAGAAAGCACCTCATTTATGACCTGAAAAAACAACTTACTAAGATGAACTTTTAAAAAATAACCCCTTTTGTAAAGAAACCATCTATTCATGCATTTCTTACGGGGATAAGTTTGTCAACAGGACAAGCGACCAACAAACTTTTTTTGTAAAGAGCCAGAAAGTAGAGACTTGAGGCTCCCAGGCCACGTGGTCTTTGTCACAACCATTCAACTCTGCCCTTGTGATATCAAAGCATCTATAGACAATGCAGGAATAAATGAGCATGACTGTGTGCTAATAAAGCTTTATTTATACAAACTGGTGGCTGGTCCACAGACATGGTCTGTCGATCTCTGATCTAGGCTAAAATTTTGGATAAAGCCAGACTTTCTATGAGAGCTCACATCAAGGAACACCTGAAACCCCAAAAGGTCCTTTCCATTTCTCCCACTAGTTCGTAAGTGATCCAATTCTCTCTCTCTCTCTCTCTCTCTCTCTCTCTCTCTCTCTCTCTCTCTCTTTGTAAACATGTGTTAATAGTTATACATCTGTGAAGGAAAGAGGTGTTGTATAGTCAAATGTATTTTTGATGCTGAATCAACACACCTAAGCAGATGTGTTTATTGGAGAATATTTTGAGCTATTAATATTCTAATTTGCTGAAAAATAGAGGAGGTAAAGCATAAAATTTTCCTAAATGTATTTGACTATAAATCCTTTCATAAGAACCTTTTGCAGGACTGTTTTCCACCTAACACATCCTTGGAAATGCTATTTAAACATAAGAATGCCTCCTGGGGATGAGTAATAAATAATGATAGTTATCATTTATTGAGTGTTAATTGATTCCATATGCATTATGTCATTTAATCCTTGTGAATCACGTCCCCTGTTATAAAGGAATATTAAAATGTAAACAGATTTTAGTTACACAACTAATAAGCAGAAGAGCCAGCTTCCAAACACATGTCTGACTTCAAAGTTCAAGCTCTTAACTCCTATTAAATTTTAGAGTCATTTACATTTTAGTCTGAAATAAAGATTTCCTAGTATCAGAGATTTCTACAATAAAAAAAAAAAAGGCTGTGAGTGATATTATTTATGGGTTAGGTTTTCATTGCTGTGGTCAAAAGACCTGATGGTGACAACTCAGAGGAGGAGAGAGATTGGGGCTCATGGTTCCAGTCCATGGTCAGCTGACTCCATGGCTTTAGGCGGGAACTGGGGCAGAGCATCGTGATAGAAGGGCATGGCGGAGGAAAGCTGCTCAGCTCGGGGCAGGCAGGAAGCAGAGAGGGGAAGGGGCCAGAGATAATGCACAGTCCCCAGTGCACCCCCCAAAGGACCCACTCCCTCCAACCAGGTTCTGCCTCCTACCTTTTCCACCACCTACCCGTAGTCTACCTTGGTTTTGAACCCATCTATGAAGTAACCCGCTGGTGAGCTCCCAGCCCTCAGGATCCCACTGCTTCCCAGAATTCCCTCCTCTGAACATCGCTGCTGTGGGGACCAAACCTTCAACCCAGGAGCCTGTGGGGGACATTCCAGATGCAAGCCTAACAAGTTAATGTGTTTACAGGTGAACAAACTTGTTCCCCAAAAAAGGAAAGTCAAAACACAGATAGAAGACAGTACGGATCTCAGATCAAAGAATGGAAGGATCTTGCCTTCCTCTCAGCTTGATTCTTGTTCTGAAGGCCTTTCCAAGGTGGGCTCAATGGACACATGGGAAAGGAGGCTGTGTCTGTCAGGGTTCAAGAGAAAGAAAATCTCACTTGTTTGACTTAAATACAGTTGGTTATCTCACGTAACTGAGAAGTACAGGTGAACCTGGTTTGGGCCTGGGTTAACCCGGAGTTGAGAACCTCATTCAGACCTGACTTCCTCCAGTTCCCCGGGCTGTTGCCCAAGTTCTTTTTCTCAGCGTGGTGTGGTGGCAAGGTGGCTTCCTGGAGCCACAGGACAATGCTCTCCCAGGTACAAATCCAGCTGGAAAATAAAACTTCTCTTTCAGCAATTGAGACAAAAGTCCCAGGTCTGACAGTCAGGTGATCAAATTGAGTTATGTGGCCACCGCTGGACAAAATGGTGGTCAGAGGAATAGTGGACACTCAGGGCTCAAACCATGAGCTCATCCTCTGCATTGTCAAGCAGAACCTTGGCTCGGAATCAGTTGAATAAAAAAGAGCAAAGAAAAAAAAATCAACTTCTCTGAGAATAACATCAAGGTTAAATGGGTATATTAATATCCACCGTGAAGGATTGTTTGAGTATTTAAAAAGAAGCTGTGTGAAGTGTGTACCATGACACCTGACAGATAGCAGGTTCTCAATCAACATCTCAAGTTCTCTTTCTTTACACTGAGAGAACAGTCTGGAAGAGAAAATGTAAGTCTTGATATAAAGAGTGGAAAAAGGTCCTGGGCAACATGCAGGAGTCGGGAGGGTGCCAGGCAGAGGGAAATTCCACCTGGCAGATCAAGACGTCTGAATGTCCTGGAGGGTGACAATGCACTGAATCTCACGCACTCAGCCTTTCTTGAGGCTCTACTTCCCGTGTATCATGCTCTGTTCTGGGCACTAGGGTCACAACAGTCAGTGCATATAATAGCCAATAACCATGAGGATGTTCTTAATAGCTTGAGGTTATTTCTGCCCTGGGTCATACTTTCCTTTCCTGTACCCCAAACCAACAACAAGAACATTGTTTTAGTGGAGAATTGGGGGAATACAGAACCATGGACATTATCCAATGTGACTTAAGACCAGCAACATCAGGGACAATCGCAAGACAGGCCAATCCCTAAAACAAGCATGTCAGAGAAGCACACGGTAGCAAAGGCTGACTCGGGAAGCCATGGAGATCCTGAGGTCTTAGTGGACCTCTGGCATTATAAAATATGGCCGGTGGCAATGTGGTAGTTTTCTCCTCCCAGTAAAATACTGGAACTGCATGCTCCTGCCTCCTCTGTGTTCAGCATGGTCAGACGACCAGCATCAGCCAGTGAAATACAAGCAGAAGTGATGTATGTTACTTCCCTGGTGATACCTGTAGAAGAAAATGAATCAACAGTCATGTCATTTTGTTGCCCCAACATAGCAACCAACCACCAGGCAGGATGTGAAGTCCCTGTCAGCCAGCTTCTCCTGAGGAAGAGATGTAAAGAAAAGTCTTCTCACCCCTGATAACTTGAAATAGACCTCAGGCATGAGCAAGAAATCAGCCCCTGAAATTTCAGGGTCATCCAGAACCATGGCACAACCAAAGTTCACCCTTTGACGACCATGCAAAGGGACCTCAGCTGATCAGGCCATGGAGCCAGTCTAGGCAGGAGCCAGGGAGACCTGAAATTGTTAAAGATCCTTTTAAATAACAGAGTCCTCTGAAGGAACCAGGAAGCGATGTGCTTTGGGGTGCCAGATTGGAACAGATGAGACCATAAAAGCAGTAAATTCAGCCCTAAGGATTCTGGAAGGTAAGGCAAGCGTCGTGACAGGTCTACTTGTCTTTTTCTGACAGGAAAAAGTATACACCTTTGTTCAGAGACAATACTTTTTATCCTCCCCGAACTCAATTCAAGCTGCGTTTGTCCCCTGGGGATTTGTTTAAAGGATGAGTAACCGAGTGTACGGCATCTTCTGCCACAGAATCACAGGGACGCCGTGAAGCCGGACGGTCCTTTCAGTGACCCTGTCCAAAAGGAAGTGACTTAAAATAGTGAGGCCGAAAGGGCATTCTCTGTAAAAAGTTGAGGCACCGTGGGCCCAGCGGGCTGCTTTCCAATGACCTAAGTCGGAGTCACCCAAATGCCAGTCGTTCTGTGGAACTTTTCTCCAATTTTTTCCATGGCCACCTGCCTTCTCCTTTAGTTCTTTACAATTTCCTTTAAGTGGATTCCCATGTATGGATTTAAATTATTTGAAAAGAAAAAAAACCACTTGAGCAGCACAAGTTGAAAATCAGTGACAGTTGGCATAAAGGGGAATACGCTGGGATGCCTCTCGATACATCCTCGTGAAAATGAAACACGGCTGCTCAGGGCACCTGGAGATCATAAATGGCGGAAGTTTATAAGCCTGAGAGACGCCTGTGGTCAAAGGGGGCAGTGCAAAATGATGGGACCAGCTCCAGTTTTCTCCGTCACGATCCTCGAAAGAGGATAATTTTCATGCTATACTTCAGTGTGCTGCCTAGAACCACTGCCAGCACTCTCCATGGAACCGTGTCCCACCCAAGAGGAAATGCTGACCGCTCAGCATGGCCATGAAGGGACTGCTCAGACCTCTGACCATGGGAACACTCAGGCCAACAAACCCAGGGCTGTGCTTGGAAGCCCTCACCACATCCCTGAAGGGGCCACACTCCCCATAGAAGGCAGCTGTTGAGACACAGGCAGGCCATTTCTTTTTTTTTTTTTTTAACAAATTTTGCATATTTAATTTTTCAATGTAGAATCATCGCTAAGTTCATCATCTCTTATCAGTGGACATATACTTAGGTCATTTCCTATGTTGCTGTGGCAGAAGCTTGCACTACAGAGCCACCCGGAGGCTGGGCACTCTAGGGCACCATTAAAGGTTCCCTAGGGAGGGAGCAGTTGCTCCTGACACTCAGACGTCCCCATCACTGGCTGGAGTTGAGGCCAGAGCAGAGGCAAAGAAGCTGGATACAGACAGAACGGTTGGGGAGGGGACAGTAATGGCTGCTCACAGGGATCCCCATATCCACATGCCACTCCTGACTGTAGCTCCCCAGAACAATGATATTGCTCTTCTCCATGCAGGACCCAGTTCCCAGGCGGCAGCAGCCCAGGTCCCTCCACACAAACCTGAGTCCCAGCACCAGTAGGATCCAGCTGTGAAAAGAACTCAGGGGAAGCAGGAGGTGAAAACACAGTAAAATTCGAGAACAGAGAGCTACAGAGGTCTCCGGAAGGCTCGCTCCACACGCAGGCTGGAGTCTCCAGGCCAGAGAAAGTCCTATCCACGTCTAGGATACCAGCATGCCCGCAGAGGACAGCTGGACCAGAAGCATGCTCCGGCTCCCAGGGGAAGTGGTTCATCTGTCTCGGGGTCCCCAGAAGGCTCTCCTGGCCTGGGGCAGGGACCTGAGCCCAAGCTGCCTTCCTGCCAGAGTTTCTCTGGCTTCTCTTTAGTTGTCGAGCTCTCCGGTTCTGAAACCAGACCTGGACTCGAGGCTCAGGAATCTGGGTCAGCTTGGCCAGTTCTTCTCTCATTCCAAAGTCTGGATACTGGTTCTTTTCAAAGGCCTCAATAAGAACCTTGTACTGATTTTTGTTGAACTTGGTCCTCCTGCGCCTCTGGAGTTGCCTGGGTGCTTTGTCTGCAGCCATGGTCGCAGCCTTGATCTCTCCAAAGGCTTGATGGAAACAGACCACCTCACTCCAGTGAGGCCTATAAAAAAGGCCTTGGGACCCGCCCCTTTTGGGCACTTCCTAAAGTCCACTTCCCTTCATAGTTCTACGTGATCTTCTCTAGAAAGGGATGTTCCCAAGAGCATCTGACTCTCGCGTTAGGAGCTTAGAGGTTTTTCTTCATGCTGTCCTCTGGCCTCTAAGATGTGAGCAGCCTGCTCATCAGGGAGTAGTATTTGGAGGGCGGCAGGCCATTTCTTGAGGACAGAGATGCCTCCGACAGGACACAGTGGCTCATCAGCTATGCAAACAAATCTTCCGAGAGCAGCCCTGATGTCTGAGGGTCCTCCAACCTTCCTTCCCTCCTCATCTCCTTCACAGATTCGGAACTGCACCGTGTCCAGCGGCTCCCTGATCTCTCCCAGACCCCGCCCCATATTCCTTTGTAGACATTTCCCCTAGGAAGTCTCATGATGTCTGATGCCACCTCCACATCTGCTTCTTGGAGGTCCCAGACTCTTGCTTTGATGTTACCTAATACAGCTTTTGGAGGCAAAAGGAACAGGCAAAATGAAAGTCCTGCCAGATATCGGGTGTCGCGAATCAGCTGAATCTTCACAAAAGCTTGCACAGTGCCGAGCCTCTCTACTGTTGATGAAAGCAAAAGCCACAGGTCTGTGGGTTGGAAATTAGAGAGGCAAAGTGACCCTGACTGTGGTAGAATTTTAAGAGGTGCATTTCTTACCTTTCCCCAAACATTAGGCAAATATCCACTTATCTTTTAAAATCCAGCTCAAGCATTAACTGCTCTCAAAAATCTTCCCTGATCTGACCAGGGCAGCATTAGTTCTATCTCCCAGTGTCCCCATGATATCCATCAGCACACCCCTTCCAGAAAGCTCTTTCCACATCCCACTGGACTGAGAATGGAGTCAGATGTTATAAGAATCAGATTGAAAAGTTGAAGCCTGGAGTCAAGATTATGGAGGGAAAAATTATCCTTCAAAATCCCTTAAAAGAACCCGACGATGCAGAAAGACATACCGCTTCTCAATGAGCCCATCAGGTCTGGGTTTTCCTCCAATACCCGAAAAATCACATGCCCTTCATCAAGGACCTCCTAAAATACTTGTATTTAGGGAGTGCGTTGCATAAAACTGAGATGATGCTGAATCCTTAAATGTGAGAATCACATTCACAGGAGAAGATGTTCTGGGAGGAGCACAGGTCACCTGAGGCTTGCTGAGGACACTCCATCCCCCTGTCCCCATCTCACACTGCAGCACCGAACAGAATGGCAGCCCTGGACCTTGAATCATTTTTTCTCGCACTTTGGTAAACATTGGGTATAGTTGAATTCACAGACAGTAAAGTTAGCATTTCCTATAGCTTCTCTCTCTCAGTAGAGACTGCTTGACTGGAAGCTTCTAGCACCTCACACAGTGGATACACACAGCTGGTATTAAAAATATGAGTGAGGAGGTTAGGGATTGGGGGGAAAAAAGGGCATCGAACAAATTCATCCCTGGGGAACCTTGGGTTGGGTTCCCCCAGCAGCAGCTCCCAAGATGAAGATCTAAATGGAACATGACCCCAGGAAGCATCATAAAGGGACCAGGAAAGAGAGACGGTCAAGGATGGAGCCTTCCTTAACGTGTGCTCGGACTGAGCTGGCAGCTGGGGCCAAGGCTCCTGAGGGCTGCAGGGCTAGGAAGCTGATGTATCCACCGTGAACTCCACCCACCCGTCAAGACCACCACTGTGAAGGCAGGAGAAGACCCCACACACACCCTCTCACAGAGGCAATGGTGCCGCGGACCTTTCATTTCCATCGCTGCCCATTTTCTTCCAATGAAAATAATTTTACTCATTAATTATGTCTCCAACACGAACACTGCCAAATACTGCAAGAACAAGAGAATGGAACATCCTGGGAATCCTGATTTTTTTCCCCTTTGAAAAACTACTTTTTCAAGATTTCAATTTAACAGGGAGCCTAAACTATGTCACCTGCGAATTTCTCTTTAGCAACTTCTTTGTAATCTTTGTGCAAAGGGCTGCATTCATTTTAAAGCAGTTTTTGGAATAAAAACTCTGTAATATTCTGACTTAACTCATGTTTAAGATATATATATATATACTAAGTAAATAAATTCGTATCACATCATTCCCAGCAACTAATGACGGTGTTCTTGTCTATTAGCATTCACATTTAAATGTTTCAAATATGAATGTTCTAAGCAGATTTTGTTTCAAATGTTCTAAGCAGAATTTATTATTATTCAAAACTAATCGAGAGAGTGAAATTCAGATCTTAAGTCTTGAAAAGAACTTCGCCTGGTTACCCATTAAGAAGCTATCCTGAGGAAATCTTTGTTAAATTAAACTAAAGGTAAAAATCAAACATCACAAGACCATGAGGCAGCAGCCTTCACTTTAAATTTTCACATATATGCCGACACTTGACTGTTATAAATAGAGGACTGGCGACTCAGGGGGAGAAGTTATATAATTGTGGTCCAATACCCTGGTTTGGGGCTGCCTCTTCCAAACTTTCAAAAACCAAAATGGAAACTCTCTTTCTAAATCCAATGACATATGAATCCAAACATTTGTGTTTCCTTCATATTTTTGAGCATTATTATTTCTAGCGTGCTTATTGTTCTAAGTCTCAAATGCATTTCTGACCTTCAAGAAATTATGTAGGCTGTGCATTGTAATACTAATTGTCCTTGTTAAAAATCCCAGTCTGTGACAATGTCCAATGTGTCACAAAGCTTTAAAAGGCATCCTTTCCTTTGAACAAAGACTTCGTGTCCCAGATCTCTACCCACTGCCGGGAGAGGAACGGAGCACTCGCCTCTGATGTGGGCCTGGACCCTCCACAGCCTCCTGGACTCAGCCTTCAGCCCCACCCTGCCATGCAGACCTCTCCTGACACGGACGGCAACAGTGTTCAAACTCCCTGAAGCTTTGTGGTCTTAGGGCAACCTGGGGGGCTTTTTGTGGTAGAGAACAGAATTTCTTCTATTGTGACAATCCACAGAAACAGAACGGACATGGCCCAAAGTTTGGTTCAGATGCCATAACCCCACGCACACAAAGAAGTTATGCAAAGGTGCGTCAATCATAAGAAGAGACTTTCTAAGGACAGCAAGGCAGGCTCCCAAGTGGATCCAAAATCGCTTGAGAAGGCAAATAAAGGACGGACAGGGGCTTTTGTGGTGGCTGAGGGTGGGAGGCAGAAGAGCCCTGTGTGGCTTACCCATCCTCGCTGTGTGATCTAAAGAGGAATTACCTGCACCTTCTCACTGGGTTGCCCAAATGTAGGGCAGACAGGAAAGAAGGATGAACAAGGTTAAAAGTTGTCAGCAGTCAGACCTCAGAGAATGAGTCTGATGCTATTACGTCTTCCCAGTCACCTTGCATTTCCATATGTGATATAACAACAAATAATACAGCGGATGGCTGTTTGAGTATCTAGTACTCACCAGGCCCGGCACTAACTGCACACTTTGCTTCACTGAGAGTGGGTGTCTTTGGATTCTCCCCAGAGGAGATCCTTGAAATATTTGGAAAAAAAAGTTATTTCCTTGAGAAGTTAGGGTGGAACACAGTGAAAGACTGGAATGGTGACTCAAGGAGAGGGGAAAGCCCAGACAGGATGCTATGACTGTGTGATCATGGCTCAGGGAGGGTGCTGTGACTGTGTGATCATGACTCAGAGAGGGTGCTGGGACTGGGTGATCACAGCCCAGGGAGAGTGCTGTGGTTGGGTGATCACACTTGGGGGTGGGGGGAGGCAGTCTGGAGCACAGACCAAATCAAAACCATCTAAGAGACTGTGTAGGATAGAAAGTTGTCCCCTGGTATGTGAGGGGGGCAGGAAGACTGGCTGTATGTCCCCCAGCTCCTATCTGTCCCCTTCCTTTGAAGTAGGTCAAAGACCTAGATCCAGCACTCCCTGCCCACTCGCATGCAGGTGGAAAGCAGCAGGCAGTCCCTGGGCTAGAAGGTAGCAACCACGGGCAGGCCTGGGGACCTTGCTCTGAACATCAGGTGAGACAGGGATACAGGTGAGACAGGGATACAGAGCCAGGCCACCTCATCTACCTGCACATGTTACCCATTTCATTTCCTAGATGCAGACATGGACGCGCAGAGAGGTGGAATAAGGTTTTGTAAGATTGCATACACAATGGCTGAGCGACTGGAACTAAAGCCCCAGCCACCCAACTCCGGAGCCACACCCTCAAGCCAGGAGCACTGACGTGAGGGGGCTGTGCTGCTTTCAGAGGGACTTAAACTAACAGGGCTGGGTGGCAGAGGGCTGGGAACGTGGGCTCTGAACTCACTCTGTGTCATCTCAAATGCAAACGTTGCCTGACTCGCTTGGTAACCTCAGCAAGTCTTTTACTCTCTGGGCCTCCGTGTCCTCGTCTCTCGGATGGGATGACAGTAGCACCCGCATTACATGGTCTCTAGTTTCCAGGAAGGCCTGGAATCGCCTTTTCTAAGCCACTACATCAGTACCCGGTAAATGCTGCCGATTCAGGAGGCACCTTCATATCTGGCTTTCATTCCAAACCAATAGTTCTAGAAAATAATTAGCCTGACCTGGTTTACTTTTAGGAAACCATTCTACATGGTTTTACAGTTTTGAATTATATATTGGTTTTCCTGCCTGCTCTGTGTCACTTTCCCAGTCCCTCACTGTGTTTTTTAGCCTCACTTCCCAAATAAATTACTTCTTTTCAAGTCCTTCAAGTTCCTTTTTGCGGGGCCAGGGGAGGCTTACAATCATAAATACAAAAGCATGTTTTTAAAATATGTATATGCACAAGTACCATATCCCATGAGGGACCACAGAATTAGCCCAGTCATGTTCAAGTTCTGGTTTACTACTCAGGTTTAACCTGTCCCATCATCCCATATGGGGAACACCCATACGAACTTAAATGATATAAGTGGTATATCAACAAAGATACACTTATGGTAACTTTGAAATAATTATTATGCTTTTAGAGGTCTGTTCTTTTGAAGAAAGTCATAGGTAATTGATTTTAGCATTTGAAAATACATATGTATTTCCATTATATATTAAACATATTAAAGGATATATAACCTCTAGATTATGATTTCCGACCTATTTTACTGCACCCAATTTCATTGGCACATTCACAGAATTGAAAACTTGGGATTTTAGTGGCATTAATGCTGATTCCCCTACAGATGGGATTTACAAGACCCAATAGTCCAAGTTGCAGACTTCACACCAGTCCCAGCAAGACGCCACTCCAGCTTCCACTAGATAACACGTAGGACCAAAAAAAAAGTTTTTTAAAAAATCAAATAACTCCCAGGTTTTCTGCTACTCAATGTCTGGGGATCCCTGTTCCTTTTAAATGGACATGATATTGATGATAAAGCCTGTCTGGGCCATGACATGCTGACCAAGGCTCTGGCTGCATGACCACCCTGCCCCTCCCTTTCTTTATGCTCAGTGACAATAATAGCCAATTCTTAGTACATGTTGACCTGCTCTAAGCACTTTGCCTCAGTCACATATTCAACCATTTGTACAACCCCAGGAGATAGTTTATGATTATTAACCTTATTTTATATTTGCAGAAACTAAGGTCAGGAATGGAGGCTGACTTCTTTCCAGAACAGTCCATTTGGTTATTTGTGTCATGGGTCAACAATTTAATGGAAACCAGTATGTCACCACCAGGCTTCGGGCAGGTGAACTGGAGACGCTTCCCAAGTCTCTCCCCGACCCTGCCCTGCACTGGATCACCCACAGAAGCTCACTGCAGTCCTGACCGCTGCTCTCCCAAATACATCCTCCCCCAAAAAAAGCTTTCAAAAAGTTTCAACTGGTCCCACGGAGATACCTTTGGATTTTCAAGCAAGGAGAAGGAAAGAAAGCAAAATATGCAAGAAAGAGAAAGTGTTTTTATTGAGTTGGCTAAAACAGGCCACAAACTGCTTATCAGGTGTTTTCTTAAAACAAGAAGATCCTCAGAGATTTTAGCTTAAAAATAAAGTCTGCCTTCCTTCATTGGTAGACTATTTCCATCTTCCTTTAACACCAAGTAACAGCCTCACCTTCTGACATTTGGCTTTACATATATATATCCTACAATACACCAGTCTAAGATGAGCGTTCTCATACTTCCCTGGATAAGCTCCTACAAGCTGAGCATTCATTCCTCTGTATCTTAGGAATAGAGGTGTGCCCTGAGGAACACACTGCATGCTTTGGTTAATTAACTAATTTACTCAATCAAGTTTAACAGTGGCTTCAACTTTAATGAGACCATTACATTTTAATATGGAAATAACAGCCTTGTATCCTTAACAATCCCCATAGTCCACATCCGCCTCCCTCTTTGGCCCATTCTGCTCCATACTGATGGCGATTTGTGAACCTGAACGTACCCATACAATGTCCAGAACTTGTAATACACACAGATGAGGCCCATGATGTACTCACCCTTGTAAACTAGTGTCCTGCCTTCTGGTGGCCCCTGCTGCACACTCTAAATCCACACAGGGCCTGTTCGTCAGGAGAGCCAGAGTCTTTGGATTAGCATAGTTCTCTCAAGATAGAAAAAAAGTGAAATGAGGCTTTCGATACTGGCAAAACCAAGTCAAATGTACCAAAAAGAAAAACAAAAGTAACTTGTCACAGTACAATGCAGTTGTCACAGGTAGGATGGGGGTGCAATTGTCCTAGGGAGACCTAGCCTCGGGCTCCATCCACAACTCTACTGCATTTAATTGGCCTTCTCTAAAGGACAGCAAATCATTAATAGAAAGGCCTTCCAAGCTCTTACTGAGAACTTTTATTATCCCAGATACAGTACTTTGGAGATTAACTATGAAAAGTTTTACAAGACGGTGAAGGTAATGAATCGTGACTTCTGTGAGGCTAAACCCAACATGCTGAAACCAAGTACAGCTGTCTTATATTTGCTCTGTGTGCATTTTGCTACCCGTAATTTTGTCATCAATTTTCATCTTTTGTTTAAACATATTTGTCTTTTGGACAAGATAGGTCATATTTCATAGGTTTGATGAATTTTCTCCTTGGTCCAGTTTTACAGAATTTGCACTTAATTAATTGCCCAACCTTTAATTCGACAGACTGTTTTTAATGGCTATGTAGTTTCAAAAGCATATACACAGTGGAATTTCGAAAAAGTAATTGTTTTTGTGTCACTTCCAAAGAAAGTTGCAATTATTAAAATGTGTAAATAATTTGTCAAATGCGCAATGGGCAATAATTAGGAAGATATCAAATAAACCTTTAATGGATATTTTTAATTTGGCGTTCAGCAGGAATATTTAAATAATGCAACAAAATGTGTCATTTTTCTCCTCAGGACTGTAGACACCAAATTCATATGTGAAAATGTACCTTTCAGTTGCACAGACTGGGTCATAATGGAAGCGATGCTCAGAAAAGATTTCCTAGCTCCTAGCTGAGCTGGAAACCAGGACACCCCTCATCCAGGCAGACAGCACTGAATCTGAAAAATCTGCCCATCAAAAGCATCATTCAAGCCACAAGGCCCCTGTGTGCCTGGTAAAAGGCAGGCAGGAAAAGAGGAGACACAGGTCAGTTGTCATCAGTTCTTTATAAGCGTGATGGAGCTGGCAGTTTGTAAGGAACCGCAGTGTTTCCTTAGCAACTTTGTGTGTGTGCAGATGTGCCTGGTACATTTCTTCCCCTTGTTATTTTCGGCCTGTCTTTTTGTACCGTGGACTCTTTCAAATGCATTCTCCTAGTTACGCAGGTCTTTGTATTGGGAGGATTAGAGGACAACAGTGACATTTCATGGAAGAAAGGTGAGCTGAGTTTGGGTGGTCAAAACCAGAGTCAATCTTTTCACAGATTTCAGATAAAAATACAGAGAGAAAAGAGCTGGTTTGAGAAAACATTAGACCAAAAGAAAACAGAAAGTATTCAGTGTCTAGAAACTGGAACCTGGAATACTAGGACTTTCCTGAGATAGAACTTTGTCATCGCTCTCAAAGAATCCTTAAGCCAGCTTCCAGGCAGACTGTGCCCAGCCC
Source organism: Callospermophilus lateralis (assembly GCF_048772815.1). Lineage (NCBI taxonomy): Eukaryota > Metazoa > Chordata > Mammalia > Rodentia > Sciuridae > Callospermophilus > Callospermophilus lateralis. The sequence goes on from NC_135307.1 coordinate 190,311,047, forward strand.
TAGGTGTTCCCAATCTGACTGTGACGGTGTAGGGAGCAGGAAAGATTTAATGTGGGTTCATTTGTTCCTCTTTCTTGTTTATGAGTGGCAGAGAATGGACATTTGGAAATAGCACTTTGCAATCCCTGCTCTTTATTAGTTCACTCACAATGTTTATTGAGCACTGAGAACCACCAGGCCTTGGGCTAGGTGCATGGGGTGGGGGGTGGGGGGGACAGAGGACTTCTTCTGTAAAGCACATGATAGTAAATATTTTACGTTTTTCAGACATGGTCTCTGACTCTGTTGAAAGAATCAGTTCTGGCAGGATATACTGTAGCCTAAAAGCAGCCACAGACACCATGCAAAGGAACGGGCACTGCAGCCTTTGAGAAAGTTGTTATATAGGGACACTGAAATTCTGTGTGTCACAACATCTTGATTGTTTTCAACCATATAAAAATGAAAAGAGAGTCTTTAGTATTCAGGCCCCACAAATCAGGGAATGGACTGAATTAGGCCCTTGGGCCATGGCTTGCTGAGCCTGGTGGGGAAGCAGGGTTGGCTTCTCTTGGGACTTACACCATGGGGTAGGGCACAGGCTGTAAAAATGTCAAAGATGAACTCAGTTTACAAGAAATAACGTGAAGGAAACAAAACAGAATGAAAGGGTAGCGAAAGAGGGACGGTTGGTGGTTCCTTTAATGAAACCATCAGGAAGGATCTGAGACCTGAATCACAAAGGAACCCCACCCGCAAGCAGCCAGGCATCTCTGGGCATCTGACAGTTCTGTAAATCAGATGCACTGGTGCCTAATTATTGACTCCTTGATTTGCACTGCAAAGTGCCAGAAAACAGAGCGATCAATTCACCCAACCCTGTTATCAAAATTGTAGAAGATAAGCACATGCTCCTAAGAATAATCCTACCTATTAATATTTACAAATTTCTCGCACTGTGTGGAACATCTAATCCCCAGTCACTAGGAGATATGAGTTTTAAATATGCAGCATGATTTTTCAAAGCTGGGTTTTTTTTTTTAATTTTTTAATTGGAAAGAGTGCCATGACCTGAGGTCATTTTTATTCTCCTTTCAATCCTCATAGAATCTAAATAATGATGAATTCTCAAATTACAACCTTGAGTTGACTGGGCCTCTATTTATATCCTATTGAACTTTGGAAACTAACTTTCGTTTCACAGCCACTAATGTATGTTTTTTAAGAAAAACAAAATGATCTGTGTGAAAGTTCTATTGGGAAAAAACAGAATCATGAAGGGACTGGTGCTTAAGTTGTCTTTTTAGGAGACAGGCCCAACATGAACAAGTTTCCTACTCTCCTCAAAATTTGCAGAGTTCTTCCAAACCAATGCCAGGGGATCTGTGGCACTTTTTAATCTCAAGTTGCTTTATGGTGGCCCTTCCTGCAGGTCTGAAACAGGAAGCTGTGTTTGACGTTGCTATTAGAAGGTGAACTAGAAACCAAGGTGTCTGGCTTGGATTAGTCTCTGGCAGTAGTAGGGCCTAAATAGTCATCACGTTGATTCATTGGTTGGTTTTGATTTAGCAGCTATGGGTAGTCCTCTTAAAAGACTTCTCTGAATCTTGCCCAGAACTCACTATTTATACTTTTCTGAAGTCACCTCTACATGTGAGCATGCGCACACCACACACACACACACACACACACACACACACACATGCACACACACATGCATACACACATGTACACACACACACACATGCGCACACACACATGCACACACACATGTACACACACACACACACACAAACTGTGACTTCCAGATTTTCTCAATAATCCATGTCCATGAGCCCTTCCCAGAATTCACCCCAAATATTCTTCCTTCTCAAAGAATTTCCAGTACTTTTGGTGGAAACTACAGGAATTCTAAGGAAGCCCAGCTCCTGAACTTGGTGCCCCACTGCCCACGTGTACCTAGACAAGGTGCTCCATGTCCCTGGCCCCTTCAGCTCCCACAGCTGCTGTTAGAATCAGTTGAAGCAACATACGTGAAAATGGCAGGACAATCATGACGTGATCAAATGCTCGTGTGTGTTATCATTGTCACCCCTTATTGTGATGCCACCAACACTTGAGTCTTGAGTCAGAGTGGGACCATGTGAATATGTATTTGTTGATGTGTTTGCTTCCTGTAGTACAGTTCTGAATCAACTGTCCAGTCTTCCACATGCTTCCTATAGTGTTGTGCTCACAGGAGGCGCAGAGTGTATCCCTGAATGGGAAACTCATGACTGCCAAAGACCTTGCTCACTGGTGAAGGCTGAGGTCTCTACCCACGATGCTTGCTGCCATCCAGAGATGGGGGCATCCCGCAGACTTGGGCTTTGAAACAGGCTCCCAAATGCAGTCCTTAGAAGTTAAGTCTTGACGATGCTTTACAAAATATGAGTCTTGTGACCTAACAGTGGGGAAGTTGCCTTCTCATGCCCCGTGTGGAGAGTCCTGAAGTCAAATGGCATGTCAGAAAGTCACCAGATTCCTTCTGAATAATTGGCACCTTTGTCCCCTCTGGTCTCACAAACCCAAGTGAAGACAGATGCCTTTTAATGTCCATCTGCTTTCCTGCCCAACAAATGTCCCTTTGAAGTCACTTTGGGAAATGACCCAGTAGAGTGTTTTGCAAATTACAGGTCTAAAGCAATGGCTGGGGCCCATGAGCCAAATCTGGCCCACTACCTAATTGTGTGGAGGCTGCAAGCTAGGAATGGTTTTTGTATTTTTAAATGATGGAGGGGATTCTATTTTGTGACACACACACACACAAAAAAAATTATATGAAATGCAAATCTCAGCGTCCAATAGTTAAGATTTTAGGAAAGAGCTGTGCCCATTGGTTCAGATTCTATCTGCAGCTGCCTTCCCAGGACAAACAAGGGCAAAGCCCAGTGGCTGAACCAAGGATGGCACGGCCCTCATAGCAGGAAAAGATCACCAGCCTGATCGGATGCAGCACTTTCAGAAAACGAAGTAGGGAAAACAGACAAGGGCAGAGTGTCTCATCTGCGGCGAGGAGGCCACTGATGCATGGAGTGTGCAGTTCAGTTCAGTGTGTGTGTGTTCTGTGTGTGCATACCCTGGGCACAATGTAAGTGCATTTTTACTGGAAATCACCTCTAAAAAGTTTTTGTTTCAATGATTCTAGAGGCAGATAGAAGCTGCCTATGACTTATGGCTACAGCCCAAGGAAGTCTTCAAAAGACAGCTGGATGGTGAGCAGGGGAGAAGGGAACAAGAACCTAAGACCAGGTGGTCGCATTAGGGTCTCTCAGGTTCACATAGAGCATCTCATTGAAGGTTCTTTTGCAATGAGAAAGAGCTACAATTTGTCACAAAAGCAGCATCAGTGTTCTTAAACTGAGAGGATGCATCAAAAACCATTTAGAATTATCAAAGAGCATTTAGAATCCATGTAAAATGTTACTATGTGTTTCACCTCAAAGAAGGCCCCATTCCTAAAATAAGTTATTCCTAAAATAACTTTCCATCTACACACCCAAGGCCAGGAAATCTGGAAAGATTCAGAGTGAGAAGATGCAGGTGGCCTGAGTGGAACTGTCCCAGGAATAATTATAATAACTAAATAATAAAAATCATGGTCATTGTAGTAGCGAAATAATAAAAGTTACTGGGATATAACTAAAATTCTATTTATTCAACACCTATCAACAGGGATTGTCTGAAGCCCATGAATTTCATTCAGTCCTCAAAACAACACTATTATGTGGGGATAATTATCATTTGCATTTTCCAGTTAAAAATACTGAGGTATAAAGAGGCTAAATAACTTGACAATGTCCCACAGGGAATCCAAGGACGAGCTGGAGTTTAAACCCAGGCAGCAGAAACTCCAAACCTGCCTTTTGGATCATTTCAGTATATTTTCTCAGCCTTCCTAGGTCCATCAATTCATGTCTCACAGAAAAAAAAAAAAAAAGATGGACCCATTGAGTGATAAGCCACAGAAAAGAGGTTTTATTATGGAAATTGTCCTGCGGAGATAATGCTACAACCGCCAAAGTAATAAACAACACACATCCAACTTGGGATATGGCAAGAAATGTCACTGTATCGGTACTGAATTGTTCCCCAATTTTCATGATAGAGACATAACTCAAATAACGCACTTGGCCTGTTCCCCGGCCCAGAAGACTTTTTTTTTTTTTTTTTTTTTTAAATAAACATTTTGTGCTGCTCGGCCTCCTCCTGCCCACACGTTGCCAGGTGAAAACTACAGCCTTCCTAACGTGATTCATCAGAAAAATCAAGAGGGAAAATGGTCGTGATCTGATATACTGAGCACTCTTAAATCACACGGCAGCTCCTTCCCGGACGGTGCCGGGGAGACAGAAGGCGATGACTAAGTGCGTCTCAGCCTGTCACGTCCGTGAACTGGGGAGTGGGGTAGGTCACTGAATCATGTTCTGGAAGCTCCACACATCCATCGAGACACTGGGTAGCCAAGCCAGGCTGCCTGAGATGAGAGTCGGCATAACTCGGGGCAGGCTGTAATTCTTTATAAAACATACACTAACTAGTTGTGTTGACTCCTACATGACATTTCCAAGGTGGTTGGGAAACCAGACCATTTGTTACAGAGTCTAGATCAATAGCGTGTGCGGAGGAGGAGGAGCGATGTGAGGAGGAAACGCCTTAATTTAATTGAACGGAGCCTGAATGATCCCAGGCTTTACACGTTTCTGATTTCATGGTGAAAATTCAAGAATAAGAAAAAAAAAAAAATCTCAGCGATATGGTATAGCACCAGGAGCCCATTCCTCTTCTGAGCTACCCTTTGGAGAAGAAAAGAAAATGTTTCTGTCTCATTAGACAAACATAGAAAATAAGGAAAGGGTCAATTGCTTTTATTCATTTTCCCCCCTTTTCGATGTCTGTCCTCAGCATCATTCTGACAGGAATCTGAAAAATTAACACATCACTAGGACTTACCATGTGAGATTTAACTTTTGATAAACAACAAAGTGGGTTACTGCTGTGCTAGCTATTTTTAATCCACCTTGTGAGTGTGCTTTTTTTATTGCTTTATACAGCACATCTGATTTCCTCTAAAGCACCAACTAAAAAATCTATCCGGCCGTCATTTGCTGCCCGGTAACATCTATCATCACCCAGCCTGGCAGGTCTAGTCTATGAGGCCGAGGGGAGAGGAGACAGGCGGCAGAGTCAAGGACTGTCACATGGGATGGGGAAAAAAACTTGTCACAATTATTTATGACTCTTGCTGGGGCACATAATAGGACACATAAGCCTCTGTTTCGGTTTCAAGCACCCTCACAAAGCCACTCCCCTGTCGGAGCTGGGCCCAGGCAGCTCTGCTTTACACATACAATTTCCTGAACAATGCCGAGCACTTGTGAAGTGACAGTGACAAATACGGCAGTTGGTGGCTGGAGCTCTGTGGGCTCTTTCCAGCATGCGGTGTCGGGAATCAGGAGAGCCACCTTGTGCAGCCTGACGCCTCCACTCCCCGATTCCTTTCTTCCTGGGGAAAGACTTCCTTCCTCCCGATGCTTTTAACTACCGGGGCACATGTTCAGCAAATGGGATATGGTGCCCTCCAGCCCTTAGTTCATGATTCGAAGCCATATTTATCCCACCCAAGAAGGAACAGGCTTCTGGATTTATTCCTGCCTTCCTTCCCCTCACACACAGAGCAGGAAAGTAGCGGCGACATTCCATCTGCCAATGTCCTCTGCTCTCTTGTCCGCGTCTCAGAGCAGTTGCTTTGACTAATGTTCTGCCTCTGGATGTATTTGTAAAAGCAAGTGCTGTGCTAGATGGTCATTTTGTCCCTTTCTGCAGTCGTAGTCCTGCTAGCTACAAGGCCCTTTGGTTTCCGTAGCCTCATAAGAGTCTAACCTTTGGCCCTTTGAAGGAACTTAAAGGAAACTCCATCAACACTGTCTCTACGCAACAGACCTCGGCAAGCAGAAGAGCTGAGCTTGCAACGTTTAAGATAATTAAACATAAAGTGAAGGTCCAGTGCAATAAATGACTCTTGCACACTTTATGGCTCTGGCATAGACCCTACATTAACCTGGGTGCCCACGCAGGGACCTCAGGCACCGTGGCATCACCTGCTCGGACTCTGCTGATACGAAATGGCAAAGACCCTAATAAGAGATAACAGGAGCAGAATGGCCTGTACGTTCCCTGGAAGCCAAATCAGAAATTAATATAAGGAAGAATAAAATTCATGATCAAAAGTACCCAGGAACATCAGAATGACCCCAATGATCTGTTTAAAATATGCTAAACCTAAAACCAGAGGTGTTAGTTAGAAATCTCCTAGGAGTCCATGACAATAAAGAGAGAAACTCTGGTTTCACTGGGTTAGTCCCACCTTCCACTCACAGTGCACAAGAACCAAAATCTGATGATGCAGTTGCTGCCGAAGAATGCCACAGGGCAGCTGAGATTCCGCACATGGTCTTCAACCTAAAGAACCGGCAGGGTTTTAAGAAACAAAGAAGCTGATAAAAGATAGTCCCAGGTTCACCATATGCCCCAGGATCCACTTCCCTTGGGTGACATCTCTGCTCTACTCTCCTCACTCCCTCTGTCACCTGGGAAATTGCAAAGTTGAATTCCACAGTCAGCCTCCTGCCTGCCTTGGTCTTATCTACAAAGTGATTGTTTTCATATGTTGAATTTCAACATCTTTAAGCTGAGTGAGGATTCTCCAGGTCACTGAGGACTTCATCTATCCCTGACTTATACTCAGCCCTCCACACATTTATGTTACCCAGTTGGCCTCCGAAAGCTTTTCAGTTTGGAGTACCTCTTGCCCTTCCCTTCTGTTATTTTGCCAGGGATCTTCCCTGTAAAGCATGAGGAGACAAACTTTGTCATCATACAGACATACACACGCCCACACGTGCTTTTCATATTTCCAAATAGGCAAGGGACCACCCCCCTCTCCCCAGGCAGGAGCACAGCTGCATGAACAGCTTCCTCCCTGAAGCCTCCCCAGTGTATGTGAGCAGGAAGAGGCCTCCTCTGGCTAAGGAGCTCATGGAAGACCTGGCAGCTATGCAGCGTGCCCACAGTCATAGAGGCACTGGACTGGCATCCTACCAGATGGCTCCTCTGCCCAACTCAACTCATGATGCAAGAAAGACCACGGTGAAGGAATTGAAAAAGACACAAGAAGGCAGGAAGATTCCCCATGTTCATGGATAGGCAGATTACTATTGTTAAAATGGCCATACTCTCAAAAGCAACATTCAGATTCAAGGTGAAAGGAAGGAAGGAAGGAAGGAAGGAAGGAAGGAAGGAAGGAAGGAAGGAAGGAAGGAAGGATTGTCATTTTTCACAGAACTAGAAAAAAACAGTCATAAAATTCATTTGGAAGAATAAAAGACCCAGTCTACCAAAGCAATTCTAAGCCAAGGGGAAAAAAAATGCTGGAAGCATCACAATTCCTGACTTCAAATTATGCTACAGAGCTCTAATAACCAAAACTGCATGGTGCTGGTGTAAAAAAAGACACCCAGACCAATGGTGCAGAATAGAAGACATAGAGACAAAGCCACACACCTACAGTCATCTGATTCTTGACAAAAACATATGCTGGAGAAAAGGCGGCCTTTTAAATAAAGGGTTCTGTGAAAATGGTTATCCAAAAATCTACCCAGAATTGATTAAAGACCTAGGGATTAGACAGGAAACTATAGAACTCCTATAGTGTAGGGTCAATACTCTACCTCATAGGCACAGGCAATGGCCTTCTCAGTAGTATTCCTAAAGCTCAGGAAATAATGCCAAGAGTTAATAAAGGGGACTGCATCAAATCAAAAAGCTTCTGCACAGTAAAGGAAACAACTAGGAATGTGAAGAGAGAACCTACAGAATGGGAGAAAATCTTTGCTAGCTACTCTTTGACAGAGCATTAATATCAGGATATATAAAGAATTCAAAGAACTGAACATCAAAAACACTTCAGTTAATAAATGTGAAATGAACTAAACAGGCACTTCTCAAAAGAAGAAATACAAATGGCCAAAAACACATGAAAAAAAAGGTTCAATGCCGTTAGCAATTAGGAAACGCAAATCAAAAGGACACTGAGATTTCATCTCACTCCAGTCAGAGTGGCAGTCATGAAGACTACAAACAATACTAAATGCTGGCGAAAATGTGGGGAAAAAGGAACACTTTTATACTGTGGGTGGGAATGTAAATCAATCCAACTACTATGGAAATAAATAAGGAGTTTATTCAAAACACTAGGCATGGAACCGCCATATGACCTAGGTATATACCACTCCTCAGTATTTATCCTAAAGAATCAAAATCATCAAATTGGATATAACTTTCCTATATTCACATATGAATATACCACCAGTGAAAGTCCACATCAGGTACAACCACAAGAACGGGATCCTAATTAGAATAAGTTATATCCATGTATGTATAATAGCTAAAATTGTCATGTATATCTAAAAAGAATAAAGAGAAACAGAACAAAAGTCAATATGCTATAACAATACATGCACACCCATGTTGACAGCCGCCCAGTTCACAACAGCCAAACTGTGGAACTAGCCTAAGTGTCCATCAGTGGAAAAACGGACAAAGAAAATGTGGTATATACATACCATGGAGGTTTATTCATCCATAAAGAAGAATAAAATTGTGTCACTTGCAGGAAAATGAATGGAACTTGAGAACATGTTAAGCAAAATAAGCCAAACTCAGAAAGTCAAGAGTCACTTATTTTCTCTCCTATGTGGAAGCCAGAGAGGAATAAGGAAAAGAAAGGTGGGGGAATCTCATGAAAATCAAAGGGACATCAGTAGAGAGGGGACAGGGACTAGGGAAGAGCAAGGAAGGGAGAAACACTGGAGAATGAGAATGACAGAACCACATCATTGTATTGTGTGCATGTGCAGATCTACAACAGAGGTCCCCCCATTATGCACAACTATAATGCACCAAGAAAAAGGTAGGCAAAAAAGGCCACTATGATGCCAACTCTTCTTAAAACCATGTCACTTCCATCCTCATCATCTTTTTAAATTTTTTTGAAATTTGTTTTAATTACTTATACATGACAGCAGACTGCATTTGGACACATTGTACACAAATGGAGCACAACTTCTCATTCCTCTGGCTGAACATGGTGCAGAGTCACACCAGTAGTGTGATCAGACACGTACATAGGGTAACAATGTCCATATCATTCCATGGTCTTTCCCACTCTCACACCCCCTCCCCTTCTCTCACTCCCCTCTGCCCAATCCAAATTTCTTTCATTCTTTCCCATGCACCCCCATTATGGATTAGCATCTGCTTATCAGAGAAAACATTCAGCCTTTGGTTTTTTGGGTTTGGCTTATTTCACATAGCATGATAATCCTCCAGCTCCATCCATTTATCTGCAAATGCCATCATTTCATTCTTCTTTAAGGCTGAGTAATATTCCATTGTGTATATGTACCACATTTTCTTTATCCATTTATCTATTGAAGGGCACCTAAGTTGGTTCCATAGTTTAGCTTTTGTGAACTGAGCTGCTATAAATATTGATGTGGCTTTGTCACTGTAGTATGCTGATTTTAAGTCCTTTGGGTATAAACTGACGAGTAGGAGAGCTGGGTTAAATGGTGGTTCTGTTCCAACTTCTGAAGAATTTCCATGCTGCTTTCCAGAGTGGTTGCAACAATTTTCAGTCCCACCAGCAATGTGTAAGTGTACATATTTCCCCACATCCTCGCCAACACTTCTTATTGCTTGCATTCTTGATAATTGTCATTCTGCCTGGAGTGAGATAAAATCTTAGTGTAGTCTTGATTTGCATTTCTCTAATTGCCAGAGATGATGAACATTTTCTCTCATCATCTTTACAGACTGATTTCTTCAAACAGATAATTGTTGAGCACTTTGGGCCAGGGCTAGTGATAGCGAGGGGAGCGAGAACACGTAATTTCTGCTTTCGTGACACTGTCTCCATGACAGAGCCTGTTTGCAGTAATGAACCTGCATGACCAAGCAAATGCAAAGTAACAGTTAGACAACTGGACACAGAGACCTGGCCCAGGCCAGGGGCTCAAGAAGATCCCTCTTGGGAAATGTCAGCTAAGCTTGGTTCTTGAGGATACATAGGAGTTATTCAGGTTGGTGGCTTGAGTGAGTGACACAACTGTGTGTCACTGTGAAGACTGAGTGAGCTACTCTAGGCAGAAGAGCACCATGGAGACTACAAGAGGGTCAGTGGTAATGTTGCAAAAAAGGAGGTGACAGTATGCACTAAATGTCATTGAAGTACAGACAAACAACAGTGGAGTCAGACAGAGATGGGTTCCAATTCTGATGCCACCACTCACTCCCAACAGGAGCCAGACCATTACTTAATCCTCCTCAGTGCTAGTTTCCTCACTATCAAAAGCAAGGTAGCTGGGCTGGTGTTGTAGCTCAGCTGGTAGAGTGTTTCCCCAGCACATATGAGGCACTGGGTTCAATCCTCAGCACCACATAAAAACAAATAAATAAAATAAAGGTATTGTGTCTATGACTAAAAAAGTATTTTAAAAAAGCGAGACAGTAATAGCTGATTGATTATACATGAGTCATATATAACCCCCCTCCCAGGGCTACTGCCCCTGTCTATGCATAGAAGTGCTCAGTGAATGCTAAGCTCATCTTTAATTGTTATGTGTCTAGCATTCAGAAAAAAGAAAAGTTAAGGATAAAAAAAATAATTAAGAATCATCTCCAGAAGTCTTGCAGACCTCCAACATTAAGAGAACAGCAATACCTTGGGTTTGAGTAGTACCTTGCGGTGCAGCAAGCACTTCATATCCATGATCCATTCAGTCCACAATAACCCATTTAAGAAAGAAGAGTGGGTGCCTCTGTCTCTGTGTCACCAATGAGAAGCCATGAATCAAAAAGTAAGTGGCCTGATCAACATCTTTCCAATGCTGAAGACGGGTCTAGAGTTTGGGTGTTCTGGGTCGTGAAGCATTGCTCTTCCACCCACATGCTCAACTCGCCAAGGTTCTGGTGGTCCCAGGGTCTGAAAACCCTCTTTGGGTCACAGTTGTATTACTTTTTCTAAAGCCAGGGTCAACAACTGTGGCCCAAGGGCCAGCCTAGCCCTTTTCCTGCTGCACATGATGTGACACTGGTATACAGTTGCATCCACCTGTCATCTGGGGTGGCTTTTGCACGGCCATGGCAGAGTGGAGTAGGCACCACAGAGACCTTGCAGCAGCAACGTTGAAAATATTAAAGACCTTGCTTCAAAGAAGATGTCTGCCCATTTGGATCTGTCCCTTCTGTAACGTAACTCCAGTACGTGCGTTCCAAACCCGGGGTGCACTGGGGTGTCGGCCCACACAGACAACACAGCAGCTCATCAAGGCAGGCTGGTCCCAAAGGCAAAGTTTCCTGATCGTTCTATAGACCTGATATTTAGCAGGGTCTAAAATATATTTCAGAAGGGTCTTATAGCTATTTTTAAAGTCTATAAAGATACAATATTGAATAATTTATAATGAAATATACAAAACCCAGACTTTCCTTTAAAATCCATCAGAAAAAGGCAGAAAGGTGGGAGTAAGAGGGGATTAGGAGCAAACATGAAATAAAAGTGGCAAGATATCATTTGCTGCTAAAGCTGGTGATGAGGTACAAGGGGATAATTATGCTTTTTCCTACTTTCGTATGCATTTGGTAATTTCTTTTAAAAAGTTATCTTTAAACAAGGTGTATATTTTAAAAAGGTATTTCATTAACTCTCTGTTACAATTTTGTCTGATTATAGCAATGCATATTGTATATAGCAGAAAAATATTTATGATCAATATATGGTCCAAATAATCAACTTTGCAATCTGTTTTCCAAGAAAATGAAAGACCCAGTCCAACTTTCTGCAAAAGGCCTGAACGTTCTCCCCTCCCAACCACCGACCTGCTTTCTGCTCTTACATTTGTACATTTTTTAACATGATATTAAATATTTAAAGAGTCATTTAGGGAACTAAAGTTCAGTGTGATTTAATGTCTTATAACTACAAAATAATGTTGCTCGAGCTGATCTTCCTCATCAAAAGAGACAGAAGTGCAGAGGCAAATGTGTCTAAGGCCCAATCCTGCCAACTTTGGGAGGAGCAGGTTAGAGCGGTAGGCCCGCGGGATCCTCAAGAGAGTTAAAGACAGAGCTGCAGGCTTCTGTCCCCAAGGATTACAAATTGTACTTTTATATTATTTTAATTTTGTTGATTAATTTTATGGTTATTGGCTTGTAATTGAAATTTTCCTCCTCTTTGTCAGTATGGGAAATTCTGCAATGACAAATGGCTTAAGGAACCCGAATAAGGTTAATACTCAAGTCGCGGTCACCTTCGTCACCTGCCCTCTTCAGACTCACCATTCTCTTCACCTTCGTCATTATTCATCCTCTCCATCCTCTCCACCATCCTCTCCTCCTTCCTGCACACAGAGTTAGCAACTTCCTAATCATGCACAATTTCATTTTTTTTCCACAAAAAAACCCATAAAGGACATAACTGGGGTTGCAGCATATGCAAATCCAACATGTGAACGGGGCAAAATAATGAAAAGGAGCAAGAAATAAAATAACAAATGACGTATTTAATATACTATAAAATTATATTCTGCACATCTTTATTTTATAGTCACATTACCATATGCATTGTCATGCGTTTATAAGGACCGATCCTGCATATCCACATACATAAAACCACCTGGGCTCTATTTTATGGTGATAGAAGGTTCTCCAATGGCAATGTTAGCGACGTCCAATTTGCAGTTTACGAATTCATTTAAAATATAAACTCTGAGTAAGCTGTGACTCCACTCTTTTACTTCATTGATTATATAGATAGGAAAGCAGGATTTAAAGAGCTAAATATTCTGTATGGATATTTAGACACATAAATGGACAGACTGTGAGGTGGTCTCCGTCCCACTTGAGAGCATGCTTCCCCTTAGCCACTGGGCTCTGCTCCTCTACAAGAACGTTCATGCTGGAGAAGTCCTAGCAAGAGAAGGACAAACGGACGGAGACAGAGAGGGGATGAAAATGGGACTTAAGTATTTATTATTTGTTTTCAATTAGCAAACAGCTGGGTTGGGGGAGGGCAAGGGAGGAGGCAGCTCAACTGCAGTTGGAAGAGGGGCACCTCACAAGAGGCACCTGTTTGTTTTCCACACGGTGGGCAGAGGCTGAGTGACAGCCAGCCCTCCGCGGTGGCCCTCCCAACCCCGGAGCACACCAGCGCAAAACCCGTTAACACAGTGGTGAAGTGGCTCTCCTGAACCTTCTCTTTCTCTCTCCACATTTTCTATTGGTGCATTACAGTTGTACATAATGGAGGGATTTGTTGTTACATATTCATACATGTGCACGATGTAATGATGACATTTAGGGTTACTATTCCGCAGTATTTCTTCCTTTCCTCCCCTCCTCCTTCCCTCAGTCTCTTTCCTCTCCTTTACTGATGTTCCTTGATTTTCAAGAGCTCTCCCAACTTTCTTTTTCCTCTCTAGCTTCCACAGATGAGAGAAAGCATATGACCCTTGACTTTTTGAGTTTTGCTTATTTTACTTAGCGTAATGCTGTCTAGTTCCTTCCAGTTTCCAGCAAATGGCTGACTGAAATTCCATTGTGTATTTATACCACATTTTCTTTATCCATTCATCCATTGACGGACATCTAGGCTGGAACACATAGTTTTGCTTTGTGAATTATGCTGCTATAAACATGGATGTGCATGTATCAAGAAAGCCTAGTAAAGGTAATGAGAGAATCTTCGTTTTAGTCAGCTTTGTTTTAGTCATCAAAAGGCCTGACAAAAAAATCTTAGAGGAGAAAAATTTTATGTGGGGCCCTATCCATCTACACTTACCACACAGTTAATCTCGATCAGTGGATTAACACCCTAATTAGGTTAGGGCTCTCACAAACCAATCCTTTCACCTCTAAACTCTTTTGCATTGACTTAGGAGCTTTCGGGGGACACCTCATATCTAAACCATAGTAGTCACCCCAGAATTTTAATGTTCCTTTAAAAGAGAAAGCGTGCTCATGGCGCCTCAGGTGTACAGCATCGTGTTCCTGAGGCCCAGACACCGCGAGAGCATCAACTCAGAGGAAGTATTTGCTGAATCAGCATTTCTGGGATTGGGTCAAATTGGGAAAGGAGAGCTCTGGGAATGGGGAAGAGCTGCAGACTGGGCAGCGGATAAACCAAGGTTCTCAACTACAGCTTCGGTAGCATCTTTCCAAACAGGGCTTCAACATTTTTGAAAAACAGTTCAAAGCTGCTCCCTCTCAACGTTCCAATGAAACCCTCACATCCATGGGACGCTCCCTGAAATACTTCACCAAATAAAGGGCTATCCTTGAGTTATTATCAATTTCATTGTTATTTGGGGGAGTTCAAATAAAATGAAAAGGAGCAATGAATGAGAGCACTAAAGTCCACCAGTAGAGAAAGGAAAGGCTCCACAATCAGGCTCTAGGAATCCCCCCTCATCCTCCCTTGGGAAGGAGGTTAAAGTCTAATGGACACAAAAATATTTGCACTTCCATTTATTCACTGCACCTATGCTGAGAAGAATGGTCTGGAACCCTGGCTATATGCAGAAATAGTTTCTCAAATACTTTTAACCTGCTGAAACTAATCTGTGGGCTCAGAACAAGAGACAGGATAAGTGGGGACAATTTCAAAAGTGTGGAGTATTCCATCAATAAGTCCCAGATAAGTACACGGCCAGAAATGTGCAGTAGAAATCAGAAATCTACTGTCTCATGGGGAAGTTTGGGAGAGATGGGGTCTGCTTTTCTGGTGATATGAACAGCCCTGCATTCCAGTGATCAAAGATGCACATCTGTGACTCAAATAACAAAACAGTAATTAATTTCAATCCCAGAGGTAAAAACTGGTGGTAAGGCATTTATGGAGGGTAGATGAAGGGTATCTATGGGAGATTTGAAGAATTTTCAGATGTCACTAGAAGCAATTCAACTTTTCCTAGAAGCAACTTTCACCTTACAGGTTAACTTTATCAACATATACCTAAGGGGGGAAAAGTTCCTTTCCTTATAAAACTCAGAGCTGAATGTATG
The DNA here is from genome assembly GCF_048772815.1 of Callospermophilus lateralis. Taxonomy (NCBI): domain Eukaryota; kingdom Metazoa; phylum Chordata; class Mammalia; order Rodentia; family Sciuridae; genus Callospermophilus; species Callospermophilus lateralis. The sequence goes on from NC_135307.1 coordinate 190,326,188, forward strand.
ACACAGACCATAACAAAAGCAAACAGATAAATTTATTTACAACTTTGCTGAGAGCTACGAAGGAAAGAAAAGAGTGCTTGCATGTCTCTCCCATCTGCCATGGAGAGGATCAAAAGGCAAAGATTCCTCATAGCAATGAGCATGTTTAGTGGCCAGATCTTGGTTCCTAAATACCACTCTCCAACAAGAAGGAACCAGAAATTCCTCGGAGAAGCAGCCGTTTCTAGAGCACAGTAACTAGAGTAGAAGATGAAACTGGAACATGGTACCAAAAGTACCTGGAACATGATACCAAAAGACAGGACATGTCAAATGACACAGGAGCCATCTTTAAGGGATTCCCATATGCCCAAGCTGAGACACTGTGAGCACCACAGTAAGTCATAATATTAACAGAGTAAAACCTGTCAAACAAAATAGAACACCACAATAAATGGTAAAAGTAAATGCACGTGTATTCAATTTTTCCTCTTTTAGATTTCACGTCTCATGGAGATCATGTGCTCTTTTTCTTTCTGTGTTTTGCTTCGTTTGCTTAGCATAATGTTTGGCTGATTCATCCACGTGTTGCAAATGGTAAGACCTCCTTTCTTAAAGCTGAATAATATTACATTGCACATATATGCCAGTTTCTTTACCCAGTCATCTGTCCCCTGACACTTGGGTTGTCAGCATATCTTGGCAGCTATAAATAATGCTTCAATGAACATGGCATTGTCCTTACAAGTTGGTGATTTCCTTTCCTTTGAGTATATACCCAGCAGAGGGACTGCTCAGGCACAAGGTATTTCTGTTTCTAATTTCTTCAGGAACCTATATACTGTTTTCCATAATGGCTACTACAATATACATTTTCACCAGGATTTCCTTTTCTCCACACCCTAGCCAATACTTTGTATTCCTTTTCTTTTGGATAAAAACCATCCCAACAGGTATGAGGCAAATGCTCACTGTGGTTTTCATTTGCATTTCCTTGATGATTAGTAATGTTGAATACCTTTTTGTATACCTATTGGCCATTTTGATGTCTTCTTTGGAGAAATATCTGTTCACACCCTTTACCCATTTTTAAAATTTGGTTATTATTTTATGTTTTTTTTTTTTTGCTATTGTGTTTTATGGGTTCCTTATGTATTTCAGATGTTAACTCCTTATTAGATATATGGCTCAAAATATTTTCTCCAGTCTATAAGTTGACTTTTTGCAAAAATAAGGAGTCAAATACACAGTAACATTATTGACAGGGTTTGTCAATAATGGGGTGGGAGTTGGGACATGGAAAGATGAAGGTCAAAGGGTACAAAGCAAGTCTAGAGATCTAATGTACAACCTGAGGACTCCAGTTATATTTTCTATTGTATATTGTTCATTTGTCGGGAGAAATTGCTATGAAAGGAAGAAATTGAGAGAGAAAAAAAAGAGAGAGAAAAGAGAGAGGGAGAGAGAGGGAGAGGAACGGAAAGGAAAAGAAAAGGAAAAGGTAAGGACATGAGATGATGCATCAGCACTTAGTTTTGATTCCCAAGGTAAAAACTGGTTATAATGCTTGACTCTAGAATCACTTCAGGAGGTGCATGCAAATCAAGACAAGAATATCAAAATACCATGTGGTACATTTTAAAGACATAAAACTTAAAAATAAAACAAATGTGTAGGTCGAAATCTTGAAGAGTGGAATTGTTTTTTTGTTTGTTTGTTTTTTAAAAAGGAGAGAATTTCTTTTTTGAGAGAGAGAGAGATAATTTTTTAATATTTATTTTTCAGTTTCCGGCGGACACAACATCTTTGTTTGTACGTAGTGCTGAGGAGCGAACCCGGGCCGCACGCATGCCAGGCGAGCGCACTACCGCTTGAGCCACATCCCCAGCCCTGAAGAATGGAATTGTGGAGGGCAGAACAATGCCTCTACCCACCCCAAAAATGTCTGTTCTTTTCAACGTGCTGTGCCAATGCTGACTGTTGTCCTCCTGACCTCAGCTCCTCCCGCCAGGCCTCCCCCAGAGTTGTCTCCTCTGACCTGAACCCATTTCCACCATCTCTTTGCACAGGTGGCCCTTCTTTATCCTTCAGGTTTTCACGTGAGTATCACCCTTTAAAAGTTACCGTCCAGAGCAAATCACATTCGCGGTCTTAAGTCAAGAATAGTGATTCAGGGGCCCTGTTGGAGCATACGTTCAACATGAACCTGGATGAAAGGGTGACAGGAAACAGAAGCACTGAGCCAGCTCTCTCGGAGTATGGCACCTGGAGTTGAAGCCAGTGGATGGATGACACCACTCATGCTCACAGAGGTGTGGCAATAGAGAATGTAGCCCACCAAGTGGGCGGTTTTGTTTTTTTGGTTTTTTTTGTTTGTTTTTTTTTCTCTCAAAATGTTGCTTTGGGGTGAGGAGTGGGAGTTGAAGAGCCCCTGACCCTCCTGTCCTCCCAGTTCCCGCACCACTCCCCTGCTCAAAGTCAAGTCACTCTCCCAGGTAGTTCCCACCCTCTTCTGCCCAGGCACTTTCTATGAGAGCATTCAGTCTAGTTTCCTGCCTGACATTTACCCTTGTCTGGAATTATCTTGTTTATATATCTATTTCTTTTTTTAACTTGCTACTCAATGAATATGTGTTGGAAGAAAGGAAGGTAAGTGGAAAAAAGAGGGGAGGGAGGGAGGATGTAGATGAGGAGTTATAAACTGCGTAGGTTCTGGTTGATGGCTGATTAAATTTCACAGACTATCAGGTAAAAGAGTAGTTGAACACATATTGCCCTTCTTGCATCTAGATATGTAAAATCCTTTCCTTTGCTCTTGAGTGTGAATACCTTGCATTATTTTAAGTACATTTTTTTTAAAAAAATACCTTTTCCACTGGGGAATCTTTAACAATGACTCCAATATCTTTCCAACTTTTTTTATTCATAGATTCTCATCTTCACATGAAACCTTGTGCAGAAACCCAATAAATAAAACAGATTCCCTAGAGCTATTTTGGAGGGAGCCCAGAGTGGGGGACTGCTGGGCATACCTACCTGAGATGCCCAACATCTAACCACTGGGCAACTCCTGTGGTCCTGAATCCCAGCAGCACCCTGAGCTGCCACTTACATTCCCAAGGAACAGTTAGGAAACATAGAAATCCTGAAATTTAGAACTTTACTCTCAAAATACAAAAGAGCTTTAATTAAAATTGCTATGTCAGCAGTTTCACATGGTGCTCCCATTTTATTCCAAATGGCTATGATTTGATTATGGGTGCACTCAACTGGGTGACGATGCTATCCTTTTTTATAATTAGCTAACAGAAGGGCTGAACACCAACAGTATTTATTTAAGGCATCAGTTTTGTGTAATCTTTCTAGGCAGTACCCTGATACTACTGAAATACTGACTTTTTAAACTTTTATGCAAATTGCATGTATAATAATCCATGCTATGCTTTAGCATTAGTTGTTCTTCAATTTGAGGAAATGCTGATTTCAAACATAATTTAACAAATTATTCAGTCAAGCATAATAAGGACAAAATCCTTCCTCCTATAAAATTTTCAGAGACATTTTGACAAAGACAGCAAGAGTTGAGTGAAATTCACTGAAAAACCTCAAGCTCACATACTTTTTTTTTTCCTTCTGAAAAATACACTATTAGGAAGTATAAATGCCCAAGCACACAGACTGTCCATTAAAAAGAATCTAATTCAATCTTTAACAAACTTTTCTGGAGCTACAATTATTTCCTCAAAGCCCACAGCATGAATTTTTTAAAATGAGTTTGATGCCATTAAAAAGTGATGGATTGACAGCCCTGGAGACTCAAGTCTTCCATTTAACCACAACCGGGTGTGGCATAGACAGCGGCATTGAGAATCCTGCCTACCTCCCTCCCTCTCAAACTCACAGAGGAGACACTTTCAGGCAAGAACGGGGCCCCGTGGTTTGGGCTTATGTTTAATCCATGGCCATTTCAGAGGCCGGCTTTGCCGGGGTGCAACTTCCCAACCTGGGAGGGAAAGACCTCCATCTCTCTCTCAGGACACAGGAGGTCTCTCTCACACCGGTGCCCTCTTGCTGCTCAAGACCAACTGCTCAGAGCACCACATCGGTTTAGCAGCCTCTCACCGGATGCCAACAATGCACACAGAACAGACGGGGACACAGTGCGTCCATGTCAACTGCATCATTTCCTGAGAAAGAGAACGCTAGAACTGAACCTCGCAATGACACTGGAGCTCTGGGCTCCTAATGGAGATGCCCATTTATAGTTCAAGGACTTTAGCTGGCTTAATCATGTGAACAGCGTGTCAACCCTACCAAGAGTTGAAGTGGAACCCTCTGCACAAGGGCTTCTCAGCCTCAGCATGGTGGACGTTTGGGACGAGAAAATTCTTCTCGGTGGGGGCATCCTGTGCCCTGCAGGATATTTAACAGCACCCCTAGTCTACCCACTAGATGCCAGTAGCACCTCCCCAGTTATCTGGACATTATCGTATGTGCCCTGGGGGCTGAAATCAACCCCCATTGAGCCTCTGCCCCTTGGTTCCAGTTGTCCCCCTTAGGCCCCAGGATAGTCGCAGTTTTAAATGCCTGATTTTCCTTTACAGTTTTCTATTCTTCTACCAGCAGCCCTACAAGGATAACTCCAAACACATCATCCCGCAGACAAGTCATGACACACAGAGTGGGCATGGAAAGGCCTAGAAAAAAGCAGGGGTCAGGTGCTGCTCTCTGCTCTGTAGCAGGACATCCGCCTGCTTTACTGTTGCTAAGTTCTGCTCAAGCTCCAGGCCGCGCGGCCGCCTGGGGGAGGCTGACGAGGACCACATGGTTTGGTTCATGGGATGTGATTTACACCCCCCAGATACTGGATTTTAATTTGTTATCTGTGTCTATTAAACTCTGCCTTCCTCCTCCCCTTTCTTAGAATGAAAAGCAGATTATTTAGTGCACAATCTGAAAATCTGCTGGTTATTAAATTTTCCTTTTCGTTTAGTTTTGAAGCTTTTATGCCTCTGAAACTTATTTACATGCTGTATATATTAAATAAAGTGTAATCCACAGTACTCACAGGATTCAAAAAATGATGAGATGCCCTTCCCATGGTCTCAAAGCAGAGTCTACCCGACTCCTCCAAAGAGGGAGACATTTACAGCATTGGTCTATAACTCAAGAACACGCCTCCACAGAGCCACAGACACCCACGTCAGAGAAGTACAGAAGACACAGTAAGAAGGAAGGGCCCCGGAGGCACAGGGCATCTGGGCATGGAGTCAGCATTCCACCAGCCTTCCCTGTCCCACCCTCCCCACTTCTGCTTTATTTTTAATTTTTAGAGAGGTCCTGCTCTCAGACTCATGGGGATTAGTAGCTACATATCACTTGAGTTTGCAAAACAGCAGGAAATGTTGCTGGTCCTCCCGTCTCTTGCCTGCTTTCTGGCCACTCTCCCTTCGGTAGTTCTCTCCTGTCCCTCATTTGAGATCCTCGATTTTGACCACCCCCTGCCCTGACCTTGAGCTCCATGCCCCAGCCTCTGAGTTACACACAGCCCCATGCACCGAGGGCCTCTCCTGGCACATGCTGTGCTCACGGGTTCCCTGCTCAACGTATTCAGTCAGGTAACTTCTCTGCTGTAGATGCAGGAAGATGGGGGTGAGTGACATGCAGACGCCACCTTCATGGAGCCTACAGTCCAATTCGGAAGAGACAAGCACGAACGAATAATTGAATAAAGTATTTCACATGTCGGGTTGTGATCAAAGCTGGAGAGAGATTAGTGAGTGCTGGGACAAAGGACGGTACTCCAAGTGCTAGGGAAAACCGCACTGAGAGGGCAGGGTATGGAAGACCAGGAGTCCACGCAGCTGACGTTGAACTATCAAAGCAGAACGCAGTCGACTGGTGTTAAGGAGTAGGGGAGCGGGTGATACGCAGAGGCTGATTATAATTATTATGTGGCAGCCTTCTGAGGACTTTGACACTTATTTGGAGTGACAAAGAAACTCATTTTCTGTTTCTTTGGTTACGTGGGTCTAACAGTGTCCTTAGTCCCACTCCTGCTGCTATAACAACATTCCTGCAAGTGGGTTATTTATGAACCACAGAAATTCACTTCTCAGAGTTTTGGAGGCTGGACGAGCCAAGAAAAAGGTATGTCATGTTCAGAGTCTGGAGGGAAGGAAGACTGGCATGAATGGGGCTTCAGCAGCCTCTGTGGTCCCTATGCCTAACGTCACACATTTCTAAGGTCACACATGCCTTATAGGCTACCAGTGTGCTGCCTCTGTGGTCACTCAGCACCTGTTTCTTAAAGGAATCAGGAAGACAGAACCCTGAAAAGTGACATTTTTTAGAAATATCGTGAACATCATGGTGCAGTATTGCAGAAGGAGCCTCATAGCGACCCCTTTGCCGCCCTCCATCTCAGTGGACGCATCAAAAGTCTGAGTGTATCCTCTCCAACATACTATATCAAACTACCCATGTTTTGAAAAATGAAGCCTCCCCAGTTCTGCTTCCCAGCCACAGCTGCTTCCTCCAGGGTTAATGAGGCTCTCCTCGCCTCTCCAACTCTTTGCAGTTTTCTTCGACAAGAGCTGCTAATTTAACCGAGCAGGAGTAAACCTATACATTAAATTTCCTTAATTGTCACTAGAAAGGATTGCTATCTTTAAATGCAGATGTAAACAAAAAAGAAGGAACTTTGTTTAAAAATGAGCCAGAGTTAAACACAAAAGTGGGGAGGATTTTTCTGTTGGCTTTTTACTGGGGAAATGCTGAATACGCAGTGATTTTTTTTTTTACATTAATAATAATAGGAAACGGTAGATAGTGGCACCTCAGCACAATTCTAATTTAATGAGAAACAATAAAATAGTTTTCCAAAGGGGCCTATTTAGGTCCAAGAAAGGAGGATATTAAAGTTTCAAGATTTATTCTACTTTCGTTAAGGTATGCTGATACACATTTTCTAAGGCTATATTCTACTCACTGATTAGATCTTTCTCTTTATAATTTTCTTACTTGTAAGGGAATTAGATTGGTATTTTCCAGTCCAAATAACTTTTAGACAAAGTATTTAAATGGAATCAATTCATTTCCAGCACAAGTAAGGTTGATCAAAATCCTATATCACTCAGACAGCCCTATGAGGCAAATTTTTAATATATTTAGCTATTATTAACTGCAAAACCAGGAGAGCCAACCATTAAGAAATGGCTTTTTATTTTTTTTAAAAAAAATGGATACACACCAAACTTCAGCCCAAGCACTCTCCTTGAACAATGCCTTTTGAAAGGGGCGGGTGTTGAATCAACTCCTCTAGTTAACCAAAACGTGTGAGATGAAATGACGGTGGTAGTTGACCTTCACTGGGCCCTTTTTACAGTGTCAGACACTGTGCTGCAGACATTATACTCCCTGCTTGATTTAATCCTGACATTCACCATGTACTTAGATCTGTGTTAAGTGGGTGAAGTACCTTCCCAACACCTGGCAGGTGCCTTACACTCCCACTTTGTCGATGAAGATGCTGACTCTGTAAGATGTTGGGCAACCAAGTCTCCAACCCTGGAGAGTCTCTAGGGAGAGTGCTCAAGGGCTGGCAGAGATGGGAAGGCCCTGCCTATCTCAGGAACTGTTCATAGAACCCACACAGCTCTTAGGAGGATGACTTGTGGGGGCAGACATTCTAGTATTCAGTTAAGCTCTTACTCTGTGCTAAGCTTTGTCCTAAATACTGTATTCCTGCTGTCCTCTTTAGTTCTCCTCATAAGTGCATAAGAAATGGCACTGACACCCGCACTTCTCAGATGGGGAAGAGAGAGGAACCGGGTGCTGTTTGTCCCTGAGGGTGTGTCTCTGAGTGGTGGGGCTGGATTTGACCAGGGAAGTGTAAGCGCAGAGCTTGTGTCCGCAGCCACTATCGCACTCCGGATGTTAATGAGGCAGTCAAGCCTCAAGTCAGCCTTTGCCAAGCTTGGCACCGAAGGACAGCCCCATGTGCTTCAAAGGAGCACATGGGCCAGAGGCCACAAGCTCCACAATCCTTTAGACTACAGACCAAAAGACTCTTTGGTGAACTTTTTCATAAAATGGTGCAGCTTTCTTTGCTGTCCTAGAGAGAGGGAGGACTTTGGGGAGTGGGTAGAGGGCGGAAGTAGATTTCCCACCAAGTCTGGATGGATGGCCTCAGAAAACACTGGATTTGAGTTTGAAGGAAAAAAGAACGAGACATTGTGTGTGTAGTCATGACGCAAACCCACGCTCCTGGCACAGAGGCACCTGGCACAGTCTGCCTTCCAGAAACAATTCTAGTGTGCACGTTGGGAGATGGGAGCCACACAGAGCACGTGAGGGTGGACACAGGACACAGCCTGTATCCCTCATGGAACTAAAGGCCCATGTTCCACCCTTTGGTTGAAGCACTGGCTCCTTCCCAGCTCTCGCCAAGCTGAGAGGTCTGCTCTGCATGCAAGGTGCCCTTTAAAGAGCTCAGTCCAGACCTGCTCTGGAGATGTCACTGAACAGGAGAGACTGAGTCAGAGGCCCCGGAGGAAGGATGACCCTGGATATCTTGCACATAAGCAGTGCCATTAAGAGGCAGTGCTGAGAACAGAACTCAGAAGTCACAGGGCACAAATTTCAAAAGCTATGCATTTCCTAGGAAAAGTTTCAGGGGTGGGCAGGGGCCAAGAGAGTGGGCAAAAGCTGGTGTGGACGCTGGCTCCATCACTAATGAGTCAGGCACCTTGGCTGGGCAACTACCCAACCTGTCTGACCATCAGTGTCTTAACCTGTACAGTAAAGGTATTATGGTTTGAATGTCCCCAGATGCATGTATTGAAACTTAATTCCCATTCCCGCGGAGTCTTTTGAGTAGGGATTAAGACACAAAGCCCGGCCCTCACCAACGAATGGGTGTAGTGTTCACAGCACCATCTTGGAAGCAGAAGCCAACCTCTCACCAGACTGATGATATGGGCACCTGGATCTTGAATTCCCCAGCCCCGAAACAGTGAGAAGAAGAAGAAAAAAAAAAAAAAAAAACATTGTTCTTTTTTTTTTTTTTTTTTTTAATTATCAGTCTCGGGTATTTTTTTGTGGCTGTATGAATAGTCTTAAGATAAAAAGTAACAATGTTCCCACTGGGCATGGCTGTTGAGATGTTAACTAAGTAGTAAAGCACTCCTCCAACTGCATGGATAGCCAGTTTGCATGTATAGTATGTACAGCCAGTAGATTCAATAGAACCTACTTATAAATATTATCAATGTTTTGTTTCTATTAATACAAATAATAATATTCCTATATTCCTCCCTTCGAAGCTCCTCACTGGTTCCTCACTTGCTGGGTAATGAAGGTAAAAGGGAAGGAGAGAGAGAAATCAGCAACAGCAACAGGAAGAACCCCATGAGGAATCTTTCTCTTATCTCCTTGCACTTAGAATGCCCTGTGAGAAGGTAGCAGATGGTGGTCCACTTTGGTGGTTGAACGTGAGTCCCTGATCAAAGGAAATGAATAAATGCACTGCTATTTAAGATTTAAATGCATTTTATAATGTGGCCAACTCTCATCCCTGAGGGATAAGTGTCAACTTGATGTCTAGAGAGTCTGAACTAAGTTGCAGAAGCTGGAGATCGCGGCTGGTCTTAACCACACGTTCAGCAACACGTCTGAGCGCCACTGCCACCCTGCCCTGTGATATCCTCACTCTGGATTTAGCCCTCGATACCAGCACCTCGCGGCGGGACCCACCATAAGTAACAAGTACCGCACTTGCAGCCTGCCTGGTGACCTGCTGCGTCACTCCTGCGTAGTTTTGAGAGAGTGGAAGTCAACCAAAACAGAGACTATGAAATCAAGTCAGCTATTTCTCTTTCTCCATCTCTAGGACAACTCTACACAAAGTCCCCCTGTGGAGACTGAAAGACAGCCTCCTGCCAAGGAGACATGGAAATCACCTGCTTAAACTCCATATGATTTGCTGCCACATTTGTAGAGGAATTAATTCTTATAATGGCCTTCGAATCCCTACATGATTCATCCCTCACTTACCTCTCCTTCTGTTTTCTAAACTCCAGTTCCCCAGAAACTCTTCCCTGGAGAACCTGCTGAGCTTGATTTCACTTCAGGACCTCCATAGTTACAACAGGTCCCCCTCTACCTGTAGGATGGCCCCCTGCAGCTTCCTTCTCATGGCTGGGTATTTAACATTCACTCAGCACTCACCAGCCCAAATGTCACCATCTCAGTCCTTGACTAAGCCTTTCCTGAAAGCACTGTGGCACACTCCCAGGGGTGAGCTGGAGCTGCCCTGTACTGTGTACCTCCCTTTCCAACTCCTGGTGACACTGGTGGCTTGAAGTCAGCCATGGTGGGAGTATTTACACCAAAGAAATTGGCAAAATCAAAGCAAGGCTCCCTCCTCTACCAAGAGCAAGTCACTGACCATTGGCCAGCCCACCACCACTCGACTCCATTCTCTGCCTGTTACTGTCCCACATGTGGCTTTTTAAAACTTTTCTTCAGAGCATCTATCATTCTGAAACCACTTACCCTATGTACTGCTTACTTTTTATTAACTCTTCTTATTAGTATGTAATCTAAAGAGGTAAAGGGCATTATCCAAAGTGTTCATTACTCTATCCCTAATGCTTAGAAGCATGTGGAGAAGAATTTAAAGAATCCTTACTGGAAGAATTAACTTAATGTACTTTCTTTATGTTATTTGTCCCACTCTATTTAAGATTTTTAATTTCCTAATGGAAGTCTTTCATGGTTAAGAAATTTTCCAACTAGAATTTTCTAGTAGCTATAGCTTCTAGAACTATCAAAATTGACAGTGTATGTATGCCTTACCAGTCACCAATTAAGAACAGGAATGATGATTTAAAACATCACTTACCAGTTTCCCTACTCTATAATATCTGTTTGGAAATTGTGAAGAGTTCACCCTTGTCTCTCTTCATTGTAGAGTTCTATGTAGAAAGATGTCTCCCTCCTGAAGGGCACTTACTGTATAATCCCTTTGTTAGGATAACATGACCATCTGGCCCCATCCATCTTGCTGCAATTTGATCCTGGGTTAATTGCACCCTGTCACTAGCCATGATTGACACTGTATGCTTTCTCTCTTCACTAAAACTAGTTCATTTTGGAGGCAGGTTTTGGAAGGCTTGAATTCTTGAAGACCTTTCACAGCTGCTTGAATGGGACCAAGGACTTTTTTGAGGGTTTTCCTGGTGTACATCCACAGGATCTGTACATCACCAAAAGTAAGAGGAGAGAGGAGAAGTTGGCTACAACAGGAAAGAGCTCAATCCTGTGGAAGGTTGACAAGCTACATCTACTTGGCAAACGAGAGAAGAGCAATTAAACAATCCTTTTGATTGATTATCCAAGCATGCTTAATCATGTCAATGGGAAACACCACTTAACACAAGTATGACAACCTAATGTGTTTAGATATGGGATCTCAAACACAAATGCCATGAGACAAAATGAAATGGGGGAGAGGAAACTATTGCAAAACAAAGGCCCTGGGGTTCTGTTTTGAAAAGGACAATATGTACCCTCTACAGCCAATTTGCCCTGCCCCCAAAAAGAAAGAAAATGGAACCAGTGGAATATGGAACCATGAGGAGACATTGTTGATCACCTCCCAAATCCATTCTTCCTTCCTTTTTTCTTTATAATCCTCTTCCTCTACTTGATTCAGGAAAAGTTGATCTTATTTCCATTATTTTCTCCATATTGGTCTTAGCTAATTAAGAGAAGTCAGTTCCAGTTGTCAGTGATCAATAGAAAGTTGGGCATGTGACCCAATTCTAGTCAATGAGACCTGAAAAAAGGCTATTTGGTTTCCTGGACTCCCAAAGAAAGAAACAGAAAGAGTGTTACTTTCTCTGAACAGGGTTGTGTCTAGCTGTGATACTGGAAACTGCTGCCACCATCTTGCTATCAAGCACAGAGAGGACAGCAGAGTGGAGGCATCTGGAGAAAGGGAAGCAGATACATCCCTGTCACTCAACACCTGGAACCATCCTGCTCCAGACCTTGTGCTTCAGGACATAATAAATTTTCTAATTGATTACGTCAATCTGAATAAGATTTTATTTGTTACTTGTAGACAAAAGTAATCCAAGAGATCCATCAAATTTTATAAGAGAAGACATCATTTTACAAGAGACATCATATTACAAAATCGTGATCACTAATTTTTAACACTATATGGAAGAGCTGCATTGATCAAAACAAACTTCAGTGGGATGGGGATGAGTCATATTTTTGTTGCTCTGACCAAAACATTTGACATAAATAACTTAAAGGAGGGAAAGTTCATTTTGATACACAGTTTCAAAGGTTTCAGTCCATGGTCAGCAGACACCACAGCTCTGAGCCCCAGGTGAAGCAGAACATCATGGCAGAAAGGAGTATTGCAGGAAAGTTGTTCAGCTTATGGCAGCGAGGAAACTGAGAGAGAAGGGGCCAGGGACAAGATATGGTCCCCAAGGGCATGCCTCCAGTGACCTACTTCCTCAAACCCTGTCCCACCTGCTTACAAGTTTACATCTTCTCCAGGTAGTTAATTAATGGATTAACTCACCCATGAGGTCAGAGCCCACGTGATGTAGTCACTTAAAAGCTCCGCCTCTAGACATTGGTGCCTTGGGGACCACATCTTCAACATATAAGCTCTGGGAGGATGTTCTGCCGCAGTCTGGCTGGGCACAAAATAACCGAGCTGCCACCAGGCACTTGTAGGTTCAAACAGGAACTACTTTATTGCCCAAACTCCACCAGCACTCCACGTGTGCTTCCTGGGAACTCTCTCACCCTCCACTGGGCTCCACTCGAACTCAACGGGAACCGCGAACCCCGCGAGAACTCCATGGGAACTCCAAAGTAGCGGCACCCGAGGCAGCAGAAGCCTCCCTATTCCCAGGCCACCCTATTGCCGGACAGCAGGGTCCATATACAACTCAATACACAGCCTGTTTCAATCCAGCATCATCCAGTCAGCAGTTATACACAACTTAACTTAATTATCATCATCTTAAAGGCTCGCTGGCGTCAAATGCCATGCACCATCCCGACTTGGCTGTGGCTCTCAACATCTCCCCCCTTCTGTTTAATTAAACAACAAGCATGTGGCTTAGGGACCATGCCTGTTTTATGTTGTCCAATACCACATATGGTTCTTACCCATCATCGGATGAGCTGACCTCAAGACATCAGCCTCCTGTCTTAGGTTGGTACCATTGCAATTGGATCTTACCCGTCATTGACTACTGGTCCAGCATACAGCCATACTTGTGGATAGGCTTTGCATCAGTGTGGGGGGGGGGGGTTAGGTTCTTTGCCTCACCTCTTTTGGCCCCCAAATTTTAGAGTATACAGCCATACTTGTGGATAGACCTTTGCATCGGGGGGGGGGGTGAGGTTCTTTGCCTCACCTCTGTACCACTCCTTCTGGCAAAATGCCATGCGCCATCCTGACTCAGCTGTGGCCCTCAACAATGTTCCATATCCAAGCCAGAACAGGAGAGAAGCATTTTTTTTTTCCAATTCATGACCTAGCTTGCCACCCTAATTTCCAATTCACCATGAAAACTATCCCAAACTGCCTATCATGGGTAGGATCTAAGTTCCTAGAACTTTACAAGTAATCCCATCATTAATCAAGAGCACATTTGTCCCTGCCTGACTTTCAGAGCTTCACTTTCTGCATAATTTAGGTGGAATAGCAATATCCAAACACATCCTAGTGTGGTGTTCAGCACAAGAGACATGGGGCTGCTGGAGAGAGGACCTTCAAGAAATGAAAGCTTTGTTAATTAAATTTCTTTGCCAGAAAAAGGTCATGAAAATGAGAAAAATACTTAACTTATTAAAGTCCAGCAAAACCAATAAACTTGAATTACTATGTACATTAACATGGTTATTTCTGCAAACATGATCCATTCTTCTCTTCCAGCTTTACTCCTACTTAACCTCTCACTCTTGTCTTTCTTGCCCATTCTTATTTGACCTAGAGTTTACTTAAGGCCCAATTCAAATCCCATCTCTTCCATGAAGCTGCTTCTAACTAGGAATGTTCAAGCTACCTGTGTGGTTGACACACCAATGGGCAGAATCATCCAGAGCCATCTGTCTGTTGAACAGGAGAATTCTAACAACACCGGCATGCAGTTGTTTATCCATGGCCATGTTCTCGGCCTGGCTGCCTAGAAGATTCACCCGGAAGGTTGTTCTTAAACTGAATACCCAGGCCCCAGCCCTGGGGATTTGGATCTTACTAATCTGTGGACTTTACAAAGGTGATTCAGATCTGTGCCTAAGCAGAGAAACTCATCAGGCAACAGGCTCAGCCTCCTGGTTCTAACCGCTTTGTAACCTGCCCTGCAGCTTCTGCCCACCCCCTCATTGCTGATGCCCCCCACCCCAGCCTGGTACCTGGTATACAGTAGGCACTACAGAAATAGCTGCTGAAAAAAATAAAGAGTAAGCGAATTTTGAAATTTACTAAAGTGCCTCATTTAGCCTATTTTCTTTCCCCCAATTACTCTCTCCATCAATTTTAATGATCAATAGTTTCTCTGCCTCACTCTAGAAGTCTAAACAGGCAGGAAAACTGAAACTCCCTTATCTAACCAGGTCCAGGACAATGGCAACTCACAAAAACGTTCCAGGTGTTAGGTAGGATTCACTAACTCATCCCTAACAGCTACACTCTACTGGAAGGCCATTCTTCATGTGTCTCAGGATTCTGCCTGTCCTGCAAGCAGAGGCTCTAACAGCTTTTGCTCTAGACTACAGTGTCTTCCTCTGGTGCAGAAGAGAGACTGGCTTCCTGAGAGGAATAATGACCATGAAATCTCCCTCTGAATGAAGGTGGGACAAATGGGCTTGGAGTCTTCTGATTAAAGTTTTCTAAACTCAAAGATTCCTCAACTGTGCCAGAATCCCATATGTGCAGCATCTACCTGGTTCATTCCACCTTGCCCGGGCACATTGGGGAGCAAGACAAACCAATGTAAACACAAAGTTCACACTGCCTGTTGCACTGTATACAATCTACTCCTGAGTCTCTGACCCAGGAGTCTCATGTCCTCTGACTGCATCCAAAGAATTCTGACAGTCTGTAAGCAAGGTAAAAATCTCAGATCCCTCACAGTTCCTGAGAAACTCTAATGTCAAGATTCTGCTCTATGAAGCTTGCATGAGCCCCCATAATAAATGACTATGCCTCTTTCTTCTCATGAAATAGAGCTCGGCCCATGAATGCATTGGTTGAAATGACCAGTTTACGGGTAGGTTGTCTTTCTCGCTAGACTCAAAGTTACTTGAAAGTAGCAACCAAATGCTACGTCTTAATCTAGCTGGTGCTAGTAAAATGAAGTCCTTGCACGTGACCTTCTTATCCTCGCCTCCCTACCTCATCTCACTCACTTCATCCCTACACTCTCCACCTTGTTCACTTTGGGCAACTGCACTGCCCCTTAGCCTCAGAGCTTTATCCCGTCTCTTCTTTAAGCCCAGAATTCTCTTCCTTCTGGTATTTCCACTATTCCCTTTTGCATATTGTTCAGGTCTCTGATTCTGTGATATTGTGATTTACAATACACCACACACACACACACACACACACACACACGATCATCCTGTTTCCTGACACAGAGCTCCTAAACCCTTGGAGTTTCAGAATGAAGACGGTCTTTTGCATAATAGAGGTTACCATGACTGGTGCCCAGAGGTAGCTCCCTGATGAAGGCTGTTGCCAGATGAAGGCACAGTTGGAAGGTCTGGACTTCAGCCCCCTCCTCGCCTCCTTGGAGAGAAGAAGCTGAACATGAAGTTGATCACCAATGGCTGAAGTTTTAGTCAAGCAGAGCCACATAATGAAGCCTCCCTAAGACCTTGAAGGACAGGGCTCAGAGCTCACAGAGAGCTGAACACAGGGAGGCCCCTGTAGGGCGACTCACCTGGAGAGAACATGGAGTCTCCGTATCCCTTCCCACCTACCCATCCTACACTGCACTTCATCTGGCTGCTCATCTGTATCCTTTGTAATATCCTTTATAATAAATGGGTAAACATGAGCTAAGTGTCCCTTTGAGTTCTGAAGCTGTGCTTTTGTAGATTTATTGACCCTAAAGAGGGATTCATGGGAACCCTTGATTTTATAGCTGATCAGTCAGGTGACAATCTACTTCTTGCAATCTGTGTCTTTTTTGGAGGCTCACTGGAGGAGGCAGCCTCGTGGAACTGAGCCTCTAACCCCTGATACTCAATGCTACCCTCTGGGTAGATGGAGTCAGAACGGAATCATGAGACACCCAGCTGGTGTCCACTAGAAAACTGCTTGCTATGTGGGGTACTGAACACTTATGATATTTTGTTGCCATAAAATGCATCCATATTAAATATAAATTCCACATGCTCATACTGGAAGCAGGGCTCTGTCACCCTTGACGTGGTCCCTCTTCTACACTACACCCAGATGGCTCCAGGGGGAGAGGGAACCTGGAGGCAACCCCCACCAGCAGACTGGGCTCCCGCTTTCTCATTGCATCCTTCAAATGGACCATGCCAGCCTTTGCTCTCAGACTTAAAGTGACCCTCACTCTGTTCCTTTGTATCTGCTGCTCATTGTCCCCACCACCCCCTGACTTCCTGACCAGAGAATGGAGAAGTGCCTGCCCAGCCCCTTGCTCCCTCCACACCCAGAATCAGTAAGAAAAAGAAAAAAAAAAAACCTGTGTGTTTGTTTCCTGTTGTGGTGGTGCATTGAATTGGTGCTTCCATCAGAACCAGGGGCTGCTCAGGCTTAGTGTCCCCAGGGAGAAGACTGAGTCAGGCTTCTGGGACCAGAGCAATGGCCAGGCAACCATGAGCAGGACAATGAGCATCTGCCAATGTAAATGGTTTTCATGCATAGGATAGACAAGCCATGGGTCAGAGAAGTAGACATCAAGTCATCTGCCAGGTAAAGGTTCATGACTATAAACAAGGCCAGCTACCCTCCAGTTCCCTTGGAGAGGGGCTGCTAGCTGCAATGGTACTGCAACTCCAGTTCAGCTGGGAGGTCTCCAAACAGTGGTGGAGACGCACACATCTGGTGTCAGGTGGGTTGAGTGGTGGTGACATGGGAACACAGCTTCCCACTCATCCCACCTCCACGAGGGGCTTCATCTGCTTTGCTCACTATTGTATCCTCAGGGCTGAGCACTGTTTGATAACAGTCTCTGACACCAAATAGGCACTCAATAAGTATTTACTGAATCCACAGATGAGTTAAACAATGAAAGCCCCCAGGTAGCAGCCCCTTGCCCACAGAATGTGGCTGGGAACCACGGCAGCCATGAATGGACCCGTGGTGGACTTATGAAGTTCCGTCTGAAACATCCAGTACATAAACTGTCACATTTCTTTATTTCATAAGATCAACTTTAGTCTGACCTAAGCTCCTTCTCTTGGGCTGGTGAGAAACTCCATCCCAGGAGGGTATGCAGCTCAAAGCATGCAGAGAAAGGATCTTCGGTTTGTAGGCCATAGCCCCCACAGCTGAGGCATGCTCAGCCCACCACCCCTAAAGAACAGTGGCTGTGGAGGTCTGCAAGGACATCCTGTGAGGGCCATTGCCATAGGACAAGGGAGGGAGCAGATGCATCCCACCAGCAAAGGTGTAGACCAGCTCCCTCCCCTTTCCAGTGCCGGGGTCCCTCGTTCCATCCACGCCTACCTCCACCTCCCAGAGTGCCCCCCCACCAGCACAGTACCCTTCAAATGACTTTCAATTTTCCAAATTTTAAGCTTGGAAAATTTTGCCTTTGGCCCTACTACACACAAGCTGCTACAAAATGCTAAATGAGGCATTTAAACAGACTTGTTGAAATTCAACCAGGCAAATTCTAAGCCTCAGTTCCCTTTTTGCACAGGAGGGGAAATATTTCAGGGAGAACAAAACACACCACGGCACCCAATAAATTACCTGCCACGTTAGAATTAGTCTTGTGTGTGTGTGTGTGTGTGTGTGTGTGTCCCAGTATTTAACATAGAGCCTGGATCACAGGTGTTGAATCAACGCTTGTGGAATTCATGGCATAAGGAGTAAAATGAATTCACCTACAGGGTATTGACTAAACAAATGGCCCCCAGAGTGGACAAGTCCTAGAGATGGTTTACACCCAGACCCTTTCTCCAGCCTCACCACTCTTGCCAGGCTCCGGGCAACTGGCCTCCTGCCTCCTGGTGGGTCTGCTTCCTGGGATGCTCCATCTAGCAGGGCATCTCAGGGAGGGAGCAAGGAAACCAAGGTAGGCCTGGCCACTTGTTATGGTGTCACTATTGCTGCCTGTGTGCCTGGTTTCAGTGAGTACTTATTAGAGACTAGCTTATTAGACTTATTAGACTAGCTTATTAGAGACAAGCTAATTGTGTCCCCCAAATTCATGTGCTGAAGTTCTCACCCCCAATATGATACTATGAGGAGGCGGCCTTCGGGAGATCGTGAGGTCTTTAAGGTGGAGCCCTCATCCTTGGGATTATGAGAAGAAAACAGTTAATTAGCTGTCTTTCTCAAGATCAAGAGATAATTGGGTCCCTTTCTGTCATGTGTGTCTACCACAAGAAGAAGTTGGCAATCTCTAACCAAGACAGCCCTCACCAGAACTTGACCTTGCTGGTTCCCTGATCTTAGACTTCCAAACTGGGAAAAATAAATCTCCGTTGTTTGTTGGACATCAGTCCATGGTACTGGGTTCTAGTAGTCAGAACGGACCAAGGCAGTGTTCTCTCAGAGAAGTAGAACTTCTGTGTGCCAGATAAATGTGCTAGGGATATAGAAGTGGACACAGGACAGATTCCCTGCCCTCACAGGTCTTAAGTCCAGGAGAGAAACTTAGAATGATGTCATCTGCTCCCTATAGCCTCATGGAATAGAAACATAAAACTGTGCCATTAATTAAGTTTCTAGAATCATCTGAAGAAATGTTAATGGTGACTTATAAAACTCAGTTATTAGGATACTGTATCTCCAAAGATTCAGTTTACTTTGTCTCTCTTTTATGAATATCCCCCCAAATTAAAAAAAAAAAAAAGTGGGATGGGGAGAATTATAATGAACACAGGCCATATCAATGACTCTGAACTGGGCTCTTTATTCAAAATATCTTATCATCATACGATGCCAAAAGATAAATGAGCACACATATTTCCATCCTTAAGTAAATGGGGAAAATGAGGCTAGGGAAGGAGATAAGTGACCAGCTCCCAGATTCGCACCTAAGAAGGGAAGGAGGGGGATCTTTATGCTGGACTTGGCTTTACAGGTACAGGGAACAGTACCTCATGCTTTGTTTTTGTAAATGTCACAATAAATTGAACATGGTAGATTTTATGACTACCCCCTCCTTTTGTGCAAGATGGACCTCCGTGTAGAGAGGACATGAAAGCGTCAAGCAGAAGAGTCACCCAAAGTCCAGCTCAGCCTGATCCCCAAACACACTCCCCTCCTGAGCTGCCACAGAACTCATAAAACACAATTGGCAAGGCATTTGTTGAGGCTGTTTCAATCCTGAATCTCTCTCCATAAATACAGTGAGATCTACATATCTATGGAGATAGAGCCCCGCATATCCATTACTTTCTATTCCACACAGAACACAGATATTCCATCTACGGCTTCAAGCTGCTCCCCTTCCAGGTTTGAATTATTCGTCTCTTCCAACCTCCATTAACCAAGTTTGGGGAGAAAAGCGAGCTGCCACATCCGTCTTGATGAGAATAAAGTCTCTTTATTACTATTATTATTCCCCTAATGGTCTGTGCAGTATCGTACATAACTTTTTAGTCCTTCATAAAATTCCGCTGATAAACATTTGACAACTTGTTACGATTTTAAAACTTTCATTGCCGGATCTGTGCTGGGACCGCTGGAATCCCGCAATGTGACACCGAGGCAGCTGCGGTAGCTTTCTGTGATGCCATAAAGAATTTTGCAGCCTCTCCCGACACCTAATTTATGACATGTGCCCTGATGAACGATCAAGATTCACTATTTGCCATTATAAGAAACAGGCCGGCCAATTCATAATTTTCAGGAAAGCTGGTTTTAACAGCCCTATTAGTTTTACAATTCCGACTTTTGTAAGCTTCAATTTGTTATGTTTAAGTTATTTGCTTCGAGGAGTTTGAGTGCTCTTACTGGGGTCTTAAGGTCTCCTTTTCCAAACAGAGTTTGCAGAGAAAGATGACGGCGGTGCTAAGGGTTCAATTAAGATAAACTCTGCCAGTGAAGGGGAGGGCCATTGCCAGCTGACAACACACAGGGCCTTCCCCCCCCCCCCCCCGGCTCTGTTTATTAAAAATGAACATAATAACCCAGAGTGTATCTGGGCTGGGCTTTCTAGGCTACACTACAGTTTTCCAATTGCTAAATCAGATGCTATTTCCAAACTTCACACATCCTCCCTTTCGTCCATTGAGGCATGGCTAAATGAGCAACTCTAGAGTATAAAGGCACATTGGATTCCGGGCCATGTCTGTTCAAATGCATAGACTTAAAAATAGGTTCTGATATGCAGCAAAATATTTGTTCATATATGCATAGTCCTTACGTAGTCATTCATTCATGAAATGAATAATTTTTCATCATTTAGGTACAGGAGTTAGCAAACCACAGACCTCAGGCCAAATTCAGCCCTCAGCCTGTTTGTGTAGGAAAAGAGATTTTACGTAGTTTTAATCAGAAGAGCAACAGTACTTCCAACATGTGGAAATTATAGGAAATTCCCAGCTAGCATGCCTGTACATAAAGTTTTATTAGCACACAGCCGCGTCGTTTGCTTACATTTCACCCACAGCTGCTTTCCCACTCCAGGTCAGAGTTCAGTGGGGGCCACAGAGCCGCAGTGCCTGCAGAGTCTGCAGTGTTACCATCTGGCCCTGGTCTAGTAAATGCCAGGTACTGAAAATGGAAAAAAGAAGGAAAAATAAACAGGGGCGGGTGGGAGGAGGGAAACAGAAAAACCCTGCCCTTCTGAAGGTCAGCAGCAACTGTGTCAAACTGTTATCAGTGCCGTGGAGAAAAGTAAATCAGAGGAAACAGGAGGAAGGACTATTTCACAGAGGCTGGCTGAGAAGTCCTCCTCACTCATGTGTACAGGGCTCATGGAAATGAGAGAAGGGGCTGAGGGATTTGGAGCGGGTGGCCAGAGTACACAGGCCTTTGTGGGTTTGGACATTCTCCTGGGGGAGAAGGGAAGCAGTTGAGAAAGAAGAGGAGGTATATGAATTGAGAATACACAGTGGCAGGCCAGGGCTGGAGGTGAGAGACTGTTAATAGGCCAGTTTCACAACTCAGGGGACATGGACAAGGATGGTGATAATGCAGGGTGCTTGAGAGCAGTCTACAGAAAAGGAAAAAGAGAAGAAAAAACAGGTACTATTTAGGACCCCGAGAGATGACAAGTACCTCTGTAAACATCTCATGTGTTCCACTAAGTGAAATTTACATTTTTCATTTCATAGAGTAGTCCTTGCCAAAAAGCAGGAGGGCTAATTTGGTAATAGTTCCAAAATCCTTTAAAAGAAGCATTCAGGGGATTTATCTTAAGGTCACAATGAAGGATGCATGCAGTATTCTCCACCATACTATGTAGAACAGCTAAAACATGGGAACAACTAAATATCCATCCAGGGGGGATGGTTCATACCCATCAATAAGAAGACAGGAGGAGAGAGTAGAGGGGTGTAAAAATTTCTCTGAGGGGGAATTCCAGGTGTAATTGGAAAAAGAAAGATTAGAGGCTACTTCTAAAAAAGTGCCTTTGAAATTTCAGAAGCGGGTTGTCTTGACACTGAGCACACTGAGAGCAGATCCTTGGGAATGAAGCGAGGAAGGAGCAGTCACCCCAGAAGCTGAAACTCAAAGCTGCTCCAGGGGACTGTAATGTCCTCCCCACCCCTAGCTGATCTCACAGCCTTCTTTACAATATGACCCCCCACTTTGCTGCCCCTGAAATGAAGCAAAACAAACTGTGACTTTTTTAAAACCATAAAGTTCCAACTGTAATATAAAAAGATGTCATTTAAATAATTAATATGCATTTTAGTACATTTAGTAATGTGCATTTGAGTACAACTACATTAGATGACCTAATAAAATAATCTGATGCTCATACTTATGTAGAAAATCCCATAAATACAATAGCTTAAAATATAGACCGATAGGGTGTGCTGAATGGGTGGCTCACATGCCAAGTGGCTTTGGGATCAAGGGCATGATTTTTTAAATAGGGAATAAATAACTCTTGGTATGTTTCCAAATAAAATAGAGTAGAATTCTCCTTCAATCTACATGGAGTGCATTCAAATTGTACAAAGAACACTTTGTTTTACTTATAAAATGGAATGTGGTTCTAGGTCCAGATAACTATAGGCAGGTTTTGGAGCTACCTGTCTGACAGGAAGCCGTGTGGGAGGCGGAACAATCCTTCCTTGTGCTGGACTGTCTCCTACATGGCAAGATGTTGAGTCACCCTGGCCCTTGCTCAACCACTCACTCAACAGAGGCATCAAAATCTCTGTTTTGATGAGTGTTATCAGACTTGGAGGGAGAAAGAATGTTGTGATCCCAGAGCCAAAGTCTTCACCAATGTGGAGGTGACCAGCTGGAAGGTGGATCACCAGAGAGGAAGGCCCAGCCTTGTGCTAGCAAACGTTCAATAACTGACTCTGATTAGTTGCATCATTCCATCATTCATTCAACCACTCCTTCAGTGGCCAGTTTCGAACTGCCTGATGTCCTTGGATGCAGAAGTTGGGAAGGGATGTGCTCAGATGACTCTCCGGAGCCCACACAGGCCAGCTCCTGCAAGCCAGTGGAGTGGGTAGAAGGTGGTCAAGTGAACGACAGGAACCTCAAATGAATAAGGATTTTCACATGAGGTAGCTGCAGACTGAGTGAGATATCCCAACCCAACTCTCAGCCCAGAAGGGCCTGGGGGATGCAGGGAAATGGGTGGAAGGACTGAGCTGAGGCAGGAAGAGAAAAAAGCACTCTTTAAAGTGGGAAAGAACTCAGCAGAGTTTCTTTACCAGGAAACGGCATCCTACAAGGAAGACAAGGATGATCGGAAAGAAGGTAGCAGAGGGAGGCTGGGTAAGGAAATCTGCAGCACAGAACACATTCTGGGTGTGACCCAGGGTGACAGAGACTCTCCCCACTCCAAACCAAATATGACAGCCATAGAGGAGGCAGTATCTCCGTAAATTCATCTTGCACGCAGTCATCAAATTATTATAATTTAGCCTCAGCAACTACAGTAGCTGCTCAAAAAACACATTACTACAGTAGAGTTGCTGTGAAATATTTTGCACATACAGCAAATGTGGCAAATTTTGCCACTTCATTGATTTTGTAAAACTGAAAGATCTCCCCCTTTGTCTTGTATAGTTTCACTAATTGCATCATTAGCAGGAGGCCATTTGACCAACATGGAGAAGATAAAAACTACTTTTTCCATATTTTTAAGTGGAAATGCAAGATAATATAGAAAAATGTTCATGCCTATGAGTTGCAGAACCCGTAGGAGATAAGATAGTCAAGTGATTCAGAGACGTCATCTTAAAAAATCAAAAGAATTGACTTCTTTTATGTATAATTGGCATGACTGTACCAGCAATCTCAGTTTCTCAATCTTCATAATGTGGACATTCTGATGAATACAGAAAGGCAGAATGGATGCAGGAGCCTTGGCACCAGAAGAAAGGGTCTGAAGGGACGGGGCTGGGCATGGGAGAACAGCAATTAAGTAAGGAGGAGCAGGGACCTCCTGTGCCCATCACCAGACCCAGATGGTCTCTTATGGCAGGTAGGGGCTGCTGACGGTGGATGGCATGTGTGGAGTGGGGGGTCTGAGTGCACTGACAAAGTCATGTTAATGACCTTGACAGAGGGACAGTCCCAGTTAACGCACTGTGTGAGTACCTGGAACTTCAGATATCTATGGGAATCAGGAGCATAATATCTGTAACGAAAGAAATCCTACCTGGAAAAACTTATGCCTGAAGTTATAATGGAAAATACCTATGGGTCAGCTGATCTCTGTTCCAGCTAGGGTCAACAGTATCACCTGCCATCTGGAAATGTGGCTCAACCACTGACAGTCCACCCTGGCCAACTTGTAAATGGAACTCAGCCATAGGGTGCCATGGTGGCCACTTAGCAAGAAGCCACCTGAAGTAGAATCTTTAATTTATTTAATTATTGGTTCAAATAGATGGTTTTATTATTATTTTTATTTGTTCTACTTAATTGTACGTGACAGCAGAATGCATTTCAATTCATCCCACACAAACAGAGTGCAACATTTCAATTCTCTGGTTGTACATGGTGTAGACACGCACCATTCATGCAATAATACATGTACCTAGGGTAATGATATCCATCTCATTCCACCATCTTTTCTACCCACATAGCCCCTCCCCACCCTCCCCTTTGCCCAATCCAAAGTAGAATCTTAACAGGCTCTGAAGTCAGAGCTGGCTTAAACTCTGGCATCCCACACCACAGGGTGAAACTGGGCAGGGCCAATAGCTTTCTATGCCTCAGTTTTCCTCTTCTGTAAAATGGAATTAAATAGCACCTGGATCCTGTTAGACAGCGTGTTGAGTGGTTATCATAGCAACCAGCCTCTGTTACCTCTGCAGCCAATGTGGAATGCTAACAGTGATGACAGCCATGTCTAGGCTGTGGACAGGCCAAGTAAAAGCAGCAGTCATGGAGAAGAGGAAACGGGTTCACAATTAAGGGGCCTACAGTCCATTCTAACCACTTCTTTGGCTCAGGTTTAGCACATGAAGTAAATTCATCCATAAAATATAAAGTGAGTACTGCTCTCTGGGTGGCGAGCGACCTTGGTGCTGGAAATACAGCAGCAAATTAAAAGAGACAAAAATCTTTGCCATCATGCAGCTTACATTTCCATGGACAGAGAGTGACAGTAAATAAAAATAAATGGTATAAGATAGAACAGTGAACAGGTTCTCAGAGTGTAGTCCATGGACCAGCAACACCAGCATCACCTGGTATAACAGGTGATTTCATGAGCCAACTGACTGGGCTAAGGGATACTCACTGGGGGAAACATTATTTCTGGATGTGTCTGTGAGGATGTTTCCAGAAAAGATTAGCACCTCAATCAGTAGACTGAAGAAGGAAGCTTTACCTTGACAGTGTGGGCGGATATCATAGATGCTGAGGCCTAAAAGGGAATGAAAAGGCGGAGGAAGGACCAATCTGCTGTTTCTCCTTGAGCTTGGACGTCCATCTCCACTACCTTCAGAAGGTCCTCAGGTCTTCGGTTTCCGGGATGTATGTTCAGTCCCCCACCCTGCTCTCAGGCCTCTAGTCTTGGGCTGAGAGTTCCACCATCAGCCCGGCTGATGCTCTGGCCTGTGCCCTCAGAAGAGCTACAGCACCAGCTCTCCTGGTCTCCTGCTTGCAGCCAGAGGCAATGGGAGGAGCCAATTCCCATGAGTCCCTCAGTATCTACATAGTTCTGATTTCTCTGGAGAACCCTGACCAGCACACCTGGGAACTTTTTAGAATGGCCAACCCTTGTGTCCTCTGGTTCTAGTGAATCAGAAACTTGCTGGTAGGGAGAGGTCCCAGCGATCGGTGGTCATCAAGCCCTCCAAGGTATTGTGAAACCAAAGTGGGAAATCACTGCAAATCTGTGTTTTTAACAAGCCTCAAGTGCTACTGGTGGCACTGGCTCAGAGACCATGCATTTAGATCTACAGATGATAATAATGAATGCAGGGCAGGGAAACAAAACTGGCCTGGGGGTGTCTTAAGTCAACTTCCTAAAGAACAAGACACTAGGATAAAAAAAAGAATTTTGAGGGGGGGTACCCAGAGGATAAACCACTGAGCTACATCCCCAATGCTTTTTATTTTTCATTTTGAGACAAGTTCTCACTAAGTCCCTTAGGGCCTCACTAAGTTGCTAAGACTGGCTTTGAACTTGCACTCCCGCCTCAGCCTATTGAGTTGCTGTGATTACAGGTATGCACCACCCACCAGCTCAGATGAAAATTTAAATGCAAATAATTTTCTTGGGAGGTGAACCCAAGTAGGTGAGCAAGAAATAACACCATTGTAGAGAGAATGCACCAATGGAAGGTTTAGCACTTACATATCTCACCCATCACAGGAGTGAGTACCAAACACAGGATAACAACACTGTCGTTAAAAGAAAGTAGATATGCTAAATGATTACACTTCACCAATGCAGTGTCATTCCGAACTATGCTCTCCTTAATTTGGAGTTTTTAAAACCTCCATATGATCTTCAAGCAGGGAAGACATTAACATCTAAAAGTACACAATTACAAATTCATTCAACTATCAGTTACTCAGATTTCCTCAGGGCTAGTTCCTGTTCAAGGTTCTAAGAAGTTGAAAAAATAAGATGCAGGCTTGAGGAGACAAAGCCAGCCTCATACAGTGTGGTCATCCACATGCAGGGGTTTCAAGGCCTCCAATTCAACTTGTCCTTCCAGACAGACTTCCTGGTAGAAGTGACCCAGATCTGCATCTGCATTTCCCAGCCTGAGCACTGTTGGCCTTGTAGGCCAAGTGACTATTGGAATGGAGGGTTCTGAACACCAGAGGCTCTTCAGCAGCACCCCTCGCTCTACACACTGAGATAACAATAGCTCCCTCCACTCCATTGTGACAGCCGAAAACATCTTCAGAAATTGCTAGATGTATCACTGGCGACAAAAGCATCCCTAGCTGACAATTCCTGTTCTGGAAGGTCAGTGAGAGTGGAAGAAAAAGAGGTTTCCAGAAATTAAGAGGTGGCAAAGACACCAGGAATAATTCCAGAATCGCATTCACCCAGCAAGTAACCCACGGGGAAGCGCACTCTCTTCACTGTTGGCGACAACTACGATGCAGGACCCCACCTTGGCCCAGCTTCGGTTGCAAGGCAACTGTTAACCATCTCAGGCACCACGGTGATTAGTACGCTGGTGAGTCAAGTGTGGCTCACACCCCCCACAGCAGACAGGGATGGCAGCAGCCACACTCCGATCTTATGCTCTAAAACATCAGAGGAGGAAATTCTCCCAAGGGGAACTTGGTAGAGAACGCAAAGGAGAATCTCAGTCCCCCTTTAAGGAGTAACCGCATTTCTAGCTGACGGCACGGCCACATGAGGTCTGTATTCCCGAGTCTTGCCAATGGTTGGCTGGGACCATGTGAGTAAGAGATGTGTGACTAGAAGAATGTGCAACTTGTATGTTTTGTCCTGAAAAGGATGGGACCTCTTCCCCTGGCTGGGATGCAGACCCAGTGGCAGCCATCCTGGGTCTTGAGGACAAAGCAGCACCACTGTGATAGAAAATGTGGTAGAGGGACCCAGGGCTCCTAGCAGATTTGCAGGGCAGGGACACCTCCTCAGTTTGGATCTTTATTTCTGTGAAACCAAACTAAAATTCCAAAGTGCTTTGGTCACCTTTTGCTGGGGGGGGGGGGGGTCTGTGCAAGACAGACCATCATTGTAATTTATGCAAAGGCTGAGTATTATTATCTCAAGGGGGAATGCAGGGTAGGGAGAAAACAACCGATGCTAATCGTTCTTGTCAGCATACAAGGGGGTTATGAGAATAAGAGCTGCAGCGGCCCCCGGCTCAGGGTGTTCATAAAAGCTTCACAGTTCTGCTAGAGTTCCGTTCTACCTGAGATCTATTGCACTGATTTGTTCAAACAAAGCCGGGAGACTCTTTCATTTGTGAATGTAACCAACCCTGCTTAATCTTGGCATTACATCTTCACTAGCGGACTCCTCGGAGGCCTTCCTGTAGGCCTTCTGAGATCCACAAGAAGCCACCAAATCATTGAGCTGAATGGGGCGGACACAGCTAGAGTGGAGCCCAGGATCTCACACGAGGGCAAATTACAAATCCTACCATCATGTCATCTCCTAAAGGATGTCACCAAGAGGCAAGAGGCAAAGTTCTTACTGCTTTGCACGAAATAACATGCCAACAGGACACAAACCTACATGCAGGCTTTGTGTCATGTATGAGGGACACAGGTGGTCCTCAAACCCAGGGCGAAATATTATCCATGTGGTCTTTAGTACTGAAAAGCTGCCCTCTGCCTTTAACATTTTATCAGCATCCAGTGTGTTCCCTTGTAAGAAAGGGAAGGTCCCATTCACTTATATGATAGTATTATGTAATACTATAACTTTTAATTATATATTACATAAAATATTATAGGATGAATGATAATAGCTGACCTTATCTAACTGCCCAGCATGTGTCTTAAATTCATTCTTCTCACAGTGTTCTCAAACCACTTTGTTAGCTGGGTAATTGAAGAAAAGA
Organism: Callospermophilus lateralis; assembly: GCF_048772815.1. Lineage (NCBI taxonomy): Eukaryota > Metazoa > Chordata > Mammalia > Rodentia > Sciuridae > Callospermophilus > Callospermophilus lateralis. Next base: position 190,354,577 of record NC_135307.1, read on the forward strand.
AGCCTGACCCAAGGAGAAGACTCACAACTGGCCAGGGTCATTCAGGCAGGGAGTAACTGGTCCAGAAACCCAATCAAGGCGTCACACTCTAGAGCCTGGTTCCTTAAACATTATTCCACTTGCTCTTAACCACCATAGCGGGTGTGAAGATGGACTGCCCAGAGCTACCTTCAAGGAAGGACTTGCTGACCAGCTGCTGGAGGTGGTCAGCAGAGCCAAGGTCACGCCTTTCCCATGGTAGCCCAGTGGCCAAGCAAGGTGGGGACACAAGGCCCTACTATCGGGAGCCCACACAGGATTCTGAGGGGCAATGTGAACACCCTGGGGTGTTGGCAGAGGACTGGGGACTACAGCTTCCTGCCTCTGTCCAATCTCCTTCCTCACTCTTCCCTCAGCAAGTACAGACTCCAAACACACATTTGGTTCCCTAAACTTGATCTCTGCGACCTCTAAAGACTGTCACCAGTGTCACCCACTTTACCAGCAGAGGTATCTACTGAAGAATGAATCCATGCATGGAGGCAGGGTGGAGATGTCATTAAACTCTGGTTTCATCGAATAATCCACTTAACAAAGGAATCACTTTCCAAACACAGGCCTAGGAAAGAACAACACAGACCAGGTGGCTGCCTTCGAGGTGCTGATGGCCTTTGGGGGGTCAGGTCAGTGATCCTCAGTCTGAGCTGCTCCTTCGGATCCCCTAGGCACCTGTTTGTGTTTTTGCTTATTTTACTCACACTCGGAATCCACCAGAATTCAGTCGCATCAAAATAAAGTGAAGGCTGAGAACCTTGGCCACAGGTTGAGACAGGGCCTTAACTCACGGCCTGACAATGATGCCCAACACAGAGACTTTGACTTGGTGGCAGTAGAAATGAAAACAGGTCAAAGTTACCAGGCCCAGTGTCAAGGTGACTAAGGCCAGGACTTCTCCAACTTTTGCACAGACATGAGTTACCTGGGACTCTGGCTAAAATGCAGATTCTGATTAAATGGGACTGGGGTTCTGGAGCTGATACCAGACCATAATATTTTAGAAGATGCAAGAAAACCTGTAAGATAAACAGGAGGATGTGCATGGTTTTTGGGTGCTAAGATTGCAAATGAATTGCAATTATTTGATGGCTTCAGATGACAGACACTGGCCCTGCAGATGACAATATGATCAGATTTAAAGAAACCACTGAACGCCACTCCATTGCTGTTTTCCCTTCAAGGTTGATCTATACTGGCAGAAGAAAATAACATATAGAGCACCTAACCATTTCTCCATGTGCCATTTAAAATCAAGATTTGTCTTATTTTTTTGCATTTAGATGCTAACAATAAGGAACATTGTGTGCGTGTGTATGTGTGCCTGGTGATTCTGGTGTATCAAGACTTTTCTAAACACACTCATCTTCACAAGCAACTTTGACAATACACTTTCATTTTGTTGCTTGGGATGAAATTCGCTCAGCCATTAAAAGGTGGGAAAGTGTCCCGCTGCTGTGTATATGAGAGAAGGCCAGTGTTTTGTCATATGTCAGCTGCCCATCAGATGAGGCAGAGAAAACGACTGCTACATGACGGGGTCGGTAAGGAGCCCTCCAAACCTTAATTATCAGACTGCCCCCCAGTTTCCCTGGGCTTGTCATTGTTCCTGACAAGCTCAGAGGCAGACGAAAAGACAAACAGCACATCACCAACTGGTTAATTAGCAGCAAGCACAAAGCAACCCAAATTACAAGCCCAAGAAAATATGCCACAGAGTAGCTTTTCATATGTTGGAATTAAGCAACACATGCCAGGAGAAATGGTAAGTTCTATGTGTTCCAGAAGGAGTCTTCCCTGCTGTCTTGGGTTACATCACAAATCAGGAAGGAAGACCTGCGACTCGGGACTTGTGTGCCTGGTCCCAAGGCTCCGATACCCTGGACGACGTGGGCATCCTTCTTTGTGCGTCGTCTACTACTTCTGACTATATTCAGATTCTAAGTCCATGGGTATAAAAAACAAAGACTCATTCTGACCCATGCTGCCATGAGGTCGAAGCCCGAGGACATGATGGTAAGTGAAACAAGCCAGTCACAAAAGGACAAATGTTAGTGATCCCATTCGCAAGAGGCACTAGGCTCGTCAAATCCATAGAGACAGAACAGCATGGCAGAGCCAGGGGCTGAAGGAGAGGGCATGGGGAGTTAGTGTTTAATGGCTACAGAGCTTCCGTTTGGGCAGATGAGAATATTCTGGAGATGGACAGAGACACATGTTCAACAGTGCGAGGTGCTTGGTGCTGCTGAAACACACACAGGCACAGGAATAAAATGGTCCATGTGGTGCTTAGAACATCTCATCGTGCTCGAAAAAACTTTAAAGAGAAAGAGAAAAAAAAAAAAAAACCCAAAGGCACGATTCCTGTCCTCATAGAAATTACAATCCAGTAGAACAATAGACTTGAAATAAACGGAGAAATCCATCTATAAAGCTGCAGAGTACAATTGCTAGGGACAAGAACAGGGGCCTCTCGTTGTGGTCAATGTGACTCAGCTAAGTACAGAAATCTTTCCCTGGTTGTTGGCTCCAGGGGACCGTTCCTCACGTCACAAAGGGTGCCTTTAAAGATCGACCCCTCAAGTATGTTGAAGGTTTGCAGCTAAATCATTCATTGCATACCTAAGAAGCCTACAGGCAGAGACTTCCAGATAAAGGGTTATGGGATGGTGCCAACTGAATATCAATCAGAAATTACAATAAACATAGTGATAATTACAACAAAAACTAATGGGAAAAATGATTGAACTCATAAAAGTTTACTATACCCCATCTTACACATACATATACCTATAAAGTGATATGATTAAAAAATCCATACAGTGCTGCATGTTTTGCATATTTAATAGGTGCAGTTGTTACTTGTGAGCATAATATTCCATATTTCCTTGTCCACTCTTCCTGCTCCTGCTGACTGAGGATGGGTATTTTTCAAAAAACAAAAACAGCATGTCACTTCAATATTCACTGCTATTGTGCAAAGGGTTTAAACTTTCGTGTCTTTGTTTTTTTAAGAAAAAAAAATCTTTAGCAAAAGCTTCTCATTAAAATGTAGAGAAGATAAGCATCCAAAATTTAACTTGGAACTTGCATCGAAGAAAAAAAAAAAAAAACCTACACAAAGCTTTTGGATTGAACACTGTGCTTTTATCCCCTGACAATGTGGCAAAACTCTCAGCCTTTCTTGGAGTATTTCCCAACTCCTTAAACACCTGAAGTGTTTCTTACATGTTGGATTGGTTGGCAGGGAAGGTGTAAGAGAAGAGAAAATACCAGGAGGGAGAGAGAAAGAGAGAGGATATCTTTTAGATTAGCCTACCAAATAATCACATCCTTTAACAGTGACTTTATCTGGTCTCAAGCAAAGAAAATACTGCCAGGATAATTAACAATTCCAATTTTTAAAAAGTCGAAGTTGATTATCTAAAGGGCAGGCTGCTCTTTAAATTAAAGATGATATCGGAGGCATTTACAGCAATATATGTTATAGCCATGGATATTATACACAAATACATAAGGCAGGCGTCCACTCCCAGTTGTCTAAAAGGGTCAGTGAGGGGAAAAATTGAACAGAGTGGGCTGGCTAAGGGCAGAGGTCAGCAGAGAGAGCCTGTTGAAATAACGTGGGCAGATTCTCCACAGCCAGTTGCGGCCAGGCAGATGTGACCCCATTTTGACAGTTTCTAAATTTCAGAAGAAGCCATAAATTCTGATTTTCACATAAAATCTCCTGATTCAATGGAACAGGAGATTTTACAAAATCTATCCGCAGGCTGAGCTTACTGGGTTCTACTAATTTTGACCTATGTCCTAGTTGATCCTCGTGCCCAAACACTGTGGTTAAAGAACATTCAGGAATTCTCCGCTGGGCGTAGAATTTCGTAACCCTGGCCCTGAATGCCCTGGGTGAAGTCAAAGAACACCCCTCCAGGCAGCGGAGCGTGGGCCTGCGGCTTGGCGGCTTGGCCGGGAAGCCGTCCATCACCTCCTCCGCACCCCAGGCAGGAGGCTAGGTGCTCCTGGTCATGTCTGCCCTCCCCCCATTTCCTCCCCACTCTCCACCCTCCACAACCCAACAGTGTGAAGGTTGTCCTTAGTTTGCTGGTTTTCTGTATGAAGACTTGGTTTCATGAAGATGGAAGGGAATTTTTTCTTTTAAACCTCCTGAATTATCTCTGGCAAAAGAAACAAAGGTATTCCCTCTAGCTAGTTCTTGTCCCAGTTTCAAGGAAATAGGATTGCGTTTTGTTTGGGTTTGTTTTGTTTTGTTTCACCAAAGAAGGGATGGGGAAGAGAGATTTGCCCACTTCAAATATGCTCTTTAAATAAAATGGAAAACAAAACCAAAGGTTTTCCACTGATAGGCCCCAATCTTCTAGGGTCTATTACCAGATTCGCAAATTGGCAGGACTCAGGGAGAATCGGTCCTTCAAATAGTTTTATTTGAGTAGCACAGGTGTATATCTTCTTTTTAAAATATTTTCTAATTTTCCCCTTGGGAAGCACACACTCTCCAGTTTGGCTAAATGTCCCCTACCATGTTTTCTCAAGCCGCGCGGAGGCACACATTCATGTTATCTACCTGGCTTCTGTAGGCATTCAAATTTGCTATCTCTGAACTTTATTTCTTTGCTTTTCTCCATTCCTCTATTTATTCCTCTTAAAAGAAACCAACCTCCAAATGAATTAACTCTCATGGTGATTTGACATATCCAAATGCAAAAAAAAAAAAAAAAAAATAGACGTACTATGGTAGGACTGACCCAGGCACTGACCATACAGTAGTGAGTAAAACCATGGAGCTCAAGGTCATAGTGGAAGAAACAAATTAGCAAAGGCACAGGCTCACTCCAGAGTGAAAGGTGGTCCAACATGTAGCTTAGGTGTGTGAGGCACAGGCAAGCACTCTGTCCCACTGGATCTTAGGGCTCTGGCCTCTTGTCCTCTTTGGAAGCTGTTACACAGCCATCCGGAGCCAGCTGATTTGTGTTCCACTGGTCAGGGTGATAACCAGGCTGTATTGAGTAAAGGACCAAGCCATGCCTGGGAGGTGTGCCGCTCCTCCCCCTTCATCACTGGGCTTGGCCCTATACTTCAGCTACCAGAAGGTGAGCAGTTGTAGGCAGACAAAAAAAAAAAAAAAAGCTCAAGAAGAGGAGGAACATGGAGCAGAAGTTATAATCAAACTGCATTTTTGGTTTAATGAAAATGCATGTTTGTTACTGTAAGCCACAAAAATTCAAGAGAGGTTTGTTACGTGGCAAACCTGACTAACACAGTAACGTGGTACACTGACGGCTTTTTTTTAAATTAAAGAAGGAAATGGATATAATTACAATTCCTACTCAGACGTGTGCACATCAGCTGACCCACTTATATGCTAAGAGTCATATGTGACAATATAAATAGATAAGCTAAAACAAGAGGGCCAAAACCAAGCTCCTTGTTTGTCACCACAAAATATGCCCACCCTCACCGACATGTCCCATTTCAATAAATATTAACCCCGTCTTTCTCCAGGATCACACCATAAACACTGCAGTCATACTAGACTCTCCTCCCTCTACTCACAGCCAAACCAACAGCAAAGCATGTCAGCTCTGCTGTTGAAATGCAGAGTAAATCTGACCCCTTCTCACCATCTCCATTCACACAACCTGATCTCAGCCACCATGACCCCTGGCTGACTGCTGGCCACCTCCCCATTTCCTGCCTGTGCCCTCAGCTTTTTGGTTTTACCCCATGTCCAGATTCATCATAAAAAAACAAACCTAGCCGGGTGCGGTGGTGCAAGCCTATAATCTCCAGAGGCTGAGGCAGGAGGATACCGAGTTCAAATCCAGCCTCGGCAAAAACAAGACACTAAGCAACTCAGTGAGACCCTGTCTCTAAATAAAATACAAAATGGGGCTGGGGATGTGGCTTTTTGGTCAAGTGCCTCTGAGTTCAAAAAGAAAAGAAAAGAAACCTGTATTCTATCCCACTTTTCTCCACCACCTTCAGGTGACCCATCTCAAGGCAGGAGCCAAGATTTTCCCAACAGCCCACCAGTCTCCCATCCCCACCCCACCCCCCCCCCCGTCCTCTCATCTCCGACCACACTGACCTTGCTGCTCCTCCAACATGGTGGGCATGTGTCCACTCTGGAATGTGTCCATTTGGAACTCCTTCTGCCTGGACTACTCTTTATGAAGATACTTGAGTTTATGCCCCTCAGTTCTCTGCTCAAAGATTCCCTCGTCAACTGATTCTTTTCTGAAAAATACAAAAGAGCCCCTCCAGCCCCACTACCTGCCCTTTTGCCTTCTTTACCCCTGTTCATTCACACCATAGAATATTCCACATTCTGACAAACTATATCATCAGTTATTTTCTGATGCCTTCTACTGGAGAAAAGCCCCATGCAGATAAGAATTTTATCTTGTCTACTACTTGATCTTCAGCTCCTAAAAATTGCCAGATTTTATATATAAGCGCCTGAGTGCACACGGGTGCACACACACACACACACACACACACACACACTCATGTACACAAGTGTATATAGGTGTGTATACAAATTAAATATTGGCATATTATTTATTGGAATAAACATTGGAATCAGACAAATCTTGGTTTAAATTCTATCTGTGACACTCTCTAGCTGTGTGAGACATACATACCTTGGGCAAGCGACACTACCTCTTTGGAGTTCCATTTAGTCACCTGCTAGTAACAGCTGGCCGTGTCAAGGCTTTGGCCAGGTGGAGAGGTAGGTATCCTGCAGGGCAGCTGTTGTCACGGGTGCTGCTTACCCACACCTCTCTGACACCCTTGCTCATCTGCTCCGGCCACACCATCCTGGCCATCACGAGCTCGTCTCCATGGCCTTTACCCCTGATGCGACATTTCGTGGAACACTGGCCCCAGGTCTCCACATTAGGCACTTTTTAGCTCTCAAGCTCCAGCTGTGAAGGGACTTCCTCCAGAATCTGCCCCAATACACGCCACATGCCCCCTGGTCACACTCAGTCCCATCCTGGCTTCTCCTCCACTGGCTGGCTTCTCACCCACTCGCTTGCCTTGGCACGGCTGCCCTAACTAATGACAAACTCCAGGAGCGACTGCAAACCCGGCATGTGATCCATACTCCCCAGATATTCCCGGAACAAACGGAAGACGTAATAGAGGAAACGTGCATGGGGAACAATGCCTATGCATAAAGTTTAGAATGGCTACAGCGGAATCCTGGTACCACATGGGTTGAGAATCCAGTGGTACGTAATGCAATGGCAAGAAACTACTGAGGGATCCTGACTTCACAGCACCTGGAAAATATTTTTTAAAAGACAGAACAAAGTGCAAGTGTAGTTTAAAGTACATACGAAAATAGAAAATCATCGTTCTTATCCGAATGACTCCACATACATACCAAAGCAAAGAACCTTTGGCCAGAATCACACCTCTAATATTTACAAACTAAACACTGGGGTTACAAAGAGTTAGCAAAGAAAAACCACCAGATTCATGTTAGAGCAGAGGCATCTAACAGGAATAGCTGAAAATAATTATGGCCAGGTAATTCAGGGCCCGCCCATCTTCATTTCAATCCCAAATGGAGACAGTTTTGCCCTTTGGATGCAGAGACTGAAATGCCTCCTCCCTTCTTCGATTCAAAACAGAAATGAAAAACATCTTTCAAAAAAAAAAAAAAGGTCAAAATTCAGCTTGGGGAGATTTGCTGGTGCAACAAGGAACCAGACATCAAAACGTGAAAATACTGCCACAGTTTTTTGAGCGTCCAGAGCACAGACTACCTGACTGGTAAGACTGTAAAAGTTTTGGGAGAGGACATGGCTGAATTCCATCTCCTGGGATTCAGAGAAATAACTTTGATCTCTGAAGTTATTTCAAAGATATTATTTATCATCATCTGGAAGAATGAATCTAAATACCTCAGTGTGTGTGGTGCCGTGGGTCAAGGCTGTGAGCTCACAGAGGATGCTAATCAAACCGCCTAGGACCTTGCCTTTAATACTGGTTCAAATTAAGACAGATACTAAAGTGAATTTCCCATCCAGAACAATCAGTGAAAATTCATTTCTTTCCATTCCTTTAGTGTTTCCTATAATTCACTCTGATCGCAGTGTATAGGCAGCAAGAAATGCCTGTAAAAAGGGCTTTTAAACTCTTAGTTGTTTGCAGAATATTAGTAACACTATAAAAAGTTTATGTTAATTAATGCTGCATTTTAATAGATTTCCTGGAAGTTTGTAACTGTGCACTATAAAGGCTTTCAAGATAATGTATTATACAGTGGGTATCATAAACTCCAAAGCAGTTCAAATATTCCTTTTATGTCTCAATAACTTTCCCCCAAAAGTTACAGTATTTAAAAGATTCAAATGCAGAAATAAAAAAAAAAAATTTTCCCACCAGGGGATATTTTAAATTTTTATATCTCTCATCATGATCAATCTTACTTCTCGGCAACACAGTACTTATGCTTGCTTGTAAGCCAAAAGCCTTCTGTACATCCCATCAGTGCTATTGGGATAGACTAGCTGCTGTGGATTACAGGGCTTCTTTACAGAGGGTAGGCCATTCAGATAACTCAGAACTCACATTCCTCTGGACCAAGCCCTTCTGTACATGAATGTCCCTTATCGTTGTTTATCTCTCTAAGTCCAGGCAGAAAGAATCATTTGCAGTTATCATGCAGACCAAAGGGAGAGTTTGATGGTAAGAGTTTCAAGAGAGATCAGATCCAGATTAGATCTCAACATTGGGGTTTAGGATGTTAAGCATGAACAAACCCCCAGATGCAATATTTCCATGGATTTTTCAGAAAAAAAAAAAAAAGTGTCCTGAGGCTTTTGAACATACCTTTCCAATATGAATCACTGTTTCTTACAAAGACAAACAATCAAGATTTTCTCATTAATTTAAAGGAGGAAACTAGTACCACCAAACACAGAATTTTTTTAATGCAAATGACTTAAATGATGACTACAAGTGGGAAAACTCTAAGAGCAGAGTGGTAAAATTAATTACACAAACAAGGTTCTATTTCTGACTCTTGATACGGCCAGTGAACCATAAACATGGCTGCCCATAAATCCACTTGGCCTCTCTGAAAAATATACAATACTAATACAGACACAAATATCTCACCTTTCTCCTGCCAAATTATACATAAGGTATTATGAGTGCTTTGCGGCTCTCAGCTAAGGCCTCTGAAGCTGTGTATCTCTTACTTTTCTCCATTCCCTAAGTCCCAGTTATAAAACATTTGTCATCTGGGCTCTGTATCCGACAGCATCTGCATTATATTATGCTTAATCTCAACTCCAGGAAAGGAATACATTTCCTGAACTTCTGAGCACTATTATGATTTTTCCATCAAAATTCTAAGCCCTCACAGTGACCTTAATGGAAGACTCTTACTAGAATCTCAAAATGATGAAAATACATACGTGTGTGCGCATGCACACACTAACTTTACTAGTTAACAGAGCCCCAAAATGAACAGTTCAAGGTTGCAAATTCTTAAGAGAGGTAACAACTGCCAAGTAACTCATCTGAGAAGATTAATCATCAGTTGTAGGATGAACAACCATCCCAATCTGTCCAGGATCAAAGAATTTCTGAGGTGTGAGGTTTTCAGTGTTAAGGCTGGTGCAGTCCTGGGCAATCAGAAATGATTGTTCACTAAAAGGTACACAATGAATTAGCAATAGAGCATCTTGAAAGTAAAAAGCTCCAAGTTATCCAAGAATCTATGATCCTACCAGGAAAGAAAAATGTACATTTGCTATTGTAAGTCCTCTATTTTGATGCATCCTGCTAGGGACTTCTCCAACACAGTCTTCTCATTTTCTCTCCCCCCCCCCTCTCTCTCTCTCCCTCCCTCCCTCTCTCTCTCCATCTCTTACACAAAGTTCAATTTTGCAAAATACCATTCTAAATCCACACCTTAGAGGCTTCATTTAAATGTTTGCCAATAAGAATCTTCTCTCCTGGCCCCTCTCTGCACCCCTGCCCCACCTCCCATCCCCGCCAAATGTAAATACAATTAGTTGATTAAAAGCACATTTCATGTTTTGCCTCTTTCCTGAGTGTCTTGGTTTCAGGGTTCACACAGCGTGAGTCGTTCATGCGTGGTCCTCAAGGAAGAACCAAAAGATGGAAGGGGAACACAGCCCGAGGAAAAAGTCTATAAAGATTCCTCGCTTTCCTAATCCCTTCTCTCTAATGTTTCTTTGTAAATTTGTCAGATGGGAATGAAATTGCCTCATAACTCTCCAGACGTGAAGAGCATCTCTGAAGAAAATTACGTACTTGTCAAAGCAAGGGGGAATTTATGTTGGTGTTCCCGCGATGTGATTCCATCCCGTCTATTTCCTTTGTGTACATCAGAGCAACTGGAGAGACAAAAAACAACTCGTTTATGGATATTTTTTTTCACTCTGGTGCATTTTTTTGTTTCTATTTTTCCCTTTTGTTTTCTTATTCCCCCCTCCTTGCATCTCTGTTTATTGCCAGTGACAGTGAACTTCCATACCACATTGCTGTGAGGAGAGGAGCAATGATTTCTACCCATATAAGGCCGTTGCAACAAGCACCGAGATGATTTCCCCACGGACAGCACTGGAAGGTGTGGGTTACATTTTTGAGTCTATCCTATACCGGCCAGGAGCAATTTGGGTACAAAAGCCTTGTTAATGTTCCTTGCAGGCCGTGGCATGCTTCCTGAAATGAAATTCTTTCCCCCCGGATTGCACATTAGGACTTGCACTTGGTTTTTTGAATTTAGAAGCTGCAGAGCCTGGCGTGCTGGCTCGAGAACGTGGAGGCAGAACTACCTGGGTGCAGGTCCCAGCTCTTGGGCTAATGAGCCGGCCGAAATGTTCATCTTTTCTGAATGTCATGTTTCTTGTTTGCTCAGCAGGAACGCCCACCTCGTAGAACCATCCTAGGGACAAATCCAGAGCTTCCCAGCTGGAAGCCACTTGGCGCTGCTGTCAGGGATGCTGATTCTCAAGTCGGCCTCTTGTTCCAAAGCCTCTGCTTCCTGGCCAGGTGACCTTGGCAAGTGAATCAGCCTCTCTGTTTGCCTCAGTTGCCTCCCCTGTCAAGTAGGGTGCAAATTCGTGGTGTTGTTATGAGGATCACATGAGTCGACCTAGCATGGAGGAGTTCGCTCAGCATTTTGTAGCTGTTTGTTACTTCAGTATAACATATGCCAAGTTTCTGGCACAAAGTAACTGTTCAATAAATATTTTTCTTTGTCCTTCTTTCCATAAGTTCCTTCCTTGAAAGTCTGCTTCGCATGCCATGTTTCCTCGACATCTTACACGAGGCCCATCTCACCACAGGTGTTCAGGAAACGAAGAATTAATTAATGGCCAGATGCCTGGTTGTTGATGGCGTTCTATATATTTGGTTCATTTCCCTATGGCTTTGCAGTACTCTTTAAATATTAAAGAGAATGAAAAAAAAAATGTTCTTCTTTTAATGTTCAAGCTCACCAAAAATGTTCATTGAAAATTTAAGTAAAAGGCATGAGGGAAAGGGCAGCCCCCAGAATGACAAAGTATTTTCTAACAAGCCATCATTCCACAAGGCCCCCATAAGTGGTATTTTGCATCTTTCTGGAACCTGATTCTCACTAAATGAAAAATAAGACAAACGCTGCACAGATGGGCCTAGACGGATGGGTAAGATTCCAGAGGGGTTCCTTGAGGACACATTAGTTGGGAATCAGGGCATTTACGTGAACTTCAGCTCCATACGTAATGTCAGAGGAGCCCCAGAGCTGACATAAGGAGCTGGCAGAACTTTTCCAGGAATGACCTCACTCCACAGGAGAGAAACACAGGAGCCCCCTTATCCGTGGTTTCACGTTCCTTAATCTCAGTTACCCAAGGTCAACAGCAGTCAGAAAAGTATTACATGGAAAGTGCCAGAAATAATTCATAAGCCTAAGCTGTGTACTGTTCTGAGTCCCATAATGAAATCCTGCTCTGTTCTGGATGGCAGCTCCATCCAGCAACCCAGATACAGTGGCCCAGTGCTCTGTCACAATATGCACGTCATCACAGGGGCCTTGTGCTATCTCACGTCATTCAGGAAGGAGAGGGGAGTACAACATCAGGCATTTGGAGAGACAGAGAGAGACCACACTCACATAACTTTTATTGAATATACTGTTATGGTCCATTTTTTTATTAGCTATTGGTGTTAATCTCTCACTGTGCCTAATTTTTTAATTACACTTTATCATGTGGGTATGGGAGTAACTTAGTATAGACAGGGATTGGTATGATGTAAGTTTTCTAGTAACCACTTGGCCTCTCTGAAAAATATACAATACTAATACAGACACAAATATCTCACAAATATCTCACAGACACCTCTGTTGTCTGTGCCTTTCTCCTTTTCCTCTGAAGTTCTGAAATGGAGCTCAGAAGTTGGAAACAACACAAAAAAAAACTTCTCCTACATCTGGAGAGTCCTATGAATAAGTCGTCATGATTCCAGATACTATAATTAGGCAACTGTAAACAAGCTCCAGCAATTTCAGGATGCAGTGAGCATGGTTAAGTGTTTTAGGGACTAGTTCAACGCCATCCAAATGCCAGTGTGAGGGGAAACTGGGTCTCCCAAAGATTGGGATGCAAATGCAATTTTGTTTTCCTTCCGTTGGATAATGTTCAACCATTAAAGTAATTATAAGGTTCATGGAAGACCTACCTTCCCCCAAGTCTATTTCCTCTGCCATTCAGATAGGAACATACCTTGTTTATTACCCCCTCGTTTACCAGCCCCCAAATATCATTACAGTGTCTGTGCCTTGATATATGTATGGTTGTTACCCTTTTAATGGATAAAAAAAGATTTAAGTACTTCATTCTGTTGCATTTTGACAGCTGTTAGCCATCATTTTTCCATTCACCTGCATTTAGCAATCCCATAAAGGAAGGCAATCTCAGAGGGAACACGAGCCGGGCACTGCAAGGTGATAATTCTGTATCACTCTGGCCTATAAATACCTGACAAGCTTTGTGCTGAGTCAGCAGTCTGTGACGGAGTGGCAGCCATGCCCTTTTATCTGTGTGAGTGTCTCACAGCAATTGGACCACCAGCCCCTGCAGTGAAAATCCATAGTATCGATCAGGCCATTTCTCCACTGTAATTCTTTTGTAGGAAATCCCTGATGACAAATTTTATCTGCACCACTTTTTGATCGCTGGTTTGATGTAAAGGATCTCCAAGGGCAGAGTTAAGCGCTGGGCCGTTCCACGTTATCAAGCAGCCGCTTTATTTACTGAAACTACAATTGTGGTCACACGCGCACTCACAGAGAAAGGAAGAGAGGCAGAGAGGACCGGTAGAAAAAATGGAGCCAGATAATATTTCAAAGGGAGCAGAAGAAAAGAAGGAGGGTTTGAAGGAAAGGTCGCAGCAGCTACTTGACTCAAACATAGGTTACAAAAGGCTGCTCCACATTTATAATCACATAAATAGCACAAACGGTGTTTTGATAACCGTCTTGAGATGGTGACGTAGGGCTAGACATTGAAACGGAGTGAGGTCTGCCTCTCTCCCGTGCTGCCCCGGCCTTCTCAGTTCCATGAACTTGCTAAGCTGCCTTATTCTGTGTCCCCAATATGTTAGGAGAATCTCTTTATCTGATGGTGTTCGTCAGAGATTAGGATCAGGTGGGAATCGGAGACCCAAGCAAACCAAACCCCAGAAGAATGAAGGAAAGGTTATATAAGAAGGTGTGTCCTTACAGAAATGCTGGCCTGGCTATTTCTGGGCAAAAGTACAAAACAGAAAGGAAAAAAAAAATGTCCATGCATAGAGCCCATAGTCTGATGCTTCCCCAGCTGTGGATCCAAAAATGAGTCCTATTAATCCCCTGGGGGCTGCTTATGGGAGCTGCATCCGTGCCTACAGTAGGCAGCTTCTTCAGCATCAGCACTGGGGCCGGGGAAACTCTTTGTGGCAGGGACTGTCCTATGCATTGAGAATTTTTAGCAGCATCCCTGGGCTCTAGCTCTTATTACCAATAGCACTCCCATTCCCTGGTCATGACAATGGAAACCGTCTCCAGAAGGTGCCACAGTCTCCTGGAGCACCAGGCAAAATTGCCGCAGTGGTCACTGTAGAGACTTGAGGGGGTGGACAGAGGTGGGAGAGGACTGGGTCTGTTCACTTTGGATACAAGCAGAAGTTAAACAATCATCATTTGTACTATCAACCAAAGAACCACTAAGTTAATTTTTCCATCTCCAGAACTGAGAGTTGGATCCTCTCAGCCCAAATTCTCCCCACAGAAGAGTTCTCTTTGGTTATTGAATTTGAGCCATTTGCCTGGGAGCCCTTAAATATTAAATATTTAAGTCATCTTAAATATGACTCTCACAATGAAGTTTCCACCTGGCCCTTAAGACATCTGTGGCCTGGTTCAGTTTTTAAGTGATATTTCTAGTGTAAGGATTCTCATCTGAAAGCGATGCTCTCATGCTCCCCAAGAAACACCTACTGGGGTGTGGAGACATTCTCGGTTGATGCACTGTGGCCAGGAGATGGAGACGTGCTCCTGGCATCTATCAGGGGCAGGTCAGTGCTCTTTAAGACCCTGCTGTGCACAGTGTCAACAGTTCCCAGGGGCAGAGGCCTTGTTCTGGCACGTACCCCACTCCCAAGCTTGCCTTCTTCCCCCTGAAAGAAGCCACAGGGAATCTCCAGCCCGTACACTGAGCCACCTTGTTCTCGGTGTCTAGCTCTTTCTCGCTCAAGCCAGAACATGAGCAGTCCTTGGCTGGAAAGCCTCTGCCCTCCTTGGTGTGGTCTCTCACGCTGATGTAGGAGAACACCGTCATCCTCATGCGCTGGTCCTAAGAGTGGCCACTTGAGCAGAATGTGCTCAGACCTGATTCTCCACCTGCAAGGACTCCAGCAGAGGAGAAGAAGTGGGACACTTGCAAGGTGCACTGGGGTACTGTGCCTCCTGCTCAGGAAAGCGCTCCACAGTCCCGAGACATTTTGGATAGTCTTATTCCTGGCCCTGGTCTTATCACATGAAGACTCCAAAACTCAAGGGAAGTTCATCAAAAGAGTGAGTGACTACACACAAGTGCTGCTTATCTAATATGACCTTCTTGGAATCAAGGCTCTGGATCCTCAACCCTGATGCGTGCAGAGGTCTGGCAAGAGTTACAGGCAAATGCAGAGAGGAGGGAAGGGGGAGGTATTCTAGAAAAAAAATACAGCATGCCTGGCTAAATTTGAATTTTAGATCAATAACTTTTAGGGTACATCTCCTAATTGCAGAAAACAATAGGTAAGCTTTTTAGTGTAAGTATGTATAACTATAGCCATACTATAGTATAGCTCAGTGCATGGGCTATCCTTATATGTAAAAATACACTCATTTGTCTGAAATTGAAATTTGACTGGGTATATTATTGTGTGCTAAATCCAATAGTCATATACCTGGAAAACTGAAGAGAAATTATCCCATATAAGAAGTCATCTGGTCTCTGGATGAAACCAAATGGACCTACTAGGGAAGTCAGAGCTGGCCCCAGGGATTCCAGATATTCTGATTTTGCAGGAGGGAAAATCTGAATTTTTATGTGAAATCTGATGATTTTTACAATGCTGGCAACTGATCTTTTAGAAATCAAACAATGTCCCCTGGACCTAAGCAAGCAAATCTGCAGGCTACCTTCAGCTTAGGGTACAATCTGGCAGTGGAACAGTTGACACTTACTGAGTATTTATGGCAAGCCAGACACTGTTCCAAGGGACCCAGGATGCTCTCTATGAACCGAGAGGCACAAAAACCACTATATCACCACCAGGGAAGATAGCAAGAAAGTGAGGTTCAGAGAACAGTTGGAAAGTGACACAGTGTTTAAAGCCAGCCTTCTCCAGCATCCATTTTTATACCCATCAAAGTGTGCCACTTTTCAGAAGGAAGCACCTAACAGAGAGCTTTCCATAGTGCACTGCCATGATCATCATGGTCATCATTGATTCCGTGTACCTCCTTCCAGATATGACTTTTGTCCTCCCCAGGGAAGCACAGTGCTGTGCTGAGCCACCATGAAGCCCAGGACCAAAGGAAAGACCAGTAATCCTCACCCTGCCTTCACTTACAAAGTTGATATTTTGTTCATCATGGAGTTTGACTTTTTAGCACTAATTTAGGTTTTTTTCCTAAAAGTTGCAGTAAACTATTATTTTAAAAGTATGGGGTCCTATTTACAATGAAAATTACAGAAAGAAATTAAAGAAAACCTTAGAAGATGGAAAGATCTACCTTGTTCTTAGATAGGCAGAATTAATATTGTCAAAATGACCATACTACCAAAAGCACTATTCAGATTCAATGCAATCCCAACCAAAATACCAATGACATTCCTCATAGAAATAGAAAAAGTAGTCATGAAATTCATCTGGAAAAACAAGTGATCCAGAATAGCCAAAGCAATCCTTAGCAAGAAGATGAAGCTATTGGCATTACTATTACAGACCTTAAACTACACTACAGAGTAATAGCAACAAAAACAGCATGGTATTGGCACCAAAATAGACCTGTAGACCAATGGTACAGATTAGAGGACACAAAGACAAACCCACATAATTACAGTAATCTCATATTAGACAAAGGTGCCAGAAACATATTTTGGGAAAAGATAGCCTCTTCAACAGATGGTGCTGGGAAAAGTGGAAATCCACATGTAACAAAATGAAATTAAACCGTTATCTCTCACCATGCACAAAACTGAACTCAAAGTGGATTAAGGACCTAAGAATTAAACCAGAGGCCTTGCGCCTAACAGAATAAAAAGTAGGCCCAAATCTCCATCATGTTGGATTAGGTCCCAACTTCCTTAATAAGACTCCTATAGTGCAAGAATTAAAACCAAGAATCAATAAATGAGATGGATTCAAACTAAAAAGCTTCTTCTCAGCAAAAGAAACAATCAGTGAGGTGACTAGAGAGCCTAGAGAATGGGAGCAAATATTTACCATACACACATCAGATAGAAGACTAATCTCTAGGATATTTAAAACACTCAAAAACCTTAACACCAAAAAACCAAATAGCCCAATAAATAAATGGGCCAAGGAACTGAACAGACACTTCTCAGAAGATGATGTACAATCAATCAACATATATATGAAAAATATTTAACATCTCTAGAAATTAGAGAAATGCAAATCAAAACTACTCTAAGATTTCATCTCACTCCAGTCAGAACGGCAGCTATTAAGAATATAAACAACAATAATTGTTGACAAGGCTGTCGGGAAAAGGGCACACTCATACATTGCTGGTGGGACTGCAAATTGGTGCAGCCAATATGGAAATCAGTAGGGAGATTTCTTGGAAAATTGGGAATGGAGCCACCATTTGACTCAGCTCTCCCACTCCTTGGCCTATACCCAAAGGACTTAAAAACAGCATATTAAGGGACACCGCCACATCAATGTTTATAGCAGAACAATTCACAATAGCTAAATTGTAGAACCAACACAGATGCCTTCAATAGATGAATGGATAGGGAAACTTTGGTATACATACACAGTGGAGTATTACTCAGCATTAAAAGAGAATTAAAATCATGGCATTTCAGGTAAATGTATGGAGTTGGAGAATATAATGCTAAGTGAAGTAAGCCAATCCCAAAAAAACAAAGGCCAAATGTTTTCTTTGATATAAGGATGCTGACTCATAATGGCGATGGGTTGTGGGGAGCATGGGAGGAATGGAGGAACTTTAGATAGGACAAAGGGGAGGGAGGGGAAGGGAGGGGGCAGGGGGACAGGAATGATGGTTACCCTAAGTACATGAATGAAGAAAAAAATGGTGTGAAAATCCTTTGTGTACAACCTTTGACTTAAAAAATTGTGCTCTATATGTGTAATATGAAATGAATTGCATTCTGTCATCATATGTAACAAGTTAGAATAAATAAATAATTTAATAAAATTTTAAAAATGGGGTCCTAAAAAGGTGCTTTATGTACATCACCCACTTATCTCAAAGAATAGCATCTCCATGTTATTTGATAGCTTTTCCAGTTTCTAAAGTATTCATATTCAAAGATGCCCAGTAGCTCTTCATTCAAAACAGCAAAAGACAAGCAATAAGTGAAATGTTGAATCAAAGGAAGTTGGTTATGTAAATGGCAGCATATCTCAAGGAAGAAACAGCCCACACTGGTTGGAAGAGACATACAAAGAGGTTTTGAAATGAATCTTACATAATAATATAAAGTGAAAAAAAAACACAAGAGAATAGAATAAATTTTGCAATATGATCTAAAGTGTGCTTTTTTTAAAAAAAAAAAAAAGAAGAAGAAAAAAAGCACTGGAAAAATATATAGCAAAAGACAACAGTAACCTTCTCTGAGGAAGACTAAAGGTGGTCATTTCTTCTTTCTTCTGGAAAGAAAGATTTTGGGGGTGCCCCCCAAAACTCAAAATATGCATTTTGGAATTTGAAACTTTGTGCTTGAATTCTGACGCTGGCAAATTGTTTACCATTTTTTTTGCCTAAAACTATTTACCTCCAAGGTTTGCTGAGTCCTTGAGCCTGTGTTTGCAGTGGTTAGGGGCCAGCGTGTAGGGAGGGACAGACATGGAATATGTAAACACCATTGTTAGCCAACCTGCTAACGCTGTGACCAAAATACCTAACAAGAACAACTTAGAGGAGGGAAAGTTGATTCTGGCTCATGGCGTCAGAATTTTAGCCCATGGTCAGCTGACTGCATTGCTTTGGGCTGGAGGTGGCAGCCAAAGGGTGTGGGGGGCTGGATGGAAGAGGAACCCCTGGAGGCAGGGTCAGGAAGCTGAAAGAGCAAGGGGAAGGGGCTGTAGGGAGGAAGCACCCTTCCAGGGCAGCCCCCAGGGACCCACCTCCTCCGGCCACACCTACCTGCCCACAGTGGCCACCCAGTCAGCCCATTCCGGCTGGGATGGACTGAGGAGGCTATGGCCCTCAGTCCACTCACCCACCTCTGAAGAGCCCAGCGTTGCCTTTGGAGCTTCAGATCCACAGCACATAAGGACACACACACCAAGTAAAAGTGACAGGTTACCAAACGTCGTAGTTCCTCATTAGCTGCCAAATTTTGATTCAAATCAAATATAACTATGATCGTCAGAAGGAAATAAATCATAGGAAAGGTTCTAAAGCCCTAAATAGCAGGAAGCCCCTTGGTGGAGTGGGAGGTGGGAGGAAGCCAGGACTCTGGAGCCTGGAGCGGCCCTCCTCAGTGACAGCGGCCCCTCAGCACCCCTCAGCGGCCCCAGCCTGTTTCAGGAACACGGAGGTGTTTTTCTCACCCTCTCTTTCTGCTGAAGCAGCCTCCTGATCCCAAACACAATTCCCTGCTCATCCCACTCCAGCGCTCTCCCAGTACAGAGGACCCTGAGCCGCTCTGGGGAGGAAGAAAGACTGAACGTGTGGAAACGGAGTGAGGACACAACGAGGAATCTCCAAATGATGCTGTTTCCATTATTCGGAGAGCTCGCCATGTACCTAAGGCCACCCAGGGGTCTCCAGATCAGGGGTCACAAGCTGCAGCCTGAGCGCTGTAAACAGATGTGCCCCTAACCCGGGGCTTCTCCACCTCAGGATTACTGACAGAATCAGGAATTCCTGATTGCAGAATCAAGTTCCAGTGACATTTCTACTTCTCCCCTAGGAGGCAAAGTCACCCCTGTGGAGAGCCACTGCTAGCCCTACAACTGGCCATGGCCACCTATTGTCCACTGCCATCATCATAGGTCTCTGCATGACCTTCATCTCTTGATATTTGCTTCCACATGACCCTTTATTTTTAAGTGTTTTCCTTTGCGTTTCCTCTGGTTCCTTTTTGAAGAGTAAGAAAATGGGAATAGAATTGAAAGAACAAACAACCAAAAAAAAAAAAAAAAAGACCACATTGGGTGACAAGAAGCTATGAAGGACAATGGGGAAGGACTAAGTGACACAGGGATTAAAGATTGATGAGGAACAGTGAGCAAGCAGATGTCACACACCCTGACCTCAACACACTAGACCAAATCATCATCAGAAGAAAACCATCCCAGAGAGTCGAACTCCTGCTTTCTTTAAAATAAGTTCCAGACCCTCACATTCAACTTGGACACACACATACATTCTTCATGGAATTATTCACAACTAGTAAAATTGGGGGGAATCAGTATTCAGATACCATTTTTAGGAGGTTTCAGACAAACACTACAGATCATTCTCTATTCATCCTTCTCCATATCAATCAAATTCATTTCTGCACTCAAAATGTTCCTGCCTGAATTGGGGGCATCCACAATGATCACGTAACATCAGTGCTACTCTCATATTGAAATACTCCATTTTCAGCACAAAGGATCAAGTTTTGCATACAAACAGACAGCTTTAATTTTTGTAACGGTCACCTAAAATCAAGTAGCGTCATCACTCTTTCTGGACCCTGAAATTGCCTTATAAACCAAAGCTATTGAGTTCTCTCTAGGAAAGATGAATTCTTATTCACTTATTTGTTTGTTTGTTTGTTTGTTTTTTAGTTGTGGATGGACACAAAACCTTTATTTTGTTTATTTTTTAATGCGGTGCCTCAATCGAACCCAGTGCCTCACGCATGCTCAGTAAGCACTCTACCACTGAGCCACAACCTCAGCCCAGAAAGGTGAACTCTTTTGAGGTTAATTTTATAGTCTTCTGTGTCGGTGTTAGAAGATAAAATTCTACTAGGCAACTCATGCATTGTAAAGTATGAGGTAAGTATTCTGTGGATTTAATTTCTGATAATTCATTCCCACCTCACGGGCTCCTCTCCATTCAAAGTAAAGACTGGTTTATGTTTCCCCCAGTGAGGTTTATTGCAATGGATCCGAAGGACAGAGGTATCAGTGTTTCAGCTTTTCAGTTTAAAAGCCAAGATCCAGGAAAAAAACAAACGTTTTCTTAAAAAGGTTTTAAAAGCAAGAAAGTCTGATTCAGTCATGGGAGCTTCCCCCACACAATAAGAAACTGGGGAAGAAGCAACATAAATAGATTTAGAGGTGGGTGGAACCGTGGGTCCCTGTGAAAAGTCCCTGGGTGTTAGGCCCACATACACAAAGACACATTCACAAAACTCACCCCCAAGTATATCTAGGAATTCTCCCTGAATGGAGGGAAATTCTGGGACCTGTTCCCTGGGTGGTATCTAATGAGGTGGCAAGCTTTACCCACTCGTTCAATCCATCCTGGATGAAAGCGATGGACAAGAACTGGTCAGGAGGTCAGATGGGACTGTGGAAGTCCCCAACACATCTGCTTTTCTGTGTTAGTTTTCCAGAATAGTCTCTTCCTCTCCCAGGAACAATGCAGATATGACCAAGAAACTGAGCAGAGGAGCTGGCCACAAGCAGAATGGAGGAGCCAGACATGTGGACTGGACAACTAGAGGGCAGTAGCAGCGCAGGCAGTGTCATGACATGACAGAGATTAAAGTGTGTTTCCATTCCAACACCCACTGACCCTACAGTCCCACTAAGTGCCCCTAGAACATGCACACATTTCCAATTGTCAAAACAGAGACATTTCATTTCCACATTTCCTGTCTGAAGCCCTAGTCCCCAGAACCTCAGAGTATGACTTTAATCGGAGATAGAACCTTTTGAACAATGACAATGACTAAGTTAAAATGACAGCCCTAATCCAACCTGACGGGTAAGAAAAAAAATTGGATACACACAGAGAAACCAGGGCTGTTATGTATGTACAGACAGAAGACCACGAGGGATACAACAAGAAACCAGGGCAGAGGAGGCCTCAGAAGACACCACACCTGTGACACCTTGATCTTGGACATCTAGGCTCTAGAATTAGGAGAAAATTGATTTCAGCTGTTTGAGACCCATAGTCTGTAGCATTTGGTTATGGCAGCCCTAGAAAAATGAATACTGGGAGCAGACCCTTAACTGACCTAGAAAATCTGGTTATGGTCAGGATGAGCAGAGCTTTGCTGTGGTAACAACCAGTACTCGACCTGCCTAGCTGAAAATGAAGGTTTGTTCTTGATCATGAAAAAAGGAGAAGAAACTCTCTGGAGATGGTGTCTTCTGTGTGGTTCAGAAGTATCGGAGGCTACTTCAATTTCAAGGAATCTTTCTCTCGATACATCCTTCCATAACTGAAGGTAGAGGAAGAAAGAACATAGACAACTGCATACCATCTCCTAAATACTTCCACCCAGAAGTGACCCTTACCCACTCACGTCCCGTTGGTTCAAAACTGGCATGTGGTCAAGATGGTGGGACGTGCCTTCCTCCCACACACCCAGAAGGAGAGAAGAGCACGGATCACTGCTAAGTGACTGACATAAACCGTAATGCGAATGTATCGGCCTAGATTACCCAGAATTAAATAACCGATTTCCCACCTCGGGATGGAATGAGAGCTCAGAAGAGGAAACACATTTAGTCAAGGAAGTGTGACATAACACTGTTTTCACACCTGAGTTTGCCATCTGGGATTCTGGGATCGCTAACACATAAGTTTAAGGTCAGGAAAGTTAGATTTCCAGAACTGTAGAATTCCCATCTTGTCTTAGTTATCTATCACCACAATAAATCCGTACAATGAACAACCACAAAGTCCAGTGGCCCAACGTAGTGCTCCTTCTTTTACCTCGAGTCTATAGATTGGGTCATGTGTGCTTTGCTCGGGTCAGCTCACCTGTGCACCTTGGGCAGCTCGAGGGGCGGGCCAGTCCAGTGTGGCTTCTTAGGAAGAAGGACTCGGTAGCCTTTCCTATGGAGGATCCTCACTCTCTGCTGAGTCATTCCAGGTTTCTCCTCATGGCCGTGAGAAACTGACAGAAATAAAGAGAAGACCGCACTGAGTGACTCAGAAATAGCACCCCATCATTTCTGCCACATGCTGCAGGCCCAAGCAAGGTATAGAGGTAGCGAATATTCGAGGGTTGAAAATGACTCTACCCCTTAACAGGAGGAGCTTGCAAAAAGGGGATGGAGAGTCGAGGCCATTTTTATATCCTCTACCACATGTAGGCCCAGTCCACAGGGCTATGACTTCCTCAACATCAGCACACATCAGGCTCACGAGGAGTACCTGCTGAATGGCAGTCTGTGGGCTGTCCCCAGAGTTGAGGACTCAATCGTCCAGGGCAGGACCCAGGGGTTGGCATTTCTGGTTGCTTTCTGCTGATACTGATGCTACTGGCCCGAAGTTGACAGTTTGAGAACCACTACAATAGCTCCACCTGCAAATGAGGAGAACTGAAGACAGGAAGTAATCACCGGCTTACATCCCATATTGGAGTCCAAGCCAGGAACAGACCCCTCTCCTCCAGCAGGGGTTATCTTTCCTTGACATCTTCCTCAACTCCATGAGCCATTACTCTGTCTTCCTTCACCTCTGTCTTGAACGCTGTCATTATTTTTATGATCACCATTAGTAATGATTAAGAAGACCGAGGTGTGACGGGACATTTGACACCCTGTCCAAGGCGCATCAGGAGCACGGGGCCCTTCTGGAAGGACACCTTCTACATCACAGGCAGACGCGGAAGGCGCTGCCTGGGAAACCCAGAGCATCACTGCTCAGTTAAGCAGTTCCTGTCAACCAAGCCACTGTCAGACCCAAAGTCCAGTGTTTCCCCATGAATCACTCACAATCTCGGGCTCCCAGGTGAGAGCTCACACATCCACCGGCACCTTCCCCGGTCTGGACGGATACTACTCACTATGTCTTCGACAGCCACCAGGGGGATCTCTTTAGTAGTGACATGGGATTTCTCCATGTAACCAGGCTACATAGCAGATTGTCCCATTCCCCTACTTATATGCCTTGTTCTTGAACCACAGTAACTTTGCAGAATTCCCCCTTGCCCAGCTGTTTTAATGTCATGTCCTGGGCTTGTCTTGAACAATGTTACAAAGAAACTGTCCCAAGAAAACCACTTGTTTTCTAATTCAGCTATCCCTCCATGCCCCTGGGCCTTTCCAAAGTCAGGTTTATGAAATGCTTTTCATCCCAAGAATAGGCAACATTGTAATTCTTAGTGATGAGGATTAGGAAAGTCGCTGTGCCACACGTCTCCTTTCCTCTCTGGCTGCCAGGAATATCAGAGACAAATTGGAAGTTCAACTACGGTTGAGCTTAGTGATGTTTCCTAAATTCTTTCTCATGCCTTCTTCATTTTATATATTAATCTTTATTTTCCCCGATTCCAAGTGTCTACACTTACATATTTTATCATTTCATTTTATTTGCTGTGTTTTGGGTGGTACTACCTCAGATCCTTTTAAGGACAAAGCAGGTTATCAGTGGAACACACACATTGTTCATAATCCTAAGACAAAGAAGACGTTGATTTGATGCTACCCAGTCACCTTAAGTCTTTGAACGTCCTGGTTGTGGGGGAGGGTGAGATAGATCATGGGAAGAAAGGAGACATCTCTGCTTCATTTTGGGTAAGAAGGAATGAATCTCAAAGAAGATTTCTTCTTTCTTTATTTTTTATTTTTTGCAGTGCTGAGTATGGAACCCAGAGCCTTGCACATGCTCAGCAAGCGCTCTACCACGGTGATGCATGCTGTCCCAAGCAACTTTATCTTTAAATCACAGGACTGAGAAAATTTAGAGAAATAGGAAGTCAGACTCAGAAATAAGTCCATGCCATTATAAAAATAAACGAATAAAATAACAAAGCAAATGACTTTGAATCCCTTTTTCTGCATCACCAAGGAACAAAGAATTCACCTGCGATGCCCCAGGAGCTACACAATGTAGCTCAGCCGCTCACCGGGGTCTGGGCTCTGCACCCCACAGCCCTCTCCCTTATCCGCACGCCACTGTGAGCATCCCTGCCAGGTCACTTGGAAACCAACTGTCCTGGTTAGGAAGCACACAGCAGTGTTCTGTCACCCAGACGCAGGGTCTATGAAGAGCTGGTGAGGTTAATGGGAAACAGACCCAGAGGAAAGAAGCAGAAAGCAAACACCTTTATTCTTACTTTATTTTAACAAAATCCAGATAAAAACAGTGCTTTGGATAATCCCACATGAAAAAAAATCTTTTAAGCACTGAATACTCTCTGGATAGCTTCTTTCAGATGAAATCAGTGATCACACATCCGGAAGGTCAAATGGCCCCTGATTGTGAATCATCTAAAACTCCTCACTTGCCTCCTGGTCTGCTTAGGACGTGAGGTTTTCAGACGTATTTATTTCTAACCTCACTCTGCTATTTCCCCAAAGATGGGCAGATGACAACAGCCATGAAGTGAGGTGACCAGCAGGGAACCCCTCCCGGGGCAATGGAAAGAATGTGAATGCCATGCGCAGGCTGGGACCCGCTCAGCCAGCAGGGAGGAGGGCCCGGGGGTCTCGGGTGCTTCTTCCCCATGATGCTATGATCCCCTTGGCTCAGCCCAGCTCAGGGGGGTCCAGAGTCACAGATAGACAGACACCAAGTGTCAAGATGTCCCTTTTTGATGTAAAAGTCATGTTTGGAGCATTTCGTTGGGATATTGTAGAGGAAAAACACGTCTCTCATTAAACAAGACGGGAAGGGCTGCAGACATTCCTTCCCACTCACCTTTTCATTATGGGAAATGCTGTAGCCAGTGTCACTCGGGGACAAGCTAAAAGGTCACTTCTTCAGGGAGGCAGCTTTGCAAAGGGCTAGAAAATAACAATGGCACCCCCCACCCCCCCATGCAAACCCCAGACCTCGCTCTAGCTGCTCCACAGCTGCGCTCTGCTCCATGCAATGGAGTTGCATTTCAGGAGTAAATGTTTCCTTTTTCTCATTGTTAAGAGTCCTCCCTGGTTGCAAAAGCAGGAAGGGCAGCTCACTGCAGCCCGAACCCCGGGGATCCTCAGCCGAGCCATGCAAGTTCATCCTGGGCAGGGACTTTCTCAGATGCTCCTTCACGCCCCAACCCCTACAGGCCAAAACAGTGCTCCTGCCTCTGAGCTTTTAGACCCTGCAGTGTCAGTCACACCCATCTAATGGGACAGTGTGTCAACACATATGTGTGTGTGGCAATGGGTGTCAGTATGTCCTGCTGAGTCCCACCTCGGATCACACAGTGCTATGTGCTAGGACTTGCCTACGAGCTCAGAATGCTGCTAAATAAGGTGCCTAGGAAGCCCACCCTGGAGAAGCTTGCCCACCATCAGAGGGGAGGAGCAGTAAACCAGGTTCTCTATTTGATCATGAATTGCAGTTGTAAGAAGAAATACTTCAAGGGAGAAAACCAAAATTTTTCAGGACGTATCGCAATGTATCTTGACTTGTCTCAGGATGAGGGTACAGGAGGTCTCTACAAGAAGGTATCAGATGAACAGGTGCTGGATGGTCCAGGAAGGGAAAGGTGTGTTAGAATTGACATATACAAAGGTCCTAAGGCAGCATGAAGTTGGGGAACTTTAAAACCCCAAAGATCAGCACTGCCAAAGGGAAGAGAAATCAGCTCTGGGAGAGGTTCCAACTGCATTTGGGACTTCATTCAAAGAACCAGAGCTCATAGAAAGATGTGATTGCTAATGGATGTGATTATTGATACAAAACAAAAATGCAGAGTTTTCAAAGTCAAGTCTAAAATACGAAGGTCCTAGATCAAATGTCTCCTGCTTGGCTTTTTGCCCTCATCTCTCCACCCTCATTCTGTGCTCCATTACACTGCTCCCTCACTGATCCTTGGTCAAGCCAAGCATGGTCCAGCCCCAGGGTCTTTGCACCTGCTCTTCCCAACCCTCTCCATCCCTGGACAGTCACATGGCTTCATGCACCCCTCACTTCATCCACATTTCTGCTCACATGTCTCCTCTTCAAATTGGTCTTCTCTGAAAAACTGATTTAAAAAAAAAGAGAGAGAGAGAGAGAGGGAGAGAGACGTCACTGCCACTCTCAGTCCTTTGCCTCACTCTGGGTGACAGCACCAGACACTTTTGTGGGCTTGTTACCAAGCCCTGAGCTCAGCAGGAGGAATCCTGGACCCAGAAGGCACTCCCTGGTGACGGCTCAGAAGTTAATTAGCAGAAGGCTGGGGATGCAGGTCCGCTCACCTAGACTGTGTGAGCCATCCCCAGCCATGAAATAAAACGAAAAAAGACAAAGTTTAAAACAGTGAATTAGCAGAGCTTGGGCCAAGCGATAGCCCCGCTGAGTTCAAGACCTCTGTCATATGAGTCTTATCCTAGGAGAGTCTGCAATCTTAGCACCTATGATATGATGTCACAGGGCATGAGGCATGATAGGAAATGGTGCTTCCATGCATTGAGTGGCTGCTAAACACCAGGCCCGGGCTTGTTCCCACAGGCGCTCATGCCTCTGACTCTCGCAGGTACCATCTGATCTCCATTTTATAGAAGAGGAAACTGAAGCCCAGAGATAGAGTCCCCTGACTAAAGTCACACAGCTAACAAGAGAGAATTTGGAACTTGACTTACCCAACTTCAGAATCCATACTTCTAACCATGACTTGCCCGTGCCTCCCCCAGAACCGCCTCTGGAAGGGGGCCGTCACTGTCACTGCATGTCTCCTGTGCAGAACTCCCAACAAACCACCCACAATGTGGTGGGTCTACAGAGTGACCGTGCAGGTCAGCCAGTCTACCGACCACTCTGCCATCTGCCTCTAAGCAGGTTCCAGGGCCTTTCTCTTTCCACCAATGAGAACTAGGGTAGCTGGCCTCATCTGGATGAGGCCACGGTCTCTGCGTGACGAAGGACGCATATGCATCACCTCTTTGAATTTCCCAACAATCTCAACCCCCAAGAGTTGGAACTGTTGCAACATCAGTGAGGATATTTTTCTTCATATTCAAGGAACTGGACTTCAAAGGAAATGCTTAAAATGACTTTTCAAGAGAAAAATTACTGACTAAAGAAAAACAAAACATCCCAGGCGACAGGGACTTCAGCAGGGATGGTGCAGACCTGGGAGCTCCCACCGGACCCTCAGCTGCCATTCTCAGTATCAGCTTCTCTGGTCACACTGCAGCCACAGGCTGCACCCGGCAGCTCATGGTGTGTTCAGCACAAAGACCATGGTCCTTCTGTTTGTTTTCAGCCATGGTGATGAAAATGTCAGAAAATGTGTTTATGGACACACACCCTGTCCCAGTGACTGAGACAGGACGGATGGGTGCTCGATGGCCAAGCCTGGGCCCCTGGGATATCAATACATAACGTGACCTAGGGGCAGGTCCCTGGAGCAAGGATGGAATCAATCCCAGACGAACATGGGGAGTCCCAGGAGAAAATAGGCTTTGACCCCAGGAGAGAGGAAGGGGTACCAGGCAGGCAACACCGACTGCTGCTCATCCTGCTTCCAGAGAAGAGACCCACCAGAGAGGGTGAGCACTCCACAGGGGTCACACAGGTCATAAGCTGATATGAAATATGAGCAGCCTGAGCCTGGCTATTTCCCATACCTTCCACATATTTGTCTTTTCAGGCATTTGAGTCCAGAAGATTCCCAAGAAAGGGAAAAACCTTAGAGATGGAGGAAATTGCTTCAAAATTCAGAGAATCACCAAATAGAGCTAGAAGTAATTCTAAACATACCCTCGTTTGGGGGTATACATAGATGATTAAGGCCCAGAGATGTTAAGTAACTCACGTAAGCACAGCCACTTAACCTTAAATCTAAGTTATTTGGGGAAGGTATTAGGGAATGAGATTGATCAAACTGTTATGTGCATGCCTGGATATGACACAAGGATTCCACTACTATATATCATTACAACACACCAATAAAAAATAAGCCGATCACTTGTCCAGCAAGCACTTACTGTCCACCAATCTCCGCCCATCACCAGCTGTGCCAGGAGCAGAAGCTGAAGTAAAGCAGCTTTGCCGTTAGGAAGGCCCCAGTCTCCTGGGCTGAGCCTTCCCGCCTGCTCTTTGTCACATAGGAGGCGCCCTTGAGCTGTAATGGTTGCAGTCCTATTCGTGATGGCCAAGAAGTACAGTAACTGTTGGATTTGTCGAGAACTAACTTTGAAACACAGCTCTGAGCATACTACGTGGAGTCGGCAATTTGATTCCATTAAGATGTCCAGAAAGACCAAAACATTTCGCTACAAAGCTTTTCCGGTTATGGAATTTAGCACCGTGTAAATTCAGGAGCTGTCTGGTTGATGTAATGACAAAGTAATGAAGGCTTCAAGGAAAGTGACGCTTCTCCAGTGATACCCCTTGAGCGCCAGGATCTGGCTGGACGCGCTGCTCTGTGACAGAAGAACTCTGACCCTCGGCCTGCTTCATTTCTTCCTCTTGCAACTCATGGACTACGACGTCCTCCCTGCCATTCAGCTCTGCATTCCAGGCCATGGGAAGGGGAAAAGGACCAGAAGAAACAACCTCAGGCTTTAAGGATCTGGTGACCACTTCGGCTCATTTTGTGGCCCAGTGCCAGCTCAAAGGAGTCTGGGAAATGTAGTCCTCAGCTGGGCTTCCATTCTGCCAAGACAGAAGCAGGAGCCCTGTTAGTGAAGGACAGCTAGGTGTCACCAACCTGACCACCTGACAGGCTGTGGCAACAGGGCCATAAGATAAGCCATTCACGGTGGGCAAGGACAATGCTCTATTGATGTCTGTACCTTCAGGGCCTGACACTTAGGGGTGTCCCTTACATAGCAGGTGCCAATCTCAGTACATTAAACCTGCTATGACAAAATATCTTAAGCCAGGTGATTTATAAAACACAGAAATGTATTGTTCACACTTCTGAAGGATGGAAAATCCAAAAATGAAGGTGCCCACAGATTCTGTGCCTGGTGAAGGCCCTATTTGCTTCACAGAGGACCTTTCCAGATGCACCCTTATGTGGAGGAGGAGGAGGAGGAAGAGGAGGAGGAGGAGGAGGAGGAGGAGGAGGATCCCCTCTAGAGCCTCTCCATTAGGGCAGTGATCCCACTGATGAGGGCAGAGACCTCAGGACACGTTTACCTCCCAAAGATCCACCTCTGTTATCTCTTCTTTCCTCCTCCTCCTCCTCCTACTCCTCCTCCTCCTCCTCCTCCTCCTCCTCCTCCTCCTCCTCCTTCATGATAGCTATACATAGAAGCTGGGTCCATTTTGATGAAATCAAACATGCATGGAATTTGATTTCCTTCATTTCAGTCCCCATCCCCCACTTCATTCCCCTCCTCCCTCCCCCTATTCTCCTTCCTGTTCGCTATTGGTCTTTGACTGTTTTATTCATTTTTTTAATTTTTATTATTTTGTGTGGTGCTGAACCCAGTGCCTCACACACGCTCCAAGTGCTCTACCACTGAGCTACGGCCCAGCCCTCCTTCATTTTTGATTGGTCTTTATAGCTAGACATAAAGGTGGAATTCACTGAGGTGTATCTATACCTGCACGTACTGTGGTCCTGTTAAATTGATTCCCCATTTCCTCCCTTTTCTCATCCCTCCCCCCTCGTCCCTCCCTCTCCATCTCCTTCTACTCCACTGATCTTCCCTGTATCTGTAGAGTATCTGGCCCACCCACCCTCCTCCCGTCTTCTTTCCTTATTCCACTCTAGTTTCCACCTATGAGGAAAAAACATTTGACCCTTGATCTTCTGAGTCTGGCTGATTTCACTTAGCATGATGTTCTCCATTTCCATCCATTTACTGGCAAATACCATCATTTCATTCTTCTTTATGGCTGAGTAAAACTCCATTCTGTGTGTGTGTGGCCCCACTTACTCTTCCTGGTACTCATTTCCTTGGACAATCCCTCCCACGAAGTAATTTGCTTTCACCAATGTGTGTGTGTGTGGCGGGGGGTGTATCCATTTTCCTAATGCATTCATTTATTGATGGGCATGAGGACTGATTCCACAATTTGGCCATTGTGAATTATGCTGCTAGAAACATTGAAGTAGTTGTATCACTATAGCTTGCTGATTTTAATTCTTTGGGATAAATACCAAAGAGTGGGATAGCTCAGTTACATGGTGGTTCCATTCCTATCGACAATGTAGGAATGTACCTTTTCCCCTACATCCTTGCCAAAGGCCCACTTCTGAATACTGTCACATCAGATATTAGAGTCCAGTGTGTGGATTTGGGAAGACACATCACTCAGATCATAGCAGTGCACTGTAATGAGAGGGGAGAAAACCAGTTCACGCATGTATTTAATAAATGAATCTCCATAATCTTTCCCATTAAAATTTAGCCAATGTCATCAGCTAGCAGTGGGTAGAATGGGTGCTCCTTGGAGCTGGTTGTCTATGTCAGGGACTCCCCTGTTGGGGAAACTGCTATGATGGGAAAGTGTCTAGATAAAGCACAGGGCATACCAATGGAAAGTAGTAGGTAGAAACCAGGTGCGGTGACTCATGCCTGTAATCCCAGAGGCTTAGGAGGCTGAGGGAGGAGGTTCACAAGTTCAAAGCCAACCTCAGCAACAGCAAGAAGCTAAGCAACTCAGTGAGACCCTGTCTCTAAATAAAATACAAAATAGGGCTGGGGATGTGGCTCAGTGGTTGAGTGCCCCTGAGTTCAATCCCTGGCACCATAAATAAATAAATAGTGGGTAGAGGCCTGGATCAGAAGACCAACACAAGGCTTTGAATCCAAACTTACCCATTTATGCACAGTATGATCTTGGGCAATATTCTAAGGCTTGGTTGGTTCAGCTTGGTTTTTTTTCCTGAACAATTGTATGGTCAATAATAGAAGAGGTAAAATTAATAAAGTAACTACCAATGCATATGGTTATCATTAGGGTTAAGGTAAGAAATTACAGGTAAAATATTTGGCATGGTATCTAGTACCTATATATCCATTGAGATTTTTAACTTTTATAATTATTGTCATTAACAACACTAAAAATAAGCAGGTTTGCTTTAAAAGACCCTCTGCAATCAAAGCAACAAACTCACCTTTTGAGCACTTCCATGGGCCAGGAACCACTCAAAGGGCTTGTCTTCTCATTGAACCCACACATTTAATTCCGTCCCTGTGAAGTGGGTCCTATTATTTCTCTCATTTCTATGAACGAGGAAACTGACTCAGAGAGAGGTGTGGCAGGCAGACACAGATGGCCCCACTGACTCTTCCTGGTACTCATTTCCTTGGACAATCCCTCCCACGAAGTAATTTGCTTTCACCAGTGGAAAATTTCAGAGGGTGAAACGGGCTTCTGTGATCTGACTATGAAAGACCAGCTCCCTTCTTGTCTGGAGGCTGCCCTTGGCTGTCTTGGGTAAAGTCAGCTGCCCTGTTGGAGAAGTTCACCGGCCAGAAATGAAAGGTAGAGGCATCTGGCCAAGAGCCAAGGCTCTGACTCGGGGCAGCCTCCACGGGAGCCTGTGGAGGTGAGTGCTTCCCTGCTGAGCCTCAGACAGCCCCAGCCTGGCCGACATGCCGACCACAGCCTTAGGACAGACCGGGGGCCAGGCACCCCTGCTCAGCTTGGCCCAGTTTCCTGACCCCTAAAATCTGGGAGATGAGGAAAGTGTGCTATTTTCAGCTGCTCAGTTGGGGCCCTCTGATACACAGTAGCAGGTCAACACACAAGGGACGACAAAACCTGCCTACGAGTCAAAGGACAAGCACTGGCCTGCAAGCCAACAGGCACAGTAGATATTAGATCCTTCAAGAGCAGATATGGGCCTTAAGCACCCAGCTCAATGAAAAGACTATGGGGAAAGGGTCAGGAGCACAAGAGAAAAGGCCCTGAGGTCAAAGAACAAGAGTTCTCC
This sequence comes from Callospermophilus lateralis, assembly GCF_048772815.1. NCBI lineage: Eukaryota > Metazoa > Chordata > Mammalia > Rodentia > Sciuridae > Callospermophilus > Callospermophilus lateralis. The sequence continues at coordinate 190,387,354 of NC_135307.1, forward strand.
CCTTAAACTTGTGCTCCTCAGATCTGAAGGGTACGAGGGTCGCCTGGGTAAATGATAAGATGGAGATTCCGACACAGCGGGTCTGGGGTAGGACCTGAGATTTCTGCATTTCTAACAAGCTCCCAAGGAAGCCGTTCTGCTGACCTTAGGAATACCCTTTGAATAGCACAGTTTTAAATCCTCAGAACATTTATTGCTTACTTAACAAAACCTCAAAGCGAGTAGTCCAGGCTTGATCAAGATACTAGGTCCTGCAGCCAGGGTCTTCCATGGGAGGAACTTGATATGTCCATGTGTGCCCATGATGACGTGACGTAATGCCATGCAATACGATGCGATATGTAGTTGATGCTGTTTCCTAGTTAAGTCTATGTTCACACATGTGATCACTCTGTGTGAACACAAATGTTTACAACTGACACTGCTTGGTCACTGGCCAGTCCAAACATGGTCATCGACAGATGAAAACTGAGAGTGGCATGGCCACAGAGGTACACACTAACCACATGAAGCATTTACATACGTGTGTACTTATGTGTTACACATCAACATACACACAAGTGTGCATGTGAGAGCACACCTGTACACAGGCAAAGGACTTAGCCCCGGTCACCCTCCAACGGCACAACTCCCCCTCTGGGAGCAACACCAACACATGACCTCCCCTCCGATGGAAGAGGCTGCTGTGGTGGCACACCCCCTTAAGAAAGCTGAGAAAGCAAGAGCCACTCCTGAAGGCCGGAGCTGGCCCGGGAAGGACTTCTGTTTGGCCTGAGTAGCGAAACTTGAGATTATTTTTAAATAAGGAAATTTAATGTGAAGATCTGAAGTTCAGGCTTCTCTCAGAATCCAGATCTGTAGGGAATGCAGAGCCTACATCCCCACATGTGACCACTGGCTTAAGCTGGGGGCTTGTCCCCTGTAGAGGGGAGGGGAAACCAGCCGTCCTGCCTCTCTGTGGCCTCCCTCCCACTGCCCCGGAAGCCTTGGCTTCTAGAAGTGCTAGGGCATGCTCCCAGGACTTTTGGCTGAGCCTCTCAGCCTCAGGGCCTGGCAAGAAAAGCTCTTGCTCCTCCAGCCAGCCTTTGGGCCAGGCTGCATCTCCCAAAAAGGGACCAATTCCCTTGCAGAAATACTTTCCACCCCTTTGTATCTACCAGATCCAAGCACGCCTCAGTTTTCTGCAAGGTCATGGTTCTGCCATTTCCTGTCCATCCCCGATGTCACCTGACCCTCTGTCATGTTTCCACCACACAGTGGTCCGACAACAGTACGCAAGAGATCTGTGGATGAATGGAACTGTTGTCCCTTCCTCTCCCCTCAACCCTCTCACGTTGACCACGGTGACCTAAGACCTCACCCCCAGAGGCCTGGCTGTCACGCCTTATCTTGATGTCTTTAGGACACCAGGCCTGGCGTCAAAACTTCCAAACACAGACACACAGCTCCCTCTTCATGGTGATCAGCTGCAGGGGCTCTTCACTGCTGTGCCTACAAGCATAGCCACGCTTGAGAAGCAGCTGCCCTTGTTCAAGTATTTGTAAATTGCAAGCGAGGTTAAGCCGGGTCCCGTAGGTAAGTGACAGGTGTGGATATGAGTTAGGTATTCAGGAATGCTCTGAGGTCCAGAGCACCTTTCCTAATAAATTGCATCTTCCAAACTTACCACCCAGAAGGGTCACCTGGAGAACTTGCTAAAAATGTGTATTCCCAGGGCCACTTTTGGAGATCTCATTGGAAAATGGAGCCAGGAACCTGAAAGCCTCCACTGCTATAAATTTGCCCCAGGTGGTTTCAAGTGTCAGGTGAGGCTGGGAAGCATGCACATAGGACCACGGATTCCAGAAGAGGCTGAGCCCGGCATGGCCAGGGACACCTTGTACTCCCTTAGGTGATCATCAGGCACACTGGGAATCCATCACCCAGAAAGGGCTTCTCAGAGCTGAACATGCACAGGAATCACTGGGGATCTTGTCAAAATGCAGCCTCTGAGTTGGCAGGTCAGACGTGGGGGCCTGAGATTCTGTGCTTCTAACAGGCTCCCAGGAGGTGCTGCTGTTGAGAGTCAGCCAGGACTGGCCGCATCATTTGTGAGACACAGTAAAAAACAAAACTGCTGTTTGGAAACCAATTTTTAAAAATGTTTACATTCTTCTGTGTCTCTCTGTCCATCTATGCAATGTTTTTAATGTTGTGGTTCTTGGCACACTGGGATGCTCACGGGGGCTATCACGGGGGTGGGCCATTCCAGGACAGAGAATAGCCGCCATCTCCCGGCAGTGCTGGGAAGTGGGGTGCTAAGAACCTCCCAGGGAGGCAGACAGACAGCAGGAGGCAGGATCTAACATGAACAGAGGCTCTTCGTTTCTGACTCAAGTAGTGTCACACTGGACACTACTCAAAACACAATTTAAAAATAAAACTAAGAATCACAAGAGGGTGACCACAGTGCACTCAATCCCAAGCTTGACGTCCCCTTCTGAGTGCAGAACCCTTGGACTCTGCACTGGCTGCATGCCCATGAAGCAGGCCACTTCCCCTGTCAAGTCCCCCTGCACTGAAAGCCAGTGACTCCAAACTATTAGTGTCCGTGAGGATAGCACAGTCTGTCCTCTGGTTATCGACAACTAAGGACACGGAGAAACTTTTTAAATATTGTCTTCTATCAAGGAGTCTTTATAGGTCCATGAAAGAAACTAACAGGCCAGAATGATTTTTCACATAAAGAATAGAACTAAACCACGTGCCATGGCGCACACCTCTAACCCCCCGGGACACAGGAAGCTGAAGTAGAAGGATCATAAGTTCAAGGCCAGTCTTAGCACCTTAGCAAGACCTTGTCTCGAAAATTAAAAGAAAAACAAAAATGAGCTAGGGATGTAGCTCAGTGGTAAAGCACCCTGGGTTCAATCCCTACTACCAAAAATGATAATGACCCTAGCACTGTCCATCTTGGTGAATAGAATGTGGTCAAGTGCACCACACAGGCCGGGCTCAAGTCATGTTGATGCTGGCAGAATTCTTAACCATCTTTCCCCCTAATTTTCCTATAAAGGCCAATGATGAAGCCATTAACATTCCCTACCACGTCAGATCTTGTAGGATTAATAAGTTAGGAACCATAAGAAACCATCAATGAGGGCTGAATGTGAGCTTTTTAAAATAGAGATGGCAGAATCAGATTAGCAAACTCAGGGCCTGCAACCTGCTGCTAGTTTTATTGGAACACCACCAGGCCCATTTGTGTATGCTGTCTGTGGCTGTTTTTGTGCTTCTATGACAGAGTTGAACTGAGGCAAGCCTAAAATGTTGATTATCTGGCCCTTTACAGAAAAAAAAAACCCTCTGTTGGCCCCTGAAGTAGAGCACAGAATGGTAGATTTCAAACATCTGGGCTTTGGGAGTCGAGGATTTCACGCAGGGGATTTAACCTTCAATTTGTTTAAACTACGGCTAAGTCCTCTTGAGACTGTAAAGAGCAAACACGCTCTCTGCGATGTGGTGGAGATCATCCTGTAACACCACTGTGGCCACCAGTGTTCCAGTTAGAACAGCCAGACTAACTCGATTGTGTGCAGACCTTGGAATAAATCTTCCAGCTCACTCTGGGAATGTATCTGAAATACTTGGAAAAGCACCACAGTCTGAGAAGCCTGCAGCTCTGCCCTGCTCTTTTTCACAATTCTGGGCTACATGGTCTCTGTCCACACCCTTAGATTCTTGCAAGCAAAAGATACAGCACATGCAAGACAGCAGTAAGTCAGCGCCAGGGGAAGGCCTGGTGCATCTGCTCAGAGTGGGCACCAGGGAAGAGATACGAGGCGGTCAGGGGGAGTCCTGCTTCCCAGGGCTGCTATTGCTAAGATGCTCATAGACCACTCAAAAGATAACTGTCATTATTATGTCTTTTCTACACATGAGGAAACCACGGGCCAGAGAGGTCTTATAACTTGCTCAAAGTCACACAGCTGGTAAGAGGTAAAGTCAGGGTTTGAACAGGCAGACTGGCAGGGCCAACTCTCAAACCCAGAGGTGGGCCGATGTTTTCTGTCAAGGGCCTCCAGATAGTTAATATTTCACTTTTGCAGCCTATCAAAACTGCTCAACTTTGCCATTGTACGTGGCAAGCAGTCATGGATGAGACCTACATTAATGTGCATACCTCATTCCAATAGAACGTTATTGACAAGAACAACTGGCTAGGTTTGGCTCACAGGCTGTGGTTTGCCTGTTCCTTCTCCAACCACTGGATCAACCACTAGTTCCAACCACTGCTTCTACCAATCTATGCTCAGTGCCCAGAAGACTTCTGAGCTCACCAAAGGTAATGAAATAATCATTAACGATATTGACCACCAACATGAAAATAAGAACAACTAACTGTGACTTTGATGGCACTAAGAAGTCGACTCGAGTCATCTCCCACTCCGCGCCACTTTCATTTCTGAGCAGAAGGCTTCTTTCTGTAATTTCCTCCTTCCGCCATCCAAGAGGGGGATGCTGCAACAAGATCCTCTCCTCCGGTGGGATTTGGTCAATCACACCCGGAACACAGCCTGTCCTCTGCTTTCGGTTGCGGCAGGTGCAGACATCAGAATGGCTCCTGGGTGGCAGCACAGCAAGCCGCTGCCACACACAAAGCAGCCAAGGGCATGTGGATTTCAGCCTGACTCCTGGGGCTCAGGATGCCACTATGTGCCCCAAATGACTGTCAGCAATTAGGAGGCCAGGAAATAGACCCTGGGCTCACCTGATGGAGCACCTTCAGAGAGGCTGGCAGTGCCCCAGCAGGGTGGGCCGGGGGCTGGTGGCAGAAGGGCAGCTCATAAACCGCCGGACGACAGAGTCTAATCTGCTACATTATGATGATGTGATCTATCCTTTGACACCGAGGATCAAGTCAGATGGTATGTAACAGGAGCCGACAGAAGCTGAGAAAAAAACAGGTTTAGATTGAAAAGCGATCGGTCTGGACAGGATCGTTCTACTCAATTCCCCCCCCCCCCCCGCGCCTTCTGGAAGCAAATGGCAGCCCACAGTGCCTCCTGGTTGCCCGGGTTCACGGGGTGAGATCAGAACACAGGCAGCAGAAAGCCCCGAATGTCTGCGGCGTGTAGGGGTCGTAATTCTTCCCACAAAGTTACCTTTCCTGTTTCTATGAATTACTCTTACATTCTTGTAAGAGATATGGTTTGAGGTATTTATGGTGCATTCAATTCTGCTATCATTGATTTATTGAACGAAACCAGCTCGGGGATATGATGGAAAGGCCCTAATTCCAAAAACTCTTACACCTCGGCACCAAGAGCATTTTCTGCCCTGTTGGCCTCCTGCAGATGACCAGCCGAGATAAACAGAGGGCACTCCACTCGGTTGCAATGTGCGTGGTGATGTGAAGGAATCAATCAGACAAAAGCAGATTATTACAGTGTCTGCAAGAGATCAAACAGTGCTGCCATCCGCACCCACACACGCCTGATTTACAGGCAAGCTGATAAAGTGCTGCAGCTCACTGTCAGGAGAACATGACAACTCCTTGAGCTCTGTGGATAAATTATTGCTGAAGCCCATGATAACATTTCTCCACCTAGCAACCAAACACAACAGGATGTGGCTTTTAGTACTAGGAGCCAAACGATACAAAGGCGAGCCGCGCAGGAGCCCCGGAGACTCTGGAGGCACAGGCTAAGATGGAACCGAGACCAGCCCCTGGAAAAGCCCCAGGAAACCCACGGTCACTCATAACCCTGCCCCAGGAGCCCAGGCCCTTCCTATCCTCGCACGTGCACAGAGGAACGAGCCCTGGTTCAGGGTGGATAGTGCCAAAAGTTACCTTCCCCGAGCTCTATGCCCTGAACCATGCCAACTGCCCTCCAGGTCTCCAAATGCCACCCCAAAGCATTCAGCCTGTTCCATGTTCCCATGAAAAATGAAGTCAACGTGGAGTCACAAAAACAAACAGGAAGAAGCAACCTTGACTACCACCATGAGAAAAATTATTCCTTCCTGGATTTGTTGATTTTCCCAAAAACATTCAGGGGAAAACCTCCGTGTGGTACCAGTGTCGATCTCAAGGACCTCTTGAACAGCGAGACAGCTCTTTTTTAAGAAAAGGAAGGCCAAATAGAGCTAACTAGACTTTGTGAAATAAACACTGTCTTACGTCCCTCTTTTCATCTTTCAGGTCACTTTTTCAAGTGGCATGGCTTTTCAATTGATGCAGGTAATAGAAAGATGTATTAAAGTTCAGAGTCTTTGAGACACGGGTTCCCTGAAGACAGGGAGCTCTCCGCATTTGTTCCCTTAGCTCTGTCCTCAAAATCTCCACAGGGCCCAGGCAATCATCTTTCAGTAAGTATCTGTTCAATAAAATTAATTACATGGAAATATTAACTAAATGATAATGTAAGTGGAACCAAGGTGGCAAAATCTGCGATGAGTGTGGATGGGTGGAGATACAAACTGTGTGAGAGGGATACTTGAACAACTGTTAGCTTTCTGCCACTTTTACAAAGGCCTAAGATCATCAACCTACAAGGAGACAGGCTTCTTGGGATCTGCAGTATTAGACATTCCCACCCCTGCTCAGTCAAGTGGACCCTTGCTCTCGGGCCTTTGATGGGGATGCAGGACAACAATGGCCCAGAGCAGGTGGCAGAGAAAAACCACCCCATGGCTGAGAAGCCAGAGAGGAAGAGGTGGGGTCACTGGCTCCTGTGAGGCACGCCCCCAGTGACCTGAAGACTCCCACCTGGCCCACTTCTTAACAGTTCCACCTCCTCCAAATGGCACCAGGCTGAGAACCAGGCCTTTGACACACTGGCCTTTGGGGGACAGTCCAGGTCCAGAAGGTAGTGGAAACTTACGTTGAAGAAGATGATGTCATCTCTTGATAACCACCGTTATTCCACGAGTTATTAGAGGATACTATCATTCTTGTTGTTGAAGTATAGATTGTTACAGAATACCATGGCTGTTATTTCCTTTTATGGTAAAAAAAAAAATACTGCTCAAAGACCACAGGTAATTGATCAAAATCACAAACCTGAATTCCACCTGGTCACCAATTTCTTCTTAACTCAATGTCTTTCATTCCACTTAGAGGACTGTGCAGCGAGGTAGCTGCTGTTATTCCCTTTGCACACAGAAGACAACTGACTTCAGCAGCCCTTCCAAGGCCATGTGATGATTGTGTGGCAGGAAGAGATTCAAACCAGGTCTGCCTGGCTGCCACCCTCTACTGTGCTACCTGGTCTCCATGCTGCAACTGATGATGCAGAGGGCTAGAAACCGTGTCTTACCTAGGAGCTAATTAGAACTTTAAGTCACACCTGCCCTGAGTGTCCTAACTGTATTTCAAAGAACACAAACATCATTAGGTCAGGAAAACAGGAAATTAGCTCAGCACCTAAATGCATTTGAAACAGTGGCAAAAAACAAAAACAACAGTCTCAACCAAGCTCATCTTAGAAACATGCAAATAGCCACTGGTGCCCAAGGGGAAATTAAGTCCTTTCTTGGCCCTTTTCCCTGCAGGTATCAAGAGAAGCAATTGCTATGGTAGTGACGAAGGAACCATGCCACACTCCCTTGGGAGGGGAAAAATGAAAGAAGAGCTAAGAATCTCATTAAAGTATAATCTTCAATGAAAAAGCATGACTCTCACACGAGTATAAAGTGCTGTTGTATAAAGAGTGCTGTTCGACTGATGAAGAAACCAATATAATATCAAAATTGCTTCAAAGTAGAAATTATGGAATGCAGATTTATAAGCTGGCCAAAAGGAATGCTGAAAAAAATCTGCTGAGACTTCAAAACTGGGCAATGTCTTGCAGGGTCACTAATCTGATTTTCTCCCAGATAGAAGCCTATAAGCTAATATGTCACCTCAAGTAACCAGCTCCAACCAAATGGCACACTGCAGACTAAACACAGATGTACTCCTCTAAATACTTGATCTTGGGTGGATTTGTTCAACACACAGTGGCAGCACATGGAGTCATCCTCAGTTTCATCTACAAGTTTTGTGTAATGTTTCTGAACCATCTTCTCAAGTTTACACTACTATGTCTAATGCTGTGGTGTATAAGAACACAGGTGCCCCACTAAGATTCTGGTTCAATATGTTTGCAGTGGGGCCCCAGCTGTGCATTGTAAGGAACTCCAAATAATTCTAGTTCTTGTGTTCTACATCAAATTAAGAAATGACCACTTTCAACAATATAGACCATAAATTTGGGAAGTGTTTCAGTTGAAGTTGCTTTGACTTTCAAGAAATGAAAACTTGGACTTAGGCCCTCTGATTTCAAGAACAGAGAAACTTTAACCACATAAAGATAAGAAGTGGCTGCATGACTGTAGTATGCTGATTTATGTCCTTTGGGTATAAACCGAGGAGTGGGATAGCTGGGTCAAATGGTGGTTCCATTCCAAGTTTTCTAAGGAATCTCCCTACTGCTTTCCAGATTGGTTGCACCAATTTTCAGTCCCACCAGCAATGTAAGAATGTGTCTTTATCCCCACATCCTCACCAACACTTATTGTTGATTGTATTCTTAACTGCCATTCTGACTAAAGTGAGATGAAATCTTAGTTTTGATTTGCATTTCTCTAATTGCTAGAGATGTTGAATGTTTTTTCATATATTTTTTGATTGATTGTATATCATCTTCTGAGATGTGTCTCTTCAGTTCCTTGGCCCATTTATTGATTGGGTTATTCACAATAGCTAAATTGTGGAAGCAACCTAGATGCCCTTCGATAGAAGAATGGATAAAGAAACTGTGTATACACACACACAATGGAATATTATTCAGCATTAAAAGAGAATAAAATCATGGCATTTGCAGGTAATTGGATGGAGTTATAGAATATCATGCTAAGTGAAGTAAGCCAATCCCCAAAAAAACCAAAGGCCAAATGTTTTCTCTGATGAGTGGATGCTGATCCATAGTGGGGGTTGCGGGGGAGCATGGGAGGAATGGAGGAACTTTGAATAGTGCAAAAGGGAAGGAGGGGAAGGGAGGGTGCATGGGGGTAGGAGAAATAGTGAAATGAGATGGACATCATTACCCTAAGTACATGTATGAAGACACAAATGATGCACTACTTTGTGTACAACCAGAGAAATGAAAAATTGTGCTCCATATGTATTCTATGAATTGCAATGCATTCTGCTGACCTGTATAACAAATTAGAAGAAAGAAAGAGATAGAGAGAGAGAAGAAGTAATGTGACCTGTGGGGCAGGCAGATTCAGTAGCTCAGGGACCTCTATGCCAATGATACAGGGTCTGGCCTTTTTCTGCCACCCATCAGTATTAAGGCTACTGATGAGATGGCCATAGCAGTTGTGTGTGTCCTTTCCTGGCCCAATTCATAAAGGAATAAGAGAGACTGCCTCATCTTGTGAGTCTCTCTTATAGCACTGGAGAACCCTTTCCAAGAAACCCATCCTCTCCCGCAGACTTCCCTTCATAACTTACTGACCAGAATTATACCAAGTGATTCTTTGGAAGCCAATCTGTGGCCAGGGGGATTTGAATGGGAATATCACTCACCAGTCAGGCACTGAAGAACTAGGGTGAGGGTGGCATTCCTTGGGACAACTGATTGAGTGCAAAAGGCGTGTGCATCTGAAAAAAAGCTGACATTCTATTAGAAGAGAAATAGGAGTGAGGCTGGGAAGGAAACTGACCAGGTCCAGCTTTAATGCATTAAAAATGGACTTGCAATTGGCAAATAAAAGTTAGGTTGCATGAAAGATGTAGAGGAAATTGCTTTGATGCAATGAAAAAATCCAAGATCACTACCAGACAGGTCTGCCCAGAAGTGGCAGAAAAGATGGGCTCACAAACCAAATTAATGTGCCTGAATTACTCTTATCACTTTTTTAACAAGTGGTCCTGGGAAAACTGGTTATCCATATGTAGAAGGATTAAACTAGACCCTTATTTCTCACCCTGCACAAAAATCAACTCAATATGGATCAAAGGTCTAAGAATTATACCAGAAACCATGCAATGCTTAGAAGAAAATGTAGGGTTAACACTCTAGCATATAGATACAGGCAACAACTTTCTCCATAGGACCCCTAAAGCTCATGAAATAATGCCAAGAGTCAATAAGTGGGATCGCATCAAATTAAAAGACGTCTGCACAGCAAAGGAAACAAAGAGAGAACCTACAGAATGGGAGAAAATCTTTGCTGGCTATCCTTCTGACAAAGGACTAATGTCCAGAATATATAAAGAACTCTAATTTTATACCCCAAACCAAGCTAGGAATGGTGGCACACGCCTGTAATCTCAGTGGCTCAGGAGGCTGAGGCAGGAGGATCTCAAGTTCAAAGCCAGTCTCAGCAACTTAGTGAGGCCTAAGCAATTTAACAAGATCCTGTCTCAAAATAAAAAATAAAAAGAGCAGGGGGTACAGCTCAGTAGTTGAGTGTGCTGGGGTTCAATTCTCAGCACTGAAAAAAAAAGAACTCAAAAACTTAATACCAAAAAACCAAATAACCCAATTAATAAAAGGGCAAATGAATTAAACAGAAACTTACTTCTCAGAAAAAGAAATACAAATGGCCAACAAATATATGAAAATCTTCAACATCATTAGCAATTAGAGAAATGCAAATCAAAACTACACTGAGATCTCACCTCACACCAGTCAGAAAGGTAGTCATCCAGAATACAATACCAGTTGGGCAATTTATGTACAATGAATTGAAATGCATTCTGCTATCACGTATAACTAATTAGAACAAATTTTAAAAAAGAACACAACAATGAAAAAAATAAACTCTAGTCACATTCAATGATTTACTGAATCTAAATAAACTTGTTGAACAAGAAGAAAAGAGGGGCTGGGGATGTGGCTCAAGCGGTAGCGCGCTCGCCTGACATGCGTGCGGCCCGGGTTCTATCCTCAGCACCACATACAAACAAAGATGTTGTGTCCATGGAAAATTAAAAAATAAAATATTAAAAAAATTCTCTCTCTCTCTCTCTCTCTAAAAAAAAAAGAAGAAGAAAAGAGAATACAAATAATAAATGCTAGAGAGGATGTGGAGAAAAAGGAACACTTTAACACTGTGTTATTATAAGTTAGTACTACCACTGGAAATGAGTATGGAGGTTCCTCAAAAGACTAGGCATGGAACCACCATGTGACCCAGCTACACGACTTCTCAGTATTTATCCTAAAGAATTAAAGTCAACTGACTACAATAATACACACACACACACACACACACACACACACACACACTTATTTTATAGCAGCACAATTCACAATAGCCCAACTATGGAACCACCCCAGGTGTCCAATAATGGATGAATGGATAAAGAAAATTTGGTACATATACACAGTGAAGTTTTATTCAGACACAAAGAAAAATGAAATTATGTCACTTGAAGGAAAATGGATAGGACTATAAACCATTATGTTAAGCAAAATAAGTCAAACTGAGAAGGTTCAGGGTCAGGGTAATATGTTTTGTCTCATATGCAGAAGCTTCAGGGGGGAAATGGGAAAGAAACTAGGAGTGGGGGCCTCATGAGAATCAAAGGGAGAGGGGCTGGGATTGTGGCTCAGCGGTAGAGCGCTCGCCTAGCGCGTACAGGACCCGGGTTCAATTCTCAGCACCACATAAAAATAAAGGCATTATCTTGTGTCCATCTACAAAAAAGATTCTCTCTCTCTCTCTCAAAAAAAAAAAAAAAGATATTGTGTCCACCTAAAACTAAAAAAAAATATTTAAAAAAATCAAAATCAAAGGGAAGAGATCAAGAAGTAGGAGGTAGAAGGGAGAGTGATATTGGTCAAATTATATTGTGTATTGTGTGCATTCACGAGAATATGACAACAAACCTCATCAGAATGTTCAACTGTAATGCACCAATTTTGAAATGTGGGGGGAAAGGTTAATAAATAAGAAAAGAAAATCTTCCCACGTCCTACCTCCCTAATATTCTACCTTCCCTCATCCTGTGGGTTATAAAGACTAGAGTTGAGGTTTGATCAAGGAGAAGTGCCTGGGACCAATGGGACCCTTCATCTGTCAGAGACGCAGGATAAACATGCCTGACCACAGCCATGTGAGCCAGTCAGCTCACTGAGCAGCCACGGGTTTCACCTCCTTTTTGTTGGTAGAGCCATGAGCCCAGACAGAAAGGGACCATCCCTGGCGTCTCTACAGGGAGACCACATAAGTAGTCAGCCCAGGAGCAGCGTGACCATCCGTTGCAGCTTTAGTCTTCCAATCATTTCTTTCTATAAGCAAAGCTCCTGTTTGTTCTGTCAACATTTTATTCACTCTGTCACTATCATTCTTCCTGGTTGTCAGCTTGCCTGCTGTGTTCAGCATAGCTCGCGAACCCTACCTCTGTCCCATAAGATTCTTCCTTACTCGTAAGTCTCTCTGGACACAGCCCGGACCCCCCAAGCCTCCCAGCCTCTAGCTTACTCTCCATCTAAGCTAGAGTCCCAAAGTTTTGTCCATTGCATTTGCTTTGCTGTCTGTTTTAGCAGAGTTGAACAATAATACAACTGATACAGCCAACCTACGTTACAAAAGACCTAACACGTTGCAATAAAGATGAAAGAGAGAGAAATAACTAGGAAAGAAAATTATGATGGATTAATCAGATGCATTTTTTTAAAGCCCATTTGTGAGACAATGGAGAAAATTGGGCACTAACCAGGTACCTGATGGTTTCAAGAAATTATATATTTTAGGTGTAAAAACTGTATTTTTAGCAGTGAAAAAACTTTCACATTCTAGAAATACATACTGAAGTATTTATGGGTGAAATTACATAATGTCTGAGGTTTGCTTCAAAATAAGCCAATGTTTCACAATTCTGATCAACAAACAGTTCTTGAGCTTATGCTAAGTAGAGTTGTGCAAACTGAGAATGACTCATTAGTAGGTAAATTGATTTGGTGGGCTGTGACCAGGTTATTTTTAATGACAAATAGAATGGAATAGAAAATATCAGAGTAATAACATTCTGTCATGGTGAATTTCCTTCCATGAAACTTTTGTGTCTTGCGTGCGTGTGTGTGTGTGTGTGCATGTGTGTGTGTGTGTGTGTGCGCGTGCGTGCTGAACATACATGACAGATCATGATGTAAGATGTATTCCTTTCTGTAACTTGCAGTTACTAGAGATTAGACACCACAGCCAAAAGCAGAGGCCTGACCACTGATGGACACTGCAGAATGAGGCATGGTCCCCACTTTCCACAGGAGGCCACGCATAACGTGCAGTGTTAAGAACTCCAAGACCCAAGGACTGTGGGACAAAGGAAGTGCTGACAAACTTGCACTCAGGCTTCATGGAAGAGGACATACACAGGTGGACAGTGGAGGAGGAAAGGATGAATACCTGTCACTCGGGGAGGGAACACAGTGGCACAGAACTGTGAATACACGCGGTACATCTAAGCCAATTTGGTGACGCTGGGAGCCCAGGAGAGTGCAGCCATTGCTGGAGCTGGCAGGCTGGAGACGGCACTTGAAGTCATGAAATATTGACGGTCCTGAGGAAGCTGCTCTTGATGTGAGAAGCTGCACACGTGTCCTTCCTCTCAGGATGATCTCCACCATTGGTAATCTCCTAGCCATCTTATTTACTCTAAAATTGGGCATCAAGAATTAGCATTTCCACTTCTGAGATGCAAACCAATAAATAGTACTGGGTGGTGACATAACTTCCCTACAAAGACATTAGCCCAAATGGCAAAATACTGGAAAGAATCAAATGTTTAATGATGGAGGTCGGGTAAATAAATTATGGCCCATCTATAATACACATTTGGTTTTAAAATTTGATAGAAAAGAATCTGTTAACCTAGAAAAATATCCACAATATATTATTAATTTATAGATGCAATATGCTAAGCAAGAGGTACAGACTATCCCTGTTTTAAGGAAGAAAATGAAAATAACGCTGTGAGAGACACATTCTTTCCTTCCAATTTAAACTGGAATTTTGTGTATGATGGAATCATAGGTCATTTATTTTTTGTCCTTGTTTCTACCAATTCCAAATTTTCTTTTACATACAAAAATAATTAAAACATTTTAAAGCAGTAAAATCATTATAGGATGGGAAGTAACCCAGAAATATATTCTCAATTTATTATTAACCAGGAACTCAAGTTAAAAATAGTATTAAATTATGATAGTTTTAAGAGATAGAGATTAGGCAGATTTTTCCCCTTCTTTTTGCTTATCTAAATTTTGTATGTTTTCCATGAGGAACATTCTGTTATTATTTTGTCATTTGAAAAACAATCACTTTTTAAATTCCTAACTTAGAGTCTTTGTCTCCTATGAGATTTTGGAAAGTGAAATGATGCAGTCTACACCCTAAAATCAATCACCTGTGTGTAGACCAGCTGATGTGAACATTGTCTTATACATTCAAACACATTCAAAAAGGAATTTGCTTTAGGAAGTTCAAAAATGCTAATTCTGAGAAAATAAAGCTATGACAATTTTTTCTTTTCCTTTTTTTTTTTTTTTTTTTTTTTTGGTACCAAGGATTGAACCAAACCCCCATGCATTTTCATTTTTTAATTTTTTTTTATTTAGAGACAGGGTCTCGCTAAGTTGCTTAGGGCTTTGCTAAGTTGCTGAGGCTGGCCTTGAAATTACAATCCTCCTGCCTTAGCCTCCTGAGTTGCTGGGAATATAGGCACATGTCATGCGCCACTGTGCCCAGCTAAGCAATGACAATTTTAAAATAAAGCAATAAGCTGTTTTGAGTCCATTATTCGCTCTTCAATCTAACGGTTATGCTTTTGCTCATTTTATTTTTGAAATCCATCCCACAAGTTTGTTTGTTACATAAAAGGAGAAAAATAGGCCAAAAGCATAGAATGATCAAATCTTGTAGATGGGGCGGGGGTGGGGGGTGGGTCCAATGATGAAATTTTAAAAGATGAAACTTTGCAGGTGTAATTCAGAAAATGCAGAGCAGGAACAGTACATCTTCTGCCAGTGACCCCTCTGGGCTGTTTTTCAGCACCTCAGCAGCTTTCAGATGACTCTCGGGAGTTACCAACTTAGCCTCCTGAGTCCTGAGCCACCTGCAGCTCTTCCTTTCCTCTTGCTTCTAATTCTTTCCTTCAAATGAACACTAGGATCTCCTAGAGCCGACCGAGTTACTTAGCTCTGCATCACTATTAGGAAACACCTGACGCAGGCTACTTATGAAGTAGAGAGGTTTTAGGCTCATGGCTCAGAGGCTCAAGTCTAAGACCCAGGGCAGCCCCCTGGTTTGGGCGGCTGGCCAAGATGGCACAGCATGGCAGGAACATGTGTCAGAGTGAGTGCCTGCATCTCCATCTGAAGCCAGCAGCAGAGAAACTGAGGGATCCTGAGGTTCCCTAATCCCTCTCCTTGACTCAATGACCTAAGGCCCTCCCCGGAGGCCCCACCTTTTAAAGGTTCATGGCGCCTCCCAATACCAGCACCCAGGGACAAAGCCTTTAGACATGGACCTTGAGGAATGCTTGTCCAAACCATAGCACAGAGCTTCTCAAAATTGCCTGCACAGCCCCGTCACTTGACATGCTCCTGAAGCCCAGGCTGCATTGCAGACTCATCAAGTCTCCACCCCGAAGGTGGAACCCAGGCTCAGCAGCACAAAACCTTCTTGAGTTACTCCAGTGTTCAGCCAGTTCAAAAATCACTGCTCTTGTTGACTCTACTCCTTGCTTGGGTTCCTGTCCCACTTCCCTTCCTGCTTTCATCTCCAAACCCTGAGTTCCAGCTGGCACTTCCTTACCCTGACCCCAGTCTCATGCCTGCGATGATCTGACTGTGGCCTGTGTATGTTGGGATACATTGTAAAACTGAATGACTAAACAATGTATCACTTAGGACTTCTCTAGCTGCAAGTAATAGATGCTCAACCCAAATTGGCTTCGATGTCACAGAAATTTATTAATTCATGTTGTTGCAAATAGAAATAACTTCAGGTCAAGCTTGATCAAGACATAAATGATTTTTCCAGGTGCCAATATCTGTCTCTCCACCTATGATTCTCCTTCTGCCACGAAACTTCCCTCTCAGGCATGGTCTTCCCTGTGACTGCAAGATAAGTACAGCAGCTCACATCCTGAGAAATGCATCTGATGGAAACATGAAGACCATACTCCACATTCCAGAAGCTCTTATCACACCATAATTCATTGACTCTGATCAGACCAGATACTCATGTATGTGCCAATCATGATGGCCAGAGGGACGTCATACTCTGAGAACCTTGATAGATTCCCATGGCCATGAGAAGTTTGGGGACTGAAAGTGGTTCCCAGAGAAAATTCACAAGAAAAATAGACAACAAAAGAGACTGATTTGAAAATGTAACAACTGTCCATTGCAGGTGGGCTTGCTGACAGGATATCCTCTGGAAAATAAAGAGGCAGGGTCTCTCCAGGAAAACAAGCATAGGGAAGACACATTTCCCTGGATGATGTAAAAATGTTTAGAAGAGGAAGAGGACCCCATGGAAACGCAGGCAAGAATCAGGGCAGACCCAGGATGCTTATTGCAAATAGCAACTGAAATATTTGCTCCTAACTTACAACCAAGAAGAAGAATTTAAATACTAGCCCATAAAGTATTTATCAGGCTTAGAATAAACTGCAAAAGGTAAGGTCAAAACATGAGAAAATTCACTTTTTTTAAACTGGCAATATGTGCAATGAATAATTTCATACTTTAGTTTTGCATTTAGAAATTAGTTTTATTTTCTGCCATGACTATATTCAGTACAATGTGGGTTATGCAGTACTATTTTTAAAAGATTTAATTTTTTTCAGTTTTGTCATAAAAGTAAATATTTATGTAATAAATCCCATGAGTGTGAAATGGTAAGACCCTGAAATTTTTAGTTTTCCACAATCAGTTTGGTAATGTTTATTCACCAGGGGGAAGATAGATTCAAAGCGACCCCAACGGCAGCAGGGGTCTAGGAGAAGCAAAGCACTTCTTTAAAACATCTCCTAAGTCCTCTGACCACTTCTACAACTTGAGAGCCACATGCGTTCTCATGGGTTTAATTGTCACCTTCATTTGCATAATTCATAAACTCACATCATTATTATTGTCAAACATTATCTTATTCATTTGCTTTAAAAAGAAAAAAAAAACTCTTTCTTTTCAATAGGCTTTATGAAGATGGGGACCTATCTGCCTTATTCAGTGTTGTGCCCCAGGCCCTAGAATACTATCTGGCTTCTAATAGGTGCTCAATAAATATTTGTGGGATGAATGATGAATGCATGCATTTTTTTTAGTGTTCTGGGCTTTCTCTGCACATATCTTTTTTTTAATGATTTACACTTGTGTTATTTGAAAGGAATTTAAAATTATGATACAAATGTAGGAAACAATGTGATACAAATATAGCAGAAAGCCCTGGGACCACCATCCAGGCAGGGCAGGAAGGGAATTTCAGCAGCCACTCTGGAAACACTGTGCGCCTCCCCGTCACAGCCCTGAGTAACCGTGATTCTGACTTTTCATTGTTATCACTTTCCTAATTTTCCCACTTTGTCACCTGACTGTATACCCCTACAGTTTAGTTTTGCCAGTTTCTTTTTAAAGTGTCTTTTACAATCTCATTTTATGTACAGGTTCCTTCGCTATCTCTTGCTAAAGAAACTCAGTTGTTTCCTGTAGAATTTTCCACAGTCTGGATTTTGATGGTTGTGTCTTCCTAGAGTTCAACATGCTCCTCTTTATTTTCTGTAAATTGGTAGTTGAATTGAGAGGCTTAGTAAGATTCATGTGTTCTGGTTTGGGATTCTTGTGGAGGAAGAGCAATACCAATTGATACAGCCAACTAACCTGAGGAAGGACTTTGCTTCTTTACATTCAAAGTCAAGGATGGTGTGACAGTCAGATCAGCCAGGTTATCTTGCAGTAACAAAGAGCCTCCAGTACTAGAGGCTTCTAATGGAAAAATACTTTACAGATTGCCTCTAATGGAAAAATACAATAGTTAGTGATTGTCTCTTTGTGAATTGAGTAGCTGGGTCAGTCTTTCTGACTTTCCTCAAATTCATTTCAACAAAGATGAGGACCTTCAATATGGCAGGAACTACAAACAGCAGGCAAACAGACTCCCAAGATATGTGCAGAGAAAGCCCAGAACACTAAAAAATGCAGGCATTCATCATTCATCCCACAAATATTTATTGAGCACCTATTAGAAGCCAGATAGAATTCTAGGGCCTGGGGCACAAGAGTGAATAAGGCAGATAAGTCCCCATCTTCATAAAGTCTTTTGAAGAGAAAGAGCTTTTTTTTTTTTTAAAGCAAATGAATAAGATAATGTTTGACAATAATAAATACTGTAAAAGAAATAAACCAATTGATACAGCCAACCAACCTGAGGGAGGACTCTGCTTCTTTACATTCAAGGTTAAGGATGGTGTGACAGTCAGATCAGCCAGGTTATCTTGCAGTAACAAAGAGCCCCCAGTACTAGAGGCTTCAAACAACTAATGTCAAGTTCTCCTTCACGCAGAAAACTGCTCCCTGTTGTCCCTTAAGATGATTGTAGTTTTGTTCTACAATCAAATGTACCTGTAACCACATTCCCCAGAGTCCCTTTCTCCTGTGGCTGCAGATTATGGCAGGCCACCAGTAAGACGGGATAGAGAGAAGGGAAGAACGTGCAGGTCTTCACCTTCACTTATCCCACCATGAATGGGGTGCTGGTCTTGGTCAGCATCTTCAGTCCTGAGTCAGAGGCCCTGCAGCCCCAGGGCAAAGGGTGCCAGTTCCTTGTGCAGGTCACTGGCATCGCTGAGGCCGGAGGTGGCCAGGGAGACCTGTGGGTTCCAGGCCAACCCCAGAGATTCCAATTTGTTCCCTGTTTCCCACTTCACATCTAGCTTTTCTTCCTTTACCCTCAGTGACTTCAGGCCCAGAGTCGTTCACAGGTGACTATCTTCCTTAGAGGCATTGACCAAAGCACACAACTCTAAGTTCCAGTCCCATAATAAACCCCTCATGAGCCCCCGGTTCTCCTTCTCTGCTCCAACCCTGAGACAGGGGCCCTGGCTGGTAAAATAGCCATCATCATGGGCCTCACAGTTGTTCTAATGCAGAACAACTAAAGCTCTGGAAGGTCTCACGTGAGCAATTAAATGCTCCAATCTGAAAGTAGCACCTGTCCCTTCTGCCCACATCTGTCCAAAGCTAGAGACAGGGCCTCACCCAGTCACAAGGGACCCATCAGGTTCTCACCCTACGCCCAAGAGGTGAAGACAGACACGCTTGGGCAGCAGCACCACTGACCTTCCCCACCCCCCAAAAAAACCCTGCTCAACAAGAGGACATGTGACCGACAGGTGAGCCAGGGCCAGGCATGCGAGGGGCCGAGGGAAGAGGAAGAGCTCTGGGTGATTCCAGGAACAGAAAGCAAGCTAGTGTGGCTACACAGCCGAGTGGAAGACGTGGGTGACGATTTGGGACATTCAAGGTGAAGTTGGAAGTTGCTGAACGTTGTTCTCAAAGCGAGGAGGAAACATAAAATGATTTAAGATCTTTAAAAGTTTATTCTAGCTACAGTGAATAGATCCAAGAAGAGGGCACAAAGGCTTCTAGCTGAGGACCGACCAGTTAGGAAGCTGGTACTGGGTGGACTGAGAGATGGTGGTGGCATAGAGCAGAGCCAGAGCTGCAGAGAGTCACTGGAGGAGTCCCAGGACTGTCACTCATTGTCTGCTCCCCAGGATCCCCCCGAATCCTTTTTTCCCATTAATGAGACATCCACTGGCCCCATCACAGGACAAAGCACTCAAGTCCCATGACTCCCCAGTTTGGGTGGAGGACAGAGTTGGCTCTCTGTGCAGACTCCCTCCCCTGTGCCCTCCCTCCTTCAATTTCTGGGGCTTATGCTTTTAGCCTCGCAGCTGCTACTCTGTCCAGAAGAGAGCTCTGGACCTTCAGAAGATCCACATTTACGATCTACCTGGCCCCCTTGGTGGTGGCTGACCAGGGGCAGCAGCAGGAAGCGCAGCCCTCTTGGCTGCAGCTGGAGTCAGCCCCGTGGTCCAGAGTGACCCTGTGTATGAGGGTGAAGCTAACCCCTGGGGACCTCCCTGGCCTGGCTTCCTCCCCTCTGGTCTGCTTCCCTGGCTGCCTTGGTGGGCTCTTCTGGGAGCCCTTCCTTCTCTACTAAATCAAGGGCACGTGACCCTTGTCTCCATGTTCTGATTTGGCAGAACTGGGACCAGTATATGTCCTGGATACAAAGTATTTTTAAACTTTTCTATTTCTGGTACCCTTGGTGAGACACTTTTGAAATACTTTTTTTTTTTTTAATTTAACACTTTGCTGCAAACAAATTCTAACTTGGTTTCCTTTCATTTAACTCACCAACTAGCACGGCGTGCCTGCTACCTTCCACGCTCCCTGGCTCTCTACCTAACTTCATCTTTCATTAATTTATCCTAAAACACCATTTTTATGAGGTCACCTTCTTTCAGGAGTTTCCAATGACTTGAAGAGATTTTTCTTTGGGCTTGAGTAGCTTTTCTTATGAAGAAAAAATATTATGTATATTCCCATGGACCCACAATATAATTTTAAGAATTCATTATAATTTAATTTCAGTATGTATAAACATAAAACTAGTTATAAACTCCTTATACTGACAGCTTTGATATAACTATAAATCCAGAATAAGTTTTTAAATTATATTCAAACATAACTACAAAACCAATAAAGTTTAAATTTCTAACATTAATGTAATGTGACAGATGATGTTATTTTTCCAGAACAAAATCGCTGATATTTGGTTTAATAGAAGAAGGATGTAGTCTCAGGTTGGTTTGTGTATTTAATCTCTTTCTGTATTTCAGCATCAATAATGCTAATGCAAGTTACAACCATTCTCACCAGCATGCTGCATCCAATTTTATTAACCACAATTTTTTTATTTTCTAATTCAAGATAATCAAAACCAAAAGTCTGAGCATGTGCCAGACAAATCTTCATCCAATAGGCTAGACTGCCTCAAAAGCAAGCCTGAGGCGGGTGCTTGGGTACAGGGGCTTACTGGGGAGGGACTCTGAGCACACATTGGTAAGCAGTTTAGAGAAGTGAGTTCAGGAAGACAGGGGACGGTCCAGCAGGCATTTATGGGCAGGCTACTGCTCCAGGCGCCTGGGCCTCAAGGGAAACTTGGGAACACAATATGAGCATTCCTTGGAGCTGACCCACCTGGGAGGCAGGGAAGCCGGGGCCTTAGTCCTCCAACTCCCGTTCGTCCCCAGTAGCTGGACATTCCTGACATCAGCACCCTCCACCTGCCCCACTCCATGGCTGCCAAGAAAAAGCCCCAGGCAGAGTCCGGGGAGCTGCAGCTGGACCCCTGGGGTACCCAGACAAGGACAGGTGTACCAACAGGACGCGGGCAGGACGCCAGCAACCTCTGTTGTGGGAGGAGGAGATTTCTTCACTGGGCATCAACAACTGCACTTTCTGACACCACAGGGTTCTAAGTCACGGGATCTGCTCGCAGGTACAGGCCACTCACTCCGCAGGGAAGGTCTGGTGTGGCCATTCTGCTGGATGCCACATGCCGCCGTTGCCGAATCCAAGCCCCACAACTTCTCTTTGTGCAAAGAACTGCAAAAACTTTATGACTGCAGCTGCTATGACACCACTCGTCCCCTGTGACTATCACACGGTGTTGCACACGTATGGGGTCTGCTCTCCACGATGTACTTGTGTTTCCTAATTATCAAAATTATTAAAGTTAAGTTTCAGAGAGATTTTCCTGATGTCTGACAATAAATGCCAGGACCCCCAGGGCCAGGGGATGGCAGTAAGAGACAGCCTGACCTAAGGTCCAGAGAGCCTGAAATTCAAGCTTCTCTGAAACCTACCCTTGAGTTTCCCCCCTGGACTTTCTGTGATCACACCCACCCATTAGTAACGTAATGACCACATTTCCTAACCTCCTACAGATGGACACCTCTATGACTTCTGGGGTTCTCTTTAACCTACCCCAGGACAGAGGGACCAGGCCTTCCTAGGTTACTCTAATTTGCACCAGACAATTCCTGACCCCGCTTTCCCCTGGATCCTGGGTCCCGCATTGCTATTTCACACTGGGTGTGTTCGTGTGCACATCCCCAACAAGGCTGGGATGTGACTCTGCACTCACATCAACCTGGTCACGTGCATGAATTCGAGCTTCCTTTTGCCATCAGTAGAGAGAGTCGCAGAGCTTTCTCACAGTGACACTGTGTCGATAAGTATCTGCAAGCGCGAGGCCAAGCGTCTGCTGCAGAGCAGGTGCCCCACTAATAGGGGTTTCCTTTCGCACTCAGTTAGCTTCTATTTTCACCACGTGGTTTTCTTCTCCATGGCGCTGGGAAATTCCCAGTGTCGCCCCGAAGGTCTGGCCTTTGTGATGAGTTGAGAGAGCCTTCCTGCTGCTGTGACATGTTAATCATCTAAACAGTCTGGAAGCACATTTTCATAAGACACTGTCCTGGGGAGGGAACATCTGGATCTCTGTCATCCTTCTCTTTGAAGTTACCCTGTCTGGACCCACAGAAAGATAAGAACTGATAAGGTTTTCATGGTCAAAGTTACATTCTATTTATAAGAGACTTCATTCATTTTTTATTTTTTAGCTGAACAGCTAAAAATTCCTCTGCCCTTGCGGACTCTCTCCCAGGTTCACGTTATTGACCCACACGGACAGAATGGCCAACCAGCCAGGGACTGTGCAAACTATGTCTTTCCCCTTCCTGGGGAAATGGGACTATGAAGCACACCTCCAGGACCCTGATGATCAAAAGTACTCATGAGGGATTCCAGAGGCTGACTTGATCATCATTCATGATTGGTTTCGTTTGAGTCTGGATTTTGTCTAATGGAATCCGTTGAATCCCGCCCACATCGCAGCTTTCAACTTGGCCTGATTCCTGCAAGGCCCGGACCTCAGGGTCTACCGGTGGTGCCCAGGCAATAATATGCTTTCATCCACCAAGTGACACCGAGAGGGATCATCATCTAAGAATCATTTGTGTTCCTTCAAGGACCAATAATAACACTGCAATTAATAGCAGTCAGCTTAGACGGGGGAGAGTCTCCTTATGCAAATGAATTTTTAGACCTACAATACATGATACTGTCTCCTGGTTTTGTTTTTGTTTTTTGTTTTTTTTTTTTTAAGATGAAAGCCAGCAGCAGCAGGAGGTGCCTCCAGTTCACTGAGCATTTACATCCTTCAAATTGCAGGGGAAAAAAATTCCTTTCGGTGGGATAAGCCTTTGAAGTGAGGTTCTCAGGCCTCTCAGGTGAACTGCCTGTGTGCCCAGCAACAGAAATCTGTTGTGTGAAGCAGAAGGCATGACAGCAACACTGTCCCCTCCTCAGGGCCTCAGGAATTATTGTTCTCAAATGATTGCACAGGTCCCTTGCACTCCTTCTCTTCCAGACACTCTTCCAATGTTCTCTCAAACCTCACAGAGAGCATTCAGGGACATGCACTTTGAAATTTGCTGACATTTTATTAACAAAGTTTGTCCTGATGTAGTCAGTTCCACCCCATAGCAGGATTTTCCTCCTACTTTTAAATAGTGCCTGTGTTTTGGTTAGGGAAATGTTTGGCTACAAGTAACAAAAATCTCAAATAACATTTAGGTCTATTTTTTTTTCCAGATAACAAGAAATCCCAAGGTGGATAATTCTCAGTTATTCTAGCTGCCTATGTATATCAGCAAGGATTAATGTTCTTCTAAACCCTGCTTCTTCATTCTTAGAGTGTGTGTACTTTAACTCATGATCACAAAAAGACTGGTGAACCTCCAGCCACCACATCTGTATTCTAGGAAGAGAAAGAAAATGAGATTGGGTGGGGAAGACAAAAAGAATATGTCATCCAAGTCTCTATTTTTTTCCCAAAACCTTTCCCGGAAGCCTTTATGCTTGTATTTTGTTAGGTGAAATTGGGTTAACTGACCATCCCCAGCTGCAAGGCAGACTTGGATAGTATACTAGATGGGTACATTCTCCCCAAGGACAACCAAGATTTTTTAGAACATAAGAAGAAAATATGGATCACACCCAGGCAACTAGCGGTGACTCTCACATTAGGGTCTAGGAGTGACAGTCATCTCTTAATAGAAAAGCCCTTGCATTTTAAATACTGGAATCGTTTTCTGCAGACCTGTCTCCTTTTGACAGGATCACACGGAATCAGCCACAGGGTCAAACCAGCACCGCTGACTGGGTTGCGACCAAACATCAGGGAAGTAAGGAATATGGGATCTCCTCGCCTCCTGCAGCTGCAGGCAAGTCTCCCGAAACCCTTAACACAGGGTTAGGCAGGTCTTCTCCATGCTGCGGGGAGCTCATGCCAAACAGCTGCTTGAAAGGCAAACTCCTCCATGCTCAAGCCTCCCTTCTCCCTTCTCCCACCCTTCTCCATTGTAAAATCAGAGCTCTGTTCTAGAAAGAATTCTGACAGCTTGAACTCACTCTAAGAAGGAAGCATACTCCAAAATTCACACTTCCCCCCACTAGTTTATTAAATCCACCAGAGAAAGAACAACTACCTATGTAACGTTGTATCGCAGGTACTCAGCATGGATTCTGAAGGTCAGAAAACAACCAATGAATCTTTTATATGTGAAGTCACATTTAAAATAAAAAACATTATTTTCTAAGAATCATTATCATTAGAGCTCAAAACAAATTTAGGATGTAAATGTAAATTAGAAAAAAAATGTCTTAATCAGAAGAGGCATTAGATAAAATTCAAGATTAATTTCTGATTTAATAATAAAATATTCTAAATAAACCTAACATGAAAGTTAATTTCTAAAATATGATGACAAATATCTACCTCAAATCAACAGATAAGATCATACTTTCTAAATTCCTAACAATAGTCCTGTTAAAACCAGTAGCTAGATAAAAAGAAAGGGATATTTTACCAATATTATGAAACAATTTTTTTCTGAAAAGGCAGCTCATTGAATGATATTAGAAAACAATCATGACCACTATTATTAAAAAATATAAGACAAAAGTATTGGCAGATTATACGACCTAGAACATGCAAGGGGGTTCGTTGAAAAACAATAGAAAGAAACATTTAGAAAATATATAAAATAAATGTTGAGAACAGGACAGCAATAATGGGTTGGGAAATGTCTGTGATAAGATGTTGATGAAACACACACACACACACACACACACACACACACACACGATTTTCTCAATATTGAAATAGAAGTAGATTTATAGAAATAGATATAAAGAGAGAGATATAAGAATGCCATTTACTCACAAGAGTTAGACATAGAGTTTCTTTTTTAAAAACTTTATTTTATTTATTTTATTTTAACATATTTTTTTTTTTTTTATGTGGTACTGAGGATCAAACCCAGGGCCTTGCACATGCGAGGTGAGTGCGCTACCACTGAGCCATAACCCCAGCCCCAGGCACAGAATTTTAAAAGAAGAAATCCTGGTTGCTGTTCACCTGTGGGCCCTGGTGGAGTATCCCAGGGGAGGAGAAGAGACCTCCAGGAGTGGCCTGTCTCCTCCGTCCATCTGTCCTGGTCGGTGCTCACTGACCACACATACTAAATTCGTTTCAAATCTCCTGCAGCGTGAGCAATCATCTTTCCAAACTAATGTCAATGGTACCTAGGTTTTCTTTTATGGGAAGTCATCCTAAATCCACCCTCTAAATTTGGTTTAAATCAATACAAACCAAGAATTAGAAATTTAATTCTATTTTCATCAATATATTAAAGCTTAAGAAGAAATACACTAAAACATTTATGATGGGATTGGGGAATCTTCTGATCTTTGTGCTTTTATTATATTTTCAATTTTTCTACAATGACTAGGCATTACTTCTAGACTTTCTGAGAAGGCTAGGTCCATATCTCTTCCTCATCCTCCACTTTCTAAGTCCCCACGTCTTCCCAGGGTATATGTCCAACATCACGACTTCAGCATAGATCTCAGATCCTCCTTCTACGGCAACCACCAGGTCCAAGGTAAGGTCACTTCCATCCAGAGGCCTCAATAAGCTCCTGACTCGTCTGCCCCTCGCCCCCAGCTCCTGCTGCAACCAGTTCTCATCCAATACAGGCCAAGAGACTGCACCCGGGGTGAGCGTCCAAGCGCAGAGGTGGCAGCCCTGTGAGTGCTGGGGCAAAGCACAGCAGGAGGAAGGGCTGTGAGTTGTGCCATGACAGGAACCAAGAGACCCTAGAGGCAGGAGGGTGTCAACTCCAACCACGCCCATCCCCCACACATCACCCTCCGGGGCGAATCTAAGTCTCTACACCAATAAAAAGAAAAACAAGAATAATCGGAATAAGCCAGAAGCTAGAAGATAAGCCAATGAGCAAAGACCGGACATCATTTAAAGAAAACAGTACTAGGTGAGTACACAGACCAATGCCAGGTGACCGTTTGCGGGTACAGTTAGGCCGTGTTGAAGTCCACACAAAATTATAAGTTATCCAACAAATGTATCTGGGAAAATTAGGGAGAGGAGGAAATTTCAAGTTAAATCCATTCAACAAAATAAATTGGAGAGTTGTGGGTTGTTTTGTTTTGGGGGGGTTTTGTTTTTGTTTTGTTTTGTAACTTTTAATTTAATTTATATTTATTTCCAAATTTATAATTGAATCAAGTTCATTTAAATTTACACATGTAAAAAAATGTGAATAAAAGTAAAGGCAAACTGCCCAATATTATGTGCTATCTTAATCAATGTGACAAAAGTGAAGATCTTACCAAAAAAGATACTCTTTCTAATCATCAACCAAAAATAGCATAATTCCCTTTGGAAAATGAGCAAAGCACATGAACAGACAGTTCATAAAGGAAAAAACACAGCTAATGAAAATGAGAAAGCTCAACTTTATCTGCAGTCAATACTTGTGAAATAAAAGAATGTGAATAAAACTGGCAAATACCAACAAAAAACGCTGGTATTTATTATAGGTGAGGATGCTCTGCTAATGGAAGTATAAATTGGAACCATAATTTTCACTGTTCTTAAGACATACTAAAATATTTATATCCACTCCTAGAGACTAGTGTGTCCTAAATACACCAGCCCTTGTTTACAAGGGTGTTTACTGCAGAATTATTTAATGAAGACCTGGCAACAATCAACAAAATTAGTTCATGAGAACCTTTAAAACATGCTAAGTGTATTTAATGACATTGGAAAGTTATTGTGGCTATTGATTTTTAAAATAGCTTGCAAAAAAAAAACAAATTTAGTAGGATGCCAATTTCATTAAATTTTCTGCAGTTCTAAGAAGATTTAAAAAAACAAGTAGAAGTAAAATATTAACAATAGCTATGTGGTGATATTCTGGGTAAATGTTATTGCATTCTTCTCATTTTTTCCATTTTTAAAATTTTTCATAAAACCAAGGTATGTACATGATAATCCAGGAAAACATCAAGTACATACACATGTATGTATGTATGTATGGATGGATGGATGCATGCATGGATTTCCCTAAAAACTTATAAAAAGAATAATCAGAAAAGGGCCCATAGATTGCTGGTGGGACTGCAAACTGGTGCAACCACTCTGGAAAGCAGTATGGAGATTCCTCAGAAAACTTGGAATGGAACCACCATTTGATCCAATTATCCCACTCCTGTTTAAACCCAAAGAATTGAAAATCAGCATACTACAGTGATGCAGCCACATCAATGTTTATAGCAGCTCAATTCTCAATAGCTAAGCTATGGAACCAACGTAGGTGCCCTTCAACCAATGAATGGATCCAGAAATTATGATATATATACACAATGGAATATTACTCAGCCATAAAGAAGAATGAAATTATGGCATTTGCCAGTAAATAGATGGAACTGGAAACTATCATGCTAAGTGAAATAAACCAATCCCATAAAGTGAAAGGCCTAATGTTCTCTCTGATAGATGGATACTAACACACAACAAGGGGTAGGGGGGAAATAGAAGTCCATGGGATTCGACAAAGGAAAGTGAAGGGAAGGGAGGGGGCATGGGAATAGGAAAGAAGAATAACTTTTCTATGTTCATATATGAATACACGACAGTGGAACTCCACATCATGTACAACCACAAGAATGGAATCCTAATTAGAATATGTTATACTGCATGTATGTATAATATGTCAAAATATACTCTACTGTCATGTATCTCTAAAAAAACAATTTTTTTAAATTAAAGAAGAAATGGACCCTAGAGAATCAAAAAAAAAAAAAAAGTCAAGCAGTTAAAAAAAAAAAAAGAGTAGCTCCCATACTTCTTACAAATGAATGTTGTCTGATTATTCTAATTATTGAAAGCCATTTGGGAGTCATCCACATGCATTCTCCTGTGTACGGTGCCTGGCACACAGTGGGTTCTCAACAAATATTTGTTAGAAGAATAAACAGAAGCTACAGCACAAAAGAGAGAAAGGCTTTTCTTACCCTTTGACAATAATTTTCTTGACACAATTTTGAACCCACCTAAATAAACTACTGATCCTGCTATTTAACAACTTTTAGCAATGTCTTAATATTAACTACTCTGAAAACAAAAATCATTATTTTTGATAGATGTTCTCTAAAACTTAATTGGTTTAACTCCTACAATCCCATACGGCAAGTTAATTTGCTTAGCTACTTGGGGCACATTCCGCAACCAGTTCTTTCCTGTGTGCTCCTGGTGTGCTCATTGTGTAAGTCTGGATGGGTCACAAGAGTGTCACTGAGATTCCCTCCAACTGCTGTTCCTGGGTGACAGTAACACCTGCGGTGGAAATGTTTCAAGATTAAAATTGGCGGAGCCTCACTTTCTGCTGCGGGAACTTGAGTCATCTATTTGTATAGATAGTGTCAGAAATAAGGGGTGGGCAGGGGATTTCTGGCTGTATTCATAGATTCTATGGCCCATGTTTATAAGTGAGGTAGTCTGACAGAATGACTCATGGAAATGTATGAATATGACGCAAAACACGTCCCTGAATACCTAACAAAACCTGTGAATCCAAGCGTCAAAAACCTTCACATCGGGTCTCATTAGAAGACAGATTCACTTTCTCATCATCTGTGACCCAGCTCCTATCTCAAGTCTATTGGATTCACCACGTAAAGCTGACCGTCACAGATCTAGATGTGATCTTTATTTTCCCATCACTGAACTTAACCCAGAGTAGGGAGAGACAATCTGAAAGGAGTCACTTGGGTGATCAGTTGCCAAGGTGGCCTCCAGCGATGCCTGAATCCAGGTCTTCGTTCATGGTCTCCTCCCGCCAACAGGGCAGACTGTGTATCCTGCAGGGTGTTGTAGAAATGGAGACATGCGACTTCTGAAACTAGGTCCCACGACCCATGGCTCTTTGCACATCGTCCCTTTTGTACAACTTGCTCTGTGGGAAGCCAGACGCCATGTTGTGAGGACATTCAAGTAGCCTGCGGAAGCACAGTGAGGAAGAGTCCACTTGAAGAAACTGAGACCTCCTGCCCCAGTCCCATGAGGGAGTCAGCCTCAAAGCAGCTCCTCCAGCCCCAGTCACATTGGTCAGATGACTGTTCCCCCACCAGGACCTTAGCAGCAACTTCATGAAATTCCCTAATTCCTGACCCTCGGAAGCTGCAAAGGATAATAAATATTTTCTGTTTTAGACTGCTAACTTTTGGAGTAATTCATTGTATAACAATAAATAACCAACCCACACATTCCTTCCAAGAAGATTCATTTAAATTAGTGATGAATCTATTGTTTCAAGATTCAAACTCAGTTACTTCAGGATTCTCCACTTCTTCATTCTCTCTAGAGGGAGAATGGGATCTAAGTTCCAGGGGACTTCATTTCTCCTACAATTGGAGAAATATGAAATGTCTATGTCCATTAGGGTGAACTGGACTATGGATATTAGGATAATAGGATCAAATAATATGCAATTTTTTTGGGGAGGGGGTGGGTACCAGGGATTGAACTCAGAAGCACTCAACCACCGAGCCACATCCCCAGCCCTACTTTGTATTTTATTTAGAGACAGGGTCTCACTGAGTTGCTTATCACCTCGCTTTTGCTGAGGCTGGCTTTGAACTCGTGATCCTCCTGTCTCAGCCTCCTGAGACGCTGGGATTACAGGTGTACACCACCGAACCATATTATAAATAACATGCATTTTTAGCTCACAATAATGTTTGGAGAATACATAACTTCCTTAGTGAGATGATTCAGTGGCTCAACAAACCCAGAGCTTTTGGTAGCTTCTATTTTCTTGGTTTTCCCTCATGAGACTTCTTTCCCTGTAAATCATCTGTTCATATCTTGTAAACACTCTTTTTTTAAGTCTTTAGTTATTTTCCTATTAATTTCTAAGAGTCCCTGTATTTTAAAAGATTAACCGTTATCTGTGACATAAGTTGCAATGTTCTCCAATCTATCAGTTGACATGTCACTTTGCCTCTGGTGTTTTTGATCATGCAAATATTAAATAATACATTTAAATTTATCAATCTTTTTCATTTATAGGTCTGAATTTTGAGTCACATTTAAAACATCTGTTTCTGATCAAAGTTACAAAGCAATTACCTCATGGTTTCTTCTAGTGCTTTTATGCTTTCTTTTTTTCAACATTTAGAATTAAATATTGTAATTTAATTGTAACTTATTAACTATGATCATTTTAATTATGATTGCAGCTGTAATTCATTCATTCATTCACTTGTAATTCTCTTAGTGTACAAACTTGAAGTATGAATTCAAATAAACTTTTCCTTCAAAGCCACATGCCACTTACTGAGCAATTCATGTTCCCCAGCACACCTGCTTTTGAGGTCACATGTCACTAACCCATAGTCACCACCCCCATTTTTCCTATAGCAATTTGAGGGGCTGAACAATTAGCAGGAGTCATAGAAGCTTTCAACCATGTTAGAATTCAAGGAAACTGCATGGTGCACTTGTGAACAGGAACCAGCAAACTGTGGCCAGTGGGCCAGCTCTGGCTTGCGCCCCTGTCTCTCACATATTTCCCGTGGCTGCTTTGTTACTACAAGGGCAGAACTGGAGGGCTCCAGCAGAGGCCATAGGAACCGCCAAGCCTCGAACATGTTCTCTGACCCTTTTCTGAGAGAGGTTTTTAACCCCTACGATAGAGTTGGCAGAGTACTTGACCCCACGCCATCTCTGCTAAAGTCACAGCAGCCTGATGGGGACTAGTGCTCCATTTCACCTGTAAAGGACACCAGGCTTAAAGAGGCTAAGTAGCAGCGAGGGGCAGACCCAGAAGATAACTAGAGTACTGTCACTTCCTGTCCCCCTCTGCTCCTTCTGTCACTGACATTGCACCTTACAGTTTCCAATGTCGTTTCATGCGCCTTCATTTTCTTGAAAATTCCAATAATCCTGCAAAGAAAGATGAGCCTTTATACATGCAAAAACTAAGTCACAAAGGGTGCTCGCACGGGAACTTAGGACTCTGGGGGGAAAAAAAGAGGTCTTCTCCTTCTCCCTTCTCCACCACCTATTGCCTGTATCTTAATGAAATCCTGGCTCCCTCCAGTCCGGAATGCTCAGAACATTCCGGCTATTCTTTAATTAATTTTAATATGGCTACCTTTTAAATGCTGATGATTTGTGAAAAGAAAACAAAATTAAGCCCAGAAAAGAGGAGAAATAATCGGCAGGACAAGGGGAGTCTGAAACCCAGGTTTTGAAATACTACAATTAGATTGAATGTGTACCTACTCTTCAAAGCAAATAAGAATCTTTTTGAGTGGAAAAATTGGAAAAGTGGCACTCGATGTCTTCCAGCTTAGGATGCCCACAGAACAGACATAAAATCCATCTCCAGTTTTCTTCCAGTCAAATTAAGAAAGGGCGCCGCACCATTGTCCACTCTCTCGAGGCAATGTTTGTGTTCTGCAAGAACCAGGAGGCTTCATGCTGAGACCAGAAAGAGAGATATTAAGCACATTTTTTAAAGCTATCTTTTTAATAAACTTTACCCATAATATCTAAGCAATTCACATTATTCCCCCAAAGACTTTCTATGTTTTCTACCCCACTCGCCCACTGGCTCAGTAAAGTTACATCTTTCTGTTATTAATAAGGCAGTTCACCTAAGGTACTTCTTTAATTTCCTGTATTTTTCCCAACACAAAGTTAATTTACTTTATCCCTTATCCCAAGAACGATAACAGGGTTTCTATAAAAGTGAACATTCATGATCAAAGAGAAGCTTGTGTTATAAACAAATTATTACAACGGGGCTCCCTTTGAAATATTTTAACTTAATTAAGCTCAAACACTTTTGGCAAAGGTTTAAAAACTTGAGCGTAATTGAAGAGCCATTCTGGTTTGGCTGAGTTTTCTTTTAATGTTGGAGTGAGGTGGGTGGGGGGAGATAATTTACATGGTTATGACCTAAGTGTTGTAGTGATATTGTTTCTGAGTTGCTACCTTTTTAAACAAAAGATATTAAGCAAAATTGAATTTGTTTGGGGATGATGGAATTGGTGCTCGGCTGATGATGGTATGCGTTTGTCAATACACCAAGCACTGCATCAAAAGAATGGTGGCTGATTGTGTGTGCATTATGGCTCTATAAACCTGACTTGAAAAAAAAAAAAAGGCTTTATACTCAGTTGAGCCCAAAGTATTCTCAAGATTCTTTTTGCTGCATTGTCTGTAGTGACCAACCAAAGAAGGAAATAACTAAAAACTACATAAATATTGATCAGTAGGGAATTTGGTTAATTTTAAAAGTGACTTAAATCTATCTATCGATGTGGAAGACTGTAAAATATTGCTAAATGGAAGGGAAAAAGCAAGTCGCACAATAAAGTGTTCAAATATCAATCGTATCGCTTTTACGAGCTCACTTAACAAATAATAAGAAAAATATCGGTAAGATTATAAGTAATGAATATTTGTTGATGACTTCTTGCAGGTGCCAGGCATGACTAAAGCACTCTGCAGATATCATCTCATTGAATTACGGTGAAAACCCTCCAAGGCAGGGACTCCGTACGGATCTGTTATTCCTGCATCGGGTTTGGATCTGAACCTCTCAGAGCTGGATTTGTTTTGAAGTCAGAATCCTTCAAGTTTTAAAAAGTAATAGGCTGTCTTTTTCATCCATTGCACCCACTTTCCAGAGTATGCTGCAGGGGCACCAGGAGATCGGGGTGCATATATCCGCTTTCATATCTTTGAGCCCAGACCATGTGCACGGAGTTCTTAGCATGCCGGGAGTCAGGGCACTAGACTTGCCGGCATGACAACTCTCCTTGGCTTATTTCAAAATCATGCAATAGAACACTTAATAATTTTTAGGTAAATAATTTTAGAAAGAATAAACTAGTGTTTCTCTCACAAAGTAAGAAAATTACATTTATGTTATAAAAAACAAAAGCATTATGAGGAGTTGGTTGGCTTCTAACATGCTGGACTGTTTACCCTGGTGATATCACACAATGGAAGATTCAGAGAAAATGGGAAGAACAGAGTAAGAGAAACCAAAGAGTCATAAATAAGACACACGCCCTCAGCTTACAAGTGGCTAGGAGTGGCTGGGGGACAGAAATGAGTGCATTTTTTTTTTCCTGAAATGAGTTCTAGGAGAAAGCTAGATGTGCATCTGGAAGTGGAAAGTCATTCTGATTTGATCTGGATTAAATGTGTGAGTTAATAAAAAGTTCAACATAACCAAGAAGTTGATCAGTCTTGTCCAGAATGCAAACAGTGGTCAGACTGAGATTTTATTCTACCTTTTAAGCCTCTCCCCGCCTCCTCTACCCCCTAGTTTGTGCTGATTCTTAATCAGAATTTGGAACATGTATTAAATATTCCAGGAGGGAGGAAGTTAGTCCTTTATTTCAGATTTTACTTTTTTATGACCTGTTTAAACAGATTAAAACTGACTTTAATAACTGCAAGCAATATTAAATACACTGAACGGCTCTACTTCCGTTTCTGTGTATGTTTAACAAATTAAGCATTTCGCCTTTATGACTAAAGTAAAGTACTTAGCAAAGCAAGCTGAGAGATTCATGTGGTCTCCTTTAAGGGATACGAACAAGCCAAACACCACTGGCTTCTGTTGTAATATCGTAAAGCAACACCTCAGTTCCAAATACGCTCCTGTCAGAATCTGCAATGGCCACATAGCAAACGCTGGTTTCAAAGCAAATTTTAGGAGGTCAGATACATAAAGATACAGGGAAGAATCCACAGCAAAGCCAGACGGGTGGCCACGGCTGCCCTGTCATGCCTCAGCCTCCCACAAGGTGGCGATGCTTCTCAGCAGCCAGTACATGCTGTCAACAAAAGTAAAAGGAGCTTTTCCTGACCTTTCTCATGTGACTGTTTTGGGCCTCAAAGTGTCATCAGTCCTGCCACCCAGGAACCTCCTCTTTTCCCACGGTAAAGTGTTCTGGACTGAGTTCACTTTTGCCATGTATTTTTAAAGCATCACATAGATGAATTCATGAGGGTCAATAACTGATGGAGACACTACAAAGTAGTGGGTTCAGTTCCAACTCTGATACTTAATAGCTGTGTTACCTTGGGAAGACTGCTCGTCCTCTCTGTGCTATAGTTCCCTCATTTATAAAACAGATATAACAATAGTACTAATAACAGTACCTAGCTCATAAGGCTCACGGGAAGCCAGAAAACCCCTTAAAACCTTGCCTACCAGGCACTGACATCTTCAACAAAATCCCTAAAGTTCAAGAAATGAAACTGAGAATCAACAAGCATGATACCATCAAGTTAAAAAGCTCTCCATAGCAATGGAAACAATAAAGAGCGAGAAGAGAGAGCCCACAGAATTGGAGAAAGTTCTTTGCCAGCCAATTGTCTGACAAAGGATTAATACTAGAATACATAAAAAACTTAAAAAGCTTAATACCAAAAAAAAAAAAAAAAAGAATCAATGAATGGACAAAAGAATGAAATAGAGGTTTCTCAAAATAAGAAACACAAATGTTCTACAAGTACATGAAAAATATGTTCAACATCTCGAGCAATCAGGAAAACACAAATCAAAACTACACTAAGATCTCATCTCACTCTAGTCAGAACGGCAATCATGAAGAATATGAATAATAATAAATGCTGGCAAGAATATGGGAGAAAAGCATGCTGAGATGCGGTTGGTGGGACTGCAAATGGGTACAGCCACTCTGAGAGGCAATATGGAGAGTCCTCAAAAAACTAGGAATGGAACCACTACGTGACCCAACTATCCCATTCTTTGGTATTTATTCAAAAGAACTAAAATCAGCATACTACAGTGATACAGTCACGTCAATGTTTATAGTGGCAAGATTCACAATAGCGAAATTATGAAATCATCCCAGATTTCATCAATAAATGAATGGATAAAGAAAAAGTGGCGTATGTACACAATGGAATTTCACTCAGCCGTAAAGACGAATGAGATCATGGCAGTTACCGGTGAAAGGATGAGAATGAAGAACATCATGCTAAGTGAACCAAGCCAGCCTCGGACAACTCAAGGTCAGTGTTTCCTCTGTTATGTGGAAGCTAGAGCAGAAAAAGGGGAAGGCACAGAGAGGAGCCGAGAGCCCGTAAAGATACAGGGAAGATCAGGGAGAAGGAGGAGGAGATGGAGAGGAGGGAGGAGAGACAGGGAAAGGAGGAAAGGTGGAAGGGACTCAACAGAATCTCACTATGTGCAGGTATAAGTATTCCACGGTGAAGGCCCCCTTCTGTGTAGGTGGAGAGCACCAATCAGAGATAAGCAAATAAATAGCAAAAGGAAGACCAGCCGAGTAGAGGGAGGAGGACAGGGGGCGGAGGAGAGAGGACCAGGGACTGAAGGGAGCAAATCAAATTCCAGGCATATATGCTGTTGTCAAAGTGAATCCAACTTCTGTGTAAAGCTATAATGCTCTAACTTTTAAAAATGAGAGAAACAATGGTGCCGCTCCATAGCAAACACTGCTTAAGACGAAGCTACACTTCAGAGCACTCCGAGAACGGGTCCTTTGCTCACTGTCCGTGGATCATACTTCAGTAAATTTTGTCAGCGATATCGGGAACAGAAACTAGCATTTGACCTTTTTACAGATGAGGAAACCAAGGCCAAATACAATAAATGTAATCAGTGTCCCAAGGTCTAAGTGTACATTTACCCCTTTAACTCTCTGTGCTTAATTAGTATGTCACACTGGCCAACTAGCATAAGCAACAAAAGTCAAAGAGATATATAGTTCAAAGTGAGAGATAATAGCAACAATCTCCCAAACAGAAGTGTGTCTCACTCTCCCCACACAATTCTATGTTCTTTCCTTTACGCAGTTAACCTTCCCTAAATTAAAATTTTTGCCTTAACATTTATTTCTGAAACCCGCAGGAGATAACCTAAATCTTTAAAAATTCCTGAGACATGGTTTTGAGGTGGACTTAAGACTCTCCCACTAAAAAAAAAAAAAAAAAGGTTAGATTATTTAAAAGTCAAGAAAAGATGATTCTGCAATTCCACACAAGGATAAAAATAGAATTCCAGGTCCTCTCCCCCAAAAAGTCTCACCACTTTCCAAGTGCTGTTTTTTCCTGTCAGTCCTTGAAATGACCTTGTTTTAATTACCTGCATCTCAATGAGTGAATCTACATAGGAAGTGAAGGTTAATTAATGAAGGATCGTCGCCTTCCCTGAGCCCACCCGGCAGCAGTGGCTGACAGGAGGCTCAGCCAAGCGGTCTTAGCCGAAATCTCATTAGAAATGCTCAGATTGATGTGCTCGCTTTGGACCAAGGGAAAGAAATGAAATAGTTTACTAATGATGGCCACTCGCGGTGTGCGGTCACAGAGCTTCCCACCTGGCACCTCTAACCTTGAGTGGAACTTCCCCTGCACTCACAGAATCCCAAATGCTAGCCCAGAGAGAAATGCAAAAATCAGACTCTAATGAGGCTCAGACGCCTGCACACCAGGTGCAGGGTCCCTTCACAGGACTCCTCTGCTGTGATTTCTCTTAACATTGCCTGTTTTAATAGACATTTTTAAAAACTGAGTTGTTCTAGAACAGTTTCTCCATCTCAACATTAGTTACATTTGGCCCAGATGATTCTTAGCTGTTGGGGGCCCTCCTGTGCACTGTGGGACATTTAGCAGGTCCCTGGCCTCCACCCACTAGATGCCAATGGCACCCTCCCCTAGATGTGGCAACAGAAAATGTCTTCAGACATTGCTGTATGTCCCCCAGAGGACAGTTGCCACTTAAGAACCACTGAGCTGGGGGTGGGGGATGTCGTTTTAGGGGGTTTTATTTGTTTTATTTTTTTTAGCCTTTCATGCTAAAATAACTTCAGACTTAGAGGAAGAAAGTGGGAAAAAAAAATAGTGTAACTACATACTCTTCACCCAGATTCCCCAAAGTTTCCACTTCATAAAACCATAGTCTAATTTTTTAAAGTAGAAAATTAACACCCAAATAGTAATAATTCAGTAATTTACAGATCTTACTCCAACATTACCACCTGCTCACAGCATCCTTTTCCTGGTCCCCAAGATCCAGACCAAGATGCCACGCAGAACTGTGTGCAGTTGGCCGGCCGGCCTCGTTCCCTCCACCCTGGCAGAGCTCCCCAGTCCTTCCTGGTCCTCCCTGACCTTGGCTGTTTGAAGAGCACCATCCAGTTAGCTGTTATGTAGGAACCCCTGCTTGAGTTTGTCTGACGTTTTCTGAGGACTCCACTGAAGGTGTGTGGGCTCACAAGAGGGCCACTGCGGCAGGGGCCCTCCAGAGCCCCTCACCCAGCTGCAGAACGAGGAAGTCTGGTCCTTGCTGACAGCAGTGTGGTTGGAGTTTCTCCACTATCAATCTTCTGTTTCTTTCTTTGTACCTCGTGTATGTCTCCTGGGAAGATTTTTTGAGGACTATGAGACTATGCAAATGTCCTGTTTCTCACCCTAATTTGCCCACTAATTTTAGCACCAATGATGATTCTCACCTGTAATTATTATTCCCGAGATGTTCGCTATGTGCGGGGTTTCTATTTCCTACCTACCTACATGTATACTTGGAATTCCAAGGTAAGAAATAGCTGTGCATTTCTTCCTATTTTTAAGTTATTTTTAAGGGAATTCTTGACTCACTACCATAAATGAAAAACTAGGACTAAAGCAAGTATTTTAATGATAAACTGTAGTAGTAAAAAATAAACCCAATGAAAAAATATATATAGTCATTTCTTTCTAGATGTTATAGCCTTTGAAGCTCCCAATCTAGTATCTCGTTTATCTTTGTTAAAAAGAGAGGTTAATGTGTATTTAAAAGAAAAAAAAAAGCACTAAAAAAAAAAAAAAAAACAAGAATCACACCAAACTTCTCTCCCAGATGTGCAGATGGAAGGACTGTTAAAGAATTACAAGGGGAATCGCCACTCAGCTCGGTATCATGGAAGGTTGGAGCCTCCCTCTCTACCTTGGTCTTGTCTCCCCCTTGGGGAAACACTGGCCATCATCTGTCACTTTCCAAATGAAGTGACTGAGGCCCACTGAAGCTAGTTGCCAACTCAGCATTCATGGGTAGAGGCTTTGGGCTGTAAGGAACAGAGGAACAATACACCTAAGAGAAAAGCACTGGAGCACAGGGGTTGGCGGGCACAGATGGGTTATCAGGATGACAGAAAACCCAAGGGTGCAAACACAGCCAGACCTGAAGGGACTGGAACCTGAAGACAAGTAATAGAGCCTTCTTCTACCTCTCTTTTATATTGTTCCCGGGCATTGATTTTATTTTTCTGTTTCACTTTCTCCCTTATATACCTCACAGCTCTCTCAGCTCTCAGTCCACACAGAAAAAAAATATGGTAACCCCAAAACAACCAAGTTCAAGGTCCAAACCATGCTCACAACCTCATGGAGTCTCCCTGGATCCCAATTCTAAGCCCTTGCAAAGAAGAATCTGGTTGGCCCAGCTTAGGTCTGGAGATCACCCTTGGTTCAGTCAGTATTGAAGAGTGAGGGGCACCGTGTAGCTCAGCCTGAATGATGGCCTCTGTGCACTGGGCAGTCACTGAACAGGTCCAACAGCACCAGGTGTTTGTGCAAAAGCTAGAGAACCACTTACAGGAACGTAAGTTAAAACTACACAGAGATGCCATCCCACTCCAATCAGAATGCCAGTGATCAAGAATACAGGTAACAATAAATGTTGGCGAGGATTTGGGAGAAAAAAGTTCACTCTCACATTGATGGTGAGACTGCAAAGGTACAATCACTCTGGAAAGCAGTATAGAAATTCCTCAGAACACTTGGAATGGAGCCGCCATTTGACCCAGCTATCCCACTCCTTGGTTTATACCTAAAGGACTGAAAACCAGCATAGTATGGTGACACAGTCACACCAATGCTTATAGCGACACAATTCACAATAGCTGAACTGTGAAACCAACCTAGACGCCCTTCAGTAGATGAATGGATAAAGAAAATGTGATATATATACATAGATAGATAGATGATAGATAGATATAGATATATATACACACACACATACACACACACACATTCACACAATAGAATGTTATTCAGCATTAAAAGAGAATAAAATCATGGCATTTACAGGTAAATGGGTGGAACTGGAGAATATAATGCTAAGTGAAATTAGCTAATCCCAAAAAAACAAATGCCAAATGATTTCTCTGATTTATAAAATGCTGCAGGTGGTGGGGTGGGCATGGGAGGATTAAATGAACTCTAGATAGGGCAAAGGGGAAAAGGGAGAGGAAGGGAGGGGGCATAGGGGTGGGAAAGATGGTGGAATGAGATGGTCATCATTACCTTAAGTACATGTATAAAGACACGAAGGATGTGACTCTACTTTGTGTCCAACCAGAGATATGAAAAATTGTGCTCTATAAGTGTAATATGAACTGTAATGCTTTCTGTTGTCATATATAGCAAATTAAAATTTAAAAGATTTTAAGAAAAGGAATCTCTCAAAAAAAAAAAGAAGAAGGGAGGGGGAGGGAAAAAGAGAAGTTCATTGGATTAGACAAAGGAGACGGAAGGGAAGGGAGGGGGATGGCAATAAGGAAGACAGTAGGATGAACTGGACATCACTTTCCCCTGTTCATATATGAATACACAACCAGTGAAACTCCACATCATGTACAACCACAAGAATGGAATTCTAATTAGAATGTTATACTCCATGTATGTATCAATATGTCAAAATACACTCTACTGTTATGTATGTCTAAAAATTTTTTTGCATTACAATTCTTATTACGCATATATACACAATTTTTCATATCTCTGTTTGCATATAAAGTATGTTGACACCCAATTTGAGTCTTCATACATGTACTTTGGATAATGATGTCCATCACATTCCACCATCCTTGCTAATCCCCTGCCCCCTCCCTTTCCCTCCCACCCCTCTTCCCTATCTAGAATTCATCTAATCCTCCCATGCTCCCCCTCCCTACCCCACAAAGTACATATATAAAGGCATGAATTGGCGTGAACATACTCTATATACAAAGATATGAAAAACTATACTCTATATGGGTAATAAGAATTATAATGCATTCCGCTATTGTATATTTAAAAAAAATAAAATCAATAAAACTAAAAAAAAAATTTTTAAAGAAATTTTTAAAAAGAAAAAGAAAGAACTGCTCACTGGCCAGTCCAGCTCCTAAAAATCAGTCCTTGCCAATCTGGGGCCACACCCCACCTAGACCACCACTCCTTTGCCTGACTCTCTTTTTTTAATCAAAAGTATTGAATGGGGGGTGTGGGGGCTGGGGTGGATTCAGCAGTACAGCGCTCACCTAGCATGTGCAGGGGCGGGGGGTGGGGGGTATTCAATCCTCAGCACCACATAACCAATTACAACTAAAAAACAAAATATCAAGAAGGAAGTATTGAATCAGGAGACTTATGATAGTATGAGCTTAAGTTGGAAGACCAGATATTTTTCTGATACTTATGAAAATGCACACATATTACTAAAACCAAGAATATGCTTCTGCAGACGGCGTAAAAGCCCATGTCTGCAGCACTCCCGGACGTGCAGGGTGCTCTGCCCTTGGCCTCTCTGGCCTCTGTTTATTATGTCCCTGCAGCCAAAACATTCCATGTTCAAATCATTCAGACAGGTTTCGGTCCGTCCCTGCTTTATTCCTTTTTAAATTAAATTTTTCTGCCTTGAGTCTCACATTGTTGGAAAAAAAAAATGGCTTTTGATGTTTCTCTGAGGTCTTTACACCAACTACTTAAAAATAAAAAATCAGCTCTTGTTTTCCCTGTTTTTACTCCCATTGCCTGTACGGGGGGTTCCTGATGGCGGTCTTACGGGTAGCTGGGGTTCTGTCTTCAGCTTCAGTTTTAAAGGTCAATGCAGATAATTGCCTACAATGATTTTGGAAGGGCTTAAGTTCTGGGCACACAGAGAGGAGGAGACCCTGGACTTGCTCTCGAGGACTTTTCAGGGCCTTAGGGGAGGGAGGGAACAGAAACCTAAAGAGACATTCCAGGCAGCTGTGTCCGAGGTCGCAGAGGTCCCCTCTCCAGATGCGATGTGAAGGTAAGGGGCGCTCCGTCAGTTCTAAAAATCTGGGCAGCCCTCAAGGAACTGTGTTTAGTTGGAAAAATGAATATTTAGAAAGAATTCGTAGACAATAAATAACCTATAATTTATTTTTTAACCAATTTTTGCTGAACATCTACTACATACTCTTCCTATTGGATGGCTGGGAGTAAGCTTGGGCCTCACAGTTTTTAATTTCTAGAAAGGATAAATGACGTAAAATAGAAACAGTAAATACAGAGTAGAACCAAGGGCAAGGGACACTGTGGAGGAGGAGCAGCAGAGGACGGAAGACCGGTACGCTGCGGGGTGGGAGAGAAAGGGCTGCTCTCTAGACAGGAAGGTTGGGAGGCCCCTGTGAGAAGGTGACACCCTAGCAGAGACCTGGAGGAACAGAAAGATTGGGACATGGCTGTTGATAGAAAACCACGTGAGTCAGAGGAAACCTCACAAAAGCCCTGAGCCTGGAGCCTGCCTGGGGCTCTGTGGAGCGGAGAGAGTTGGGGGTGTCAGGCAATGGGACTGCAGATCAGGGGGACCTCACGGGCCACTGGAAGACACTGCCATTTCCTTGGCATGTGGTTGGAGCCTCTGAAAGCTTTGAGCAAAAGAGTGCGGAACATTTAAAATCATTTACATTGGGATGCTGAGGAGAGAGTAGAGTACAGGGGCCAAAGGTGGGAAAAGGAAGCCCAGTTAGTCTGTCATAAATAAATCCAAGAACAATAACTTCAGGTTGGTGTCTTATGCAGTCAGTGGGGATGGTAGACATGGCTGGACCCTGGGGTTGAGGGAGGCACAGGGCTTGAACAATGGAATGGAGGAAGTTTCCAGTTACTGAGGTGGGGAAAGACTTGCGGAGTTGTGAGGTGGAAGACTGGGAAATCAGGGGTTTTGTTTTGGACATGTTAAGTTTGAGGCATTGGTAAGATACACCCCCGTGGAGATAGGGAGAGGGCGGATGGAGACATAAGGCCAGCATTCAGGATGGGCTCTAGGCTGGATTTACTGAGGAGTGTGGACTCTGCATATTAATTCAGTACCTGCGTATAGTAGGGCCTCAATAAATGATAACTGCATGAAGGCAAAGGCTGAGGTCAGCAGAATCATTTGCTCACCGTTGAGGAAGGACTCGGCCCCCAAGCCCTACTGAGGGTCAATAACATCTTCACAGGAGAAGAAAAGCAACTTTTTCTTTTTCTTATTCCAAATGACTTGCAAAATAAGTTAGTGTGGTTTCACTTGGTTTGTTTTCTATCTCTAAGATAACATTAATAAACAAATTTGAAATCACACAAGTATGAACGTAAATTATTTACAGTGTGCTCAAAGAGCTCAGAAGGGCTTTGTAAGGTAAATAATTTATAAACTCATAGGAAGAATTTTCTTTTTTTTTCACTAATTAAGGGTGAAATTTTTACCAATAAATCATGAGAGGTTTCAGGAAGTACGTGGAATGCAGATCAATTCAGCACAACCAGCACCTACTAAAAAACAACTGTGTGCCAAGCTCGTGGCTGGCCATGGGGACTACAGAAGTGCACAGTGGAGCCTCTGCTTTTAAGAGCTGCCCAAGCAGCTAGGGAACTGCATCCTCTGGGTCAAGTATGAAGGCTGCTGAACAGGGAGCCCGCTCTGCTCTGCAGGTGGGCGGTAGGGTGTTGACTGGGGCCAAGCATGACCTCCTGGTTTGCTCCAGCCAAGGAGACCTAAACAAAAGTCAGCGGCAGCACTTCAAGTGACTCTAAGAGGCAACGTGTGAGTTGCTGTTCTGCTCCACTGTCGTGGCCTTGAGAGTCAGTGTTGACGTGCTGCTTCTTCCAGCCGAGGTTTTTGAGAAGTTTCCACCCTCCTTCCTTACAGACAAGCACGGTAAGATGGCTCGCTCTCAGTCACTGATACCTCCAATCTTAAGAAAATTTGAGGAAAAACAACCTTTCAAACTGCTGATTATGTGGATCTGTAATTTTTTTACTCATTCTACGCAAATTTGGAACTTTTATTAGGTTATTAGACCCTAATAACATAAGAGACAAAGAAAAAAAAAACAACTAACAGATAAGCATCAAGACATGTTCCAACAGCAAATTCAGATTTAAAGAGAATCCCACCATCACCATCAAATTTTTCTAAGAACCTCCTGTACTGAATTCTGGGGCAGACCTTGGCTTAGACTCCAATATTTGTTTCTGGAATCAGCACCAATTTACACAGATTCCTGTCCTCAGAGCCCCCCCCCCCCCCGCCCTAACTCTAACAAGGGAACCAGTGTCACTGTAGATGCAGAGATAGTAGAGCCCAGTGTGTCTTGGCTCAGGTCAGTTTTTGACTGCAAGGATAGGAAACCCAAAATAGCAGTAGATATTTTCCTAAGTCTAGTGCTAGGTAGCTGAGGGTCAACACTGTTGCTAAAGCGACAAAGCAGGCTCCTTTGGACTTGTCACTCCCCCACACAATTTCCTATTTCATGCTCATTTCATGGCCCAAAATTGTTGCAGAGCACCAGCTGTCATATCCACATTCCAGCCATCAGGAAGGAAATGAGGGGAGCAAAAAAAGCACCCATCACCCGGTT
Organism: Callospermophilus lateralis; assembly: GCF_048772815.1. Lineage (NCBI taxonomy): Eukaryota > Metazoa > Chordata > Mammalia > Rodentia > Sciuridae > Callospermophilus > Callospermophilus lateralis. Next base: position 190,431,531 of record NC_135307.1, read on the forward strand.
GTGAAAATTCCTAATTCAGGTTACATCCTTTTAAATACATTTCCCAAATGCTGTCACTTCCTCTTACAACTAATTGAACAAGAACCTAGATCTGTGGTCCCACTTAGGAGCAAGGGAACATGGGAAATTGTGCTTTCTTTGGGACTGCCATGTGGCACTTAACAACTGAAGGTCAATTACAGGGAATGAGGGGAAAATAGCACTGGGGGATAATTGGTGCTTCCACCCACTCCAATATGGTTCATGCCAGATTTTAATTTGTCTTTCCCTGCTTCTTCTTAAGTGCTAAGAAAAATAATGAGATATATAAAGTTTTCTGAAACCATGAAACCGAACTCATTTACCTTTATAATTTTCTATTAATCTACTACCAGAATTCATTTTGCATTTAATTCCAGTCTCTAACACTTTAATGCCATCTCTTTAGTCTTTACACATTAGTGGTCTCAGTCATGTCAGACTTTTTCATCTCCTTTATGTTCATTTATTTTAACTTTTAGTGGTCTTCTAGCCAATCCTTTATCCTTTTTATTACAAGAGCATGAAATTTTATAATCCCCTGGAGCTTTGTTAGTCAGCTGCTGCAGGGTTCTTAACCTTCGCTAATTTATTCCCTCATTTTTGACTTTCAGATCTGAAGCTCGCCTTAATATTTTGTTTTTGAATATGAAAGTAACTTTTATAAAGTAGGTTTATTGCATTAATAGATTTTTATTTCAGTTTTTACAGTTATATTTAAGCTCCCTGCTAGTTACACTGCAGATCATTTTAATAACAATTTATAATGGGATGAAATATAATTTATATTTTAATATAACAAAAACATATACACTAAAATAAAGCAAGAGTGATTTTATAAAACTTTACCTGGAAATCATCTCAAAGAAGCTTGTAGTGGTTTGAACTCCCAAATAAACCATTTTATTGATATTTATTATAATAGAAACTCCCTAAACAATAATAGCTTCTCTTTTTAAGGGAAAAAAGATAAAGACGGTGTCTCTTAAAATAGCACATATGTTTTGATGTTGTGTTTACCTCGTTCCTTTCTCCTCACTGCTTGGATCACTCAAAGGCAGGGAGGGAACTGTATTTCCTTCATCACGCAGCTACACGAATGATCAAGACCCGGCTGTGAAAATTCCTAATTCAGGTTACATCAGCAAGAACGGCCGTGTCGGCATTAACTGAGATATATATGTGACAATAAAATAATGCTAATAATTATAAAGCACTCTTTCCTCCTCCACTGAAAATCTGGCAGGGAAATATAGAAAGACTGATCAAAATGCAAATGTTAGGCATATATTTGCACACCAGGGGAGAGAAAACCCAGGCATGAACTTGAAGACTTTAAACCTTCGGGTTTGAAAGTGAGACAAATACCAAGGAAACACTTGGCACCAGGGAATTGGACTCTTGAGAGTGCTGCTCCTCAGGCAAGAACCTAACACCTGCATCAGCTAGCAAGACTCAAGTAACAAACCTGCCTCAAAACTCACTCGTTTAAAATATGAATTTTTATGCAGCTTACGAGTTTGTGAATTTGCAAGTGGGGTTGGGCGGTTCTGCCCTGGGCCAGGCCTGCCTGCCCTTGACTGGACTCACAGGCAAGTGTCTGACTGGTTTCTGGTTAGCTGGGAGGCCTCCTGGTCATGGGCTCAGGGGCCTCAGCCCCCTAGACCTCCAGCCAGTAAGCTCAGGCTTGTTCGTAAGGTGGCAGAGTTCCCAGAGATGCAAGAAGCCAGCCCACTGCATGGGTGCCTTCCAGAAAGCTCCTGTCCTATTTGCTAATGTCCCATTGTCCAAAGCAGGCCATGTGCTCAACCCAGATGCGTGGGATGGAGAACAGGTCTCTGTCCATGAGAGGAACAAACATTTGAGGAGATTGTAGAATCTACCACATTCCCCTTAGGATATTAGTGATATTTGCTATTAAAATTCTTGAGCGCCATGGTCCACATGGACACTCTCTGCATTCAGTTTGAGTGTTTACCACACGTCGAGTCCTATTTTAGAAGTAATGAGTAAAATAAACAAAGACTCTGCTCTCACGAAGCTCCTATTCCAGTGTGGTTCCCTAGTTTCCCAATCAACATCCTTTCAGGCTCCAGCCACACCTAGTAGTAGACACTGCACATCTCTTCCCTGGTCCTCAGGCAACGGGCTCTTCCCTTCCCTTTTGGGAACTTCCCCCTGTATCTCCTGGAGAACCATCCAACATGGGATGGCCCTTTCCTGGGCACACGTGTGATCCCAAGATCCAGTGTGGCCAAGCAAATGGACTGACACAGTGATCAGTCCACACCTGGGCAGATGACCCAGGCAGGCCCTCAAAGCAGTCTCAAGAACCATATAAGGAAAGAACATCTGAGATTTTGACCTATAGACACAGTGTGACCTAGCAATGCCAAAAACTTAATACAGCCCATGAGAATAAACTGATGGAGTGGGGGACAATGAGGAGAAACAAAGTCCCGGTGATGTCATTTGAGCTCCTGGAAACAGTCATTCCTGAAGCCACATCTCCTCCTGCTCTTGGTTATACAATTTCAATTGCCTATCAAATCTGAATTAAGTTCTTCTTATCCACAACCAAATAAACAGTGATTCATCCAATCCTCCAGCTCTGAGCACTGTTGACCCAACCTCCGAAGGCCACCAGGAGCCCCCTGGAAGCCCTGAGTGCTCTGTGATGCAGAACACCATGATGTGCATTGTCCATAATTCTACCACACACCAAGAGAGTAATGCATTTGACAGAAAATAACCACATGATACAATTATCATGTAGCAACTATGACTACACTTTCTTTTTAAAAAAAAAAAAAATGTTATCAAACTAAATAGGATTCTGCCATGTCCAATTTGTCATCCATAATTATTTGATTCTTGTTTATTCACTGGGTGACCTAGTAGTCCTCATGAACAGGCTCAAGAAAGATTAATGGGAAGGAAAATAAGTGAACAAAATTCTGTCTTGTAGATTATTTTTTCCACAAAGTCAAAAAAAATTAGTTTCCTGCCAACTCATGAAAAATTCCAATGATTCTTTGGACTATAGCCTAAGAACCTTTTTGAAAGTAATACTGCAGATTATATTAAATTAATCAATCTAAATCACAAATGATAAATCCTGCTCTCCTCAAACCACTTCCCCAAAGAGTAGCAGGGCATTCTAGTGACAGATTTTGGAATTCTATTCCCCAGATCACCACCTACTGTGTCCTACTGTCATGGTTTAGATGTGCTGTCCCCCCAAAAGCTCACGTGGCAGACAATGAAGAAGGTACGGAGAAGAAATGTTTGGGTTGTGAGAGCCTTAACCCAATCACTGATTTAATCCCCTGATGGGAATAACTGAGTGGTAACTGAAGGATGTGGCTGGAGGAGGTGCGAATTAGGGTGTGGTTTGGGGGTATACATTTGTATCTGATGAGTGGTGTCTCTCTCTGTTTCCTGGTCACCATGATGTGAGCTGCTTCTCTCTGCTACACTCTTCCGCCATGATGTTCAGCCTCACCTTGAGCCCTAAAAAATGGAGCCTGCCTTTTATGGACTAAGACCTCCAAAACCATGAGCCCCTGAATAAACTTTTCCTCCTCTATAATTGTGCTAGTCAGGTCCTTTGGTCACAGCAGAGAAAAAGCTGACTAAAACACCTACAAAGTTGTAGTCACACGTTTGTATGCATGGAGCTCTGAGTTCAAATTAGACCATAGGCCCTCTCACCTTCTTGCAGAGAAAATTACACCCATCACTACATGAAAGGCTCTGGGGCAGAGCCCATTAAACTTGGTTTGAATCCACATTTCCTCAACTTGCTTGATCACCAAACATTTTTAAAAATCATAACATACCAGTTACTATCCATGAAATCAATTGTCTATGAAATATATACTAATTTATTGTCTAAAATTAGGGTCAGCAAACTATTTTTGTAAAGGGCAGAAGAATAAACAGTTTAGGTTGTTCAGACCATGCAACTCTGCCACAACTACTCGGCCTGGCCACCAAAATGAAAAAGCAGCCATAGAGCAGGTAGAAATGAGAAGACATTGCTGTGTTCCAATAAAACTTTATTTATAAAAACAGGTTGGGGCTGTATTTGGCCTGTGGGGTACAGTTCACCAGCCTCTGTCTAAACCAACAAGAGCCTTCCAATCTAGAACAAGGAGAGTAGAAAAGACCATGACTTGGAATCCATCTGTCTACACTGAGTCCCAGCTCCTGGCACAGGGCTACAGAGACTTGAGTAAGCTACTGAAACTCTCAGAACCTCTGTTCCATACTGTAAAGAGAAGATCACACAAACTTTCACACATGGATGGGGTTCCCATTCCTACACAATCGCTCAGTGTGACTGTGCATGTGTGTGAGAATGTGTGTAATTCAAGAAAGCGTCCAGTTCAACACATAAACTAACATAGATCAAAAGAGAGAAGGATAGTAATGACATCTGCAAAGCAGAGATGCTCCTCGGCTTGTGATAGGCCCAATGCCTAGTACTACAAGGGTGTCCCACCATGGCTGCCAGGCCAGGGAAGAGCAAGACTCAAAATCCAAAATATGGTTTGTATTAAAAGCCGCTCCACACCATTGTGTATTCAGAAAAACCATCAAATCAAGCCATTATTCACCTGGAGACTGTCTATGATGCAAACAGCACTCAGATCTAAGGACGATAGATACACACACATACATACACACACACACACACACACACATTAGCCTTGTGGGAATCTGTGACGTTTGGGGAAAGGGCCCTAGACCTCCTCAGTGAATGGAGCCGAAGAGAGAATCTCAGTTAATACCACCTCTCCACAAACCTACTGGAAACAAAGTTACCTTTACACTCATGAGGGTCTAAAGCAACCAAGAAAACTGGTCTCTGGCTCACCTGTGATTTTTCACCCAGAGCCTCTGCTTTCATGGAGACCATCAGAGAGGTTCACTTGTCCTCTTATTAGTAGGACGAAATGGAGATCAAGGAAAACAAAGAGTGTGTGGACTCTCCCTTGGTTCTAGGTTGTCTTTTACTGCATAACATGGACAGGTCTTCCTTCCATCCATTGCATTTTTTTGCATGCAGAGATGACAGAGGGATAGAGATACAAGAAGCTCAAATCCCTCCAAGGTTCCCCTTTTGCTCCACAGGGACCAACATTTAACCTGGTTAATTTTTTTTTTCCTTGGGAAAAAAAAAAGCATTTAGAAATGAAGGCTTCTTTGTCAGAGAGAAGCTTTTAGTCATCCTGACACCAGGCTTTCACACAGCAAAAATATTACTAATACTATTTTCCGTCTGAAGTGCATTTGTTATCAATATGCACTTACATTGGTGATCGAGTCTTGCTGGGAGAGACACCTGCTCTGCATTTGCGATCTGTTTCATACCTCAGGGACACATCACTTAATAATTTAGTGCTAAACCATTTAGCATTTTAGCCCATCATCGCTTATATTACACACAGGATTTCAGTAATGTCTGATAAAATTATGTGTTAGCTGCCTTATGTGTGTGTAAAACTTAATAAGTCTTCTTTCCCCCCTCAAGTTTAATAACTGATTTTCTTACATTTATGGATGTGAAATTTTATTGCTCATGGATATAGTTTGAACCTAAATCTTCATATCTTATAAATTGATTTTTAGTTTCCTTTTTGACCTTATGAATTTCAATCAGACATTGACCTCTTGTTGCTCATGAATCTGACTGATTTAATGCCTTGTAACAATAATAGTGAAGAAAAGCATTACCATACAAGCCCACAGGGTCTGCAGAGACCCATAACTAGGTCTGGAGGCCTCCAGCAATGAGAATTCTTGACCTGAGACCACCCTCTTCTACTATGCTGGGACGGCCATCCTGGTCACAGCCTAACCAGGCTGAGCAGGGGAAAGTCCCAAGAGGAGACTGGCTAAAGCTATCTTCAAGATGCATCCTGGAACATTCACCAGCAATGGGAACGGCATGAAAAGCTGATTTCATTGTGATTAAAAAGAGAAATGATACAGGAGAGGCTGTCTTGGCAGGGGTGAGGGGCGGGGAGTACTTTAAGTATTTTAGTTGGATTTTAAAAAGTGAAAAATTAATATTAATTGTCTCTACTGACTGTATTGTTACTGCTCTGTCTTGTTCTGTGACTGCTGACTCTATAGTTGGTATAACGGAAGAGTGGAAGGATTGCTCTTTTGTTTCCTCTCTGTGCTAATTTAATTGGTTTACTGAATAACTGGGTGTCAATGTTCATTATTTCTTATTAAGAAAGACTCTTAAACCAAAAAACAAAAGCACTTTTTTTTTCTTGTGCTTTACTTTTTGTTTTATGAACACAGGGGTCCAACTTTTTACCGCATGGTGATCAACATTTCTCAAAAGATAAGCAGCCACATCCTGGGCTTACCCAAGAGCTTCTCCTCCGTAATTCATTCTCTCAAAAATCAAAAAATCCCCCAAATTGCTCCAACATAATTCTGGCAGTAGAGTGCTGACTAACACTGAAATTACTTGGAGGAGAACAAATCTTTTCTGCTGAGAGCTTAAGTAGATGCCCTACTTACACACTTACTTTGTAGGGAGCTGCTTTAAAAATAATAATAAAGGAAAACAGATCTTTCAAAAAGTCATATCCTGAATCAACCCCACTTCCTATACTATGCAGAGTTCAGCTACTGAAACTCCAAAGGACCTACAACACTAAGACTTGCATCTCGTTCTAACCCATCCAATCGCAAAAGACTCAGAACAGTGGCCCCTGGTTTCTGTTTGACATTATTTTTAATTCCCCTCCTTTTAATCATCTGATGGGATCATACTTTCTTGCCACCAGGAAATCTCTTGTGACTGCCTTTACCACTATAATGTGAGCAAATGTACTGAGAAGTTGACAGATTTTCTCCCACTTCCTCTTCTGCAGGGACAAGTGAGGAAGCACCTATTGATAGGGAGGTGTTCTGCAGCCAGAAATGCTGCCTGCGAGCTGCAGCAGGCTCTCTGGGAGCAGGAAATAAATTGCATTGTTTTAAGCCAATAAGATCTTGGGGTTGTTTTTACTGTAACACAGTAAAGCCTGACGTGTCTGACAAATCTACCCTTTTACCTTCATTTTTGGAAAATTTCCTGTAAGTGAGGATATTAGGGGAGGGGATGTATGGAACAGGCAGAGCACACCACCTGATCCCAGGGCTACCAATGAGAGATCTCAGAACCTGGCTCATATCTTAAAGGTAAAGCATTGCCACCAAAGGATATTAGTGACAAAAAATGCAAAAACAACATAATTATTAGTGGAAATTAACACATTACAATATTAGTAAATCTTTCCTGTAAAAAGGGTTGGGATTCTAAAATAAAAAGGCAACAGAAAGTAATGTTATCAGAAGACCAAAAAAACTACATTTCTAAAAAATTCTAAGAATTCTAATTAATAACACATATGCTGAACTATTTAGGGGCGACGTTGACTGAGGTCTTAAGCTCACTTTGAAACACATCCCAATACAAGAAGGTGAACTGAAAAGTATGAATTGAGGGATGATGGATAGGCGGGTAGTTGAAAAGGTATGTGTGTGGAGCAAAAACTTAATTGTAAAGTCATGATGATTCAAAAACATAAGATGGAGCAATGGATGAAAGTGTAATTATGTAATAAAAAACAAATAGGATATGGTGGGTTTGCAGTTTTTCATTGAAAACTTCTTCAACTTTGCTCTGCATTCTGAATTTTTCATAACAAAATATTGGGATAAAATAAGAAAAAAAGAATTTTAAAAGTGAGTCTGGAACAACTAAGATGCTTGTACAGGTTTAATTTTCATCTCTATCATGAGTGAACTTGAATTCAGCTCATGAAACCTTTTGAATTTTGCTAAGGACTTCACCATCTGGAGTCCGTGAGACTGAGACACACAGTGGACTCCTGACTAACTGCAAGCTTTGGAGCCACCTGGACCTGGCTTGGCTCAGCCACCGGTGGGTTTTGGAGCAATCAGTATCACGTCAAGCACTGTGCTAAGTGTCAGGGACAGACAAGAGGAGAGCTAAGGAGAGGTAGGTCTTCCTCTCACAGAATTCACAGCCTTATGGGGAGCAGACCACAACTCAGTGACCAAACACATAAATGTGTATCAACCCCGCAATTTGCACTGTACAGAAAAGTACAGGATGCTGCAGCAGTTCAGTCCCATGAGAAGCAGAAACAAAGATGGGACTGGACACACCAGAGACCCATTGTCGGGAATCCCTGGGAACTGCACAGGGGCTGGAGCAGGAGCAGACCCAGAAAACCAAGGGCCCAGCATTTTCTCTCACGTGTGGAAACTAGACCAAAACAGAGGGAGGAAAATGTGAGGAGAACTACATGAAAACAGAAGAGAGATCAGAGGAACAGAGGAAGGAGGGATGGGAAAAGGGAGAAACAGCGGAATGAAACGGACCATCATATCCTAGGTACACGTGTGAATATCAGCGAATTTCCCCTTTATGTATATCTATAATGCAATAATTTTCAAACACCTATAAACAATAGAAGAAAGATTGGAAGAATAGAGGAAAGGGGTGGGAGGATAGGAGAAGGGGGAAGGAGGTACTGGGGGCTGCATTGGAGTAAGTTATATTCCATGCCTGTATAACTATGTCTAAATGAACCCCAATATTATGCATGACTATAGCACACTAATAAAAAACGTTGAGTATGGAAAATCTCAAGATTATGCCTAGAGAAAGAAATCAGACAAAAAGAGTATGTGCCATCTGAATTCATGTGTTAAAAAATCTAAGGGGAAAAAAACCTAAATTAATATATACAAACAGAAAGCAGCTCAGCATGTTCCTGGGCCTGGGAGGAAGGGCGGAGGAGACACAGGGATGCATCACCAAGGTATGGAGGGAAACTTGGGGGGTGATGGATCTGTTCGTTACCTTGATTGCGGTGATTGTTTCTCACGTGTATACATATGTCAAAACTTATCAAATTGTACAATTAAATATGCACAATTTATAGTATGTTAATTATACCTCAATAAAGATGTTTAAAAGAAGCAGAGCAGGGAGGGAGGTGGGGAAAGGGGAGGAGACGCAGCAAATGGCAGCAGCAGAAGCATCGGCAGCTGCTCCCAAGCAGATGTCCCCTCTGGTTCCTCTAGCTGAAATAAGTCATATGTCGGTGCCCTACTTAGGAAGGAGGCCAGAGAGAGAATGTCCTGGATGTGCACTCTGATTGTGGAAGAGGAGCTTTGGCCTCACGGAGCAAGGAAGAAGCCAGGGCAATGGATCTGCAGTCAGCAACCAGTGATGTCTGTCATCCCGATGTTGGGTGACCAATGTGCACTCTAGCTCTGCTTTAACAAAAGACTACCTTGATAAAAGTAATTTTCTCCTAAAAGATCAGATCGCTCTATTTATCTTAGCAAACTGTATGAAAGAAAAAGTAGACCTACATGGTCTAACAATGAAGGAGGAAGTCAAATCCCAAACGCTGGGACAGTTAAGGACCCTCTTGAATATCAGATCCAGGCTGAGCCCCAGCTGTGCTCACCACTGGCTGGCTAAGATGTCCACCATGTAGGTGTGGCCAGAAGAAGCCTAGCCAAGTCTGGAATACCCTTGGACAGAGATTAAGATCCTAAGGAAAAAAATTTAGCTTAGTCAGTAGGTGCTGAGGGAATTCCAAACACATTCCAATTTTCTATACACCCAAACCCCTATGTACTCATTTCTGAATCCAGAAGTAAGAGAAAGATGTAAGACCAAGTCTAAAGAGCTGTTTAGCTAAGAGTTCTTTAAGATTCGAAGATAAGCAATACATACTCATTGTCATAAGGAGAGGGGAGGTAGTTCACTCTCCCAACTTGTAGTGATTAACAAATCTCCAAAGTCTAAGCATGGAAGCACGTGGAGACAGGGCCCAGTGAGAAGTGATCCTCAAGAGAAGTGGCAATGGTACACCAGGACAGGTGAAGATTAAGATGTCCCAGTCCCTGTGAGTCAACCACGTCTGTGCCTGAGCACATGGAAAAGCCCACCCAGGGGTCACAGAGGGCGAGGGGGTGGGGACCAGTGGACAGAGCTGATTCTGTAGGAGTCTTTAATGGTCAGACTCTTTTAGTTGAAAATGAAAGAAACCTAATTTAAAATATCTTAACAGAAAAAAAGGAAGGAAAAAAGAATGGAGGGAGGGAGGGAGGGAGGAAGAAAGGAAGAAAGGCCCTTGAACTTCCGCTGGAGAAGTTCAAGGGCTATACCTTCCAGCCACTGAAAGGCTCTTTGGCCCCTGTGGAAGTCAGCTCTGACATTAGCAACTACATTTTCAAAACTTTGTTACAAATCCAGCAGAATTAGGGAGATTGCCTTTGGCCTAATCATTCACACAAAAGTAAAAGAGTCGAGTCCTACAGTCCTGACATGGGTCATGTGTCCACCCTGAAGCCATCTCTGGGCCAAGAGGGTGAAACTGGCCAATTAGCCAGACCTGAGTTATGTGCCCATCCCTGGCGTGAGACACTGAGGTCAGCCATCCAAATGACACAGACAGGTCCTACAGTGCACTTAAAACGATAGCTATTACTTGTCTCTATTAATAATGGTAACAGGATTCGGAACGACCTCTTTTACACCTTACTTTCAGTTTTAAATTGTTCAGTTTTTGCAAAAACATGCATCACATCACTTCTTATATAAAAGAAAAAGACATTACATTTTAAATCACATTATCTTCTTTCAGCACCAAGTATTTTCATCACTAAAACAATATTGTAAGTCAAAAGATTTCAAGTTCAGAAAAAGGCAAACCACTGGCTTAACATCCTGAAATTTGGCCATCTATTCCAAAGTTATTTGAATGCCTCTGGCAATAATATCCTGTGAACAGAAGATGGTGGGGGGAGGGTTGGGGAAGAGGAGGGGAAGGGGGAGGAGGAGGAGAAAAGGAAAGGAAAAGGATCCAATGATGTTTCTTTTTTCTAAATAATATCAAATATATGAAGAAGATGCGACACTAAATCAATCAGTTTTTTCCCCCCTGTTCTTCTGAGGGACTTGCCTGGTTTTATTTTCTAGGGTTCACTGGAAATAAGTTCTTGAGGGGAAATCTTATCATGTCTGGGACTTTTTCTTTTTCCTTCATTTCCTGTTAAGCCATCTTACTCATAATGGCCGGGTGCTAGCTGACTACATAAATGTGCCCCTTTCTGTTTATCCTGTAGTTGCCTGTCAAAGCAAACAAGCCTGCTCTGCATTAGAGCCTGGAAATTAAATTGTGGAAGAGTAAGTCCCTCTGGTTAAGGAAACCACAGTGGTGTGAACCCACATCCAAAGGAAGGAGAAGCCACAACATCTGCATCCGTGGCAACTGGGCAATGTTGGAACAGGAAGCAAATGATTTTCAAAAGCACATTTCTAATCCCACTGAAGCCAATCAGTTTTCTTAAATATAAAAATATCTGCTTTTTAAATATCTTCCCTCATCAAGATTGTGGCTGTTAAAGTTAATTCTCACTGATGCTATTAGCATAACTAAGAAGAAAATCTCATTTCCTACTTAGCTTCCTTTACCCTGGGACATAATCTTAAATAGGACTCAAATCCCTGAGAGATCCTCCCTTAAAACACAGCAAGCTCAGAAACAGGTGCTCCTGACCATGGCCGCCTGTCTGGCTTGAATACCACTCCCAAGCTTCCCGGAACCCCTTCCATTCATCACAGGTCAACAGTAGCAAATATTACTGAGTGCTTGTTATGAACTTTAAATTGCAAGGTCCTTGCCATACATCATCTTTTTCAATCCATACAACTCTGAGAAACATTTTTATGCTCATTTTGCAGATGTCAAAACTGAGTTTCAATTAAATGACTTGTCACTTAGAATTCATTAAGTTTTTCCAAACACACATTAAAAATTTTTTTGAGGCAGGGTTTTTGCACTATCGGTAGAATTTCTCTCTCATACTACCTGTGATATTCATATCCCTGATTTAGAAAATTCAAGGGAAGAGGAAAGATGCAAAAAAAAAGACCAGCTGAATGCCTTGACATGCCAAGTCCCACACTTGTGCCTCCCAAACTGATGGTGCTTGATCTGCACAAGCACAGTCAGATTGCTACACCAAGATCAAGGGCAAGCGTCCGGCAGAGCTGGAATCTGAACCCAGGTCTCTCTGAGGAGGACAGAAAGCATCAGTCTTCTGGACACAGGTATGTAAATTGCATCCCAGCTCCACCATTCAATAGTTGTGTGAATTGGACAAATTTGTGAAACGCTGAGCTTCTGTCTTTCGTGGTAGTGGATCCTGCTTGACGTGGTCATGCTTCTGCTGAAATACAGCACGTGACCCAGTGGCAGAGGCATAGTGAGTTCTTGTGGTAGTTGGCCTCCAAGACTCGACGATTCTAAGCTCCTGGCACTCACCCTTGGATGCACCCCCCTCACATGACAGAGTTCAACTATGCAGAATACTGTGGAGGTGACAGCAGGATTTGTGAGCCTGATTCATAAAGATCTTTGTAGCTTGTGCCTGGGTCTCTGGCTCATTCTGGGGAAGGCATTCATCATTCATGAGACGCTGGAGCAGACCTCAAGAAAGACCGGTGTGGAGAGGAACTGAGCCCTCCTGCCAACAGACACGTGAGAGAGCCTTCTTGGTACAGGACCCTCCGGGTTCCACCTGGATGGTGATCTTGTGGGAAACCCCAAACCACAACCACCCAGGTGAGCCGTTTCTGAATTCCAGACCCACAGGAACTGAGGTAATAAATGCCAGTTATTGTTTTAAGCCACTGAAGTTTGGACTCATTTGTTCCACAGCAGTAAATAGCTACTAGAGTACAGTGTTCAAATGGGACTCCAGAGAGCGGAAGTCAAAGTCCAAGCCTTTTCTCTTCTCCAGAAAACACCTTTTCACCAAGGAAAGACCCTTCATAACACATTTCAAGCCCTTGAACACCGGGTGAGTGATGAAAACAATAACAGGAGTTTTCTAAGGGTGGGGACTTTGAGTGATACAATTCAGATGACCACATGCTTCATTCACAAGAACACAGGATCATATCATTTGAGAAGTTCAAAATTTCATTACTAACACCACCAGCTTGGGCACCCTGCCCTAATACAGCTACAAATCAGCAGTCTAGTTTGCATTTTCAATACCCATTTTCAGATCCCAAATATGCCATCTTTTCCCCCAATCCCCACCACTCACTGCCTTGTTTGTTTTCTCCTGATTTCTCCCAGCATCATAAAGCTGTGAAGGAGAAGCACACAAAGCAATATTTCTAGAAGGAATCTGGTGTTTCCTCGGTCCTGCATCTTTCCCATCGGAGGCACGCAGGGAGCAGGAGTAGGCTTGATATTTTTGTATTAACAAGACTCATAGTAGGAGCAGCCCTCTGTAGCCCTAACAGTCACATAAAAATAAATCACTATCTTATCAACCTGTACAAAACCTCCCGGTTCTGTCTCCCTGTACAAAACTCATCTATCGTTCCAGAGAAAGTTTCAGCATCACGGAGAAGTCCTTAGCTTTTCCCCCACATTTCAGTGGTGACTAGATCTACTTCTCTGCTGTCCTGTCTTGAAAGCAGGGATATAAACCCGAGTAAATGGCCAAACTTCTGGTGCCTGCTTTCCCCAGAGTCTATACTCTGATGACAATACAACTGGGCACTAAATGATTCAGTGGCACGTGGTTTTGCTTCAAGTACTCATTGAACACTGACTATGGACCCTAACACACATGTGGATACAATCCCATTGCCAGGTCAGAAGTCAAGAGAGCAAGGTCAAGGGCCTGAATCTTATAGGAATAGAAGAGGAAGGGCCAATTAGGAAAAAAGGCATAGGCTTCCTTTTTTAAAAACACAAAGTATATAACAATGTGAGCATCACACATGACACACTGAGGACCTCCTCTCGTCTGGGCTTTCTACGTGTTTCATTCACATGTTCTTTATCCCCTCGATTCTCAGCACAAGCAACCCTGTTAGCCTGTGGTACATCTAAAGAAGCTTCAGACTTAAGCAAAGTGACATGAACCAGAGGTTGGCAAACTATGGCCCAAGAGCCAAATTCCACCCTGCTGGTTGGCCTGTTTCATAAATAAATTATGTGGAATATAGCCGTGCTCACAGGCTCACAAACCATCTGTTTCACAACGCAACTGCAGGGTTGAACAGCAGAGGCAGAGATTGCAGGGTCCATGCTACTGATCTGAATTATGTCCCCGACCCCAAAATTCTTGTGTTGAAGCCCTAACTCCCAATGTGACTGCATCTGGAGATAGGGTCTTCAGAAGGTGTATTAATCAGCTTTTTGTCACTACAACCAAAAAACTTGACAAGGACAACTTACAGGAGGAAAGGTTATTCTGGGCTCATGGTTTCAGAGGTTTCAGTCCATGATCAGCTGCCTCCACTGCCCAAGAGAGGCAGAGCATCACTGGTGCAGGACCTAGCAGAGGAAAACCACTTAGCTCATGGCTGCTAAGGAGAGAAGGAGGAAGACACAGAGAGGAAGGCCATGCACAGATTTAGTCCAGGTCATGCTCTCGGTGGCTTATTCCCTCTCCAGTGCCTATAATTACCCCCCCAAGAAGTCCATTCAAATTATTAACCCATAAATGGATTAATCCATTGGTGAGAGTACAGCTCTCATAACCCAGTTCTCTCACCTCTGAACACTCTTGCATTGCCTAATGCAGGGATGCTTTGGGGGATATATTCAGATCCAAAACATAACAGGAGGTAATTGAGATTAAACAGGCCATCAGGGAAGGGTCTTGACTGCTAGGACTGTGGTCGTGTTTACAAGCCCTGGCCCTGTCCTGTGAGATGGCTGCTGTCTGCAGCCAGGCAGAGAGCCCTCACAAAACCCTGACCATGCTGACTCCCTGATCTTGAACTTCCAGCCTCCAGGACTGTGAGGAAAAAAGCTGCGGCTGTTGAAGCCCCTCAGTCCACAGGGTTCTGGTGGCCAAGCTGACCAGAACAGCTGACAAGACCTACAACGCTTACAACCTAGCCCTTCACAGAGGGTTGGATAAACCTTGGAACCTCTCAGGCAAGTCAGGGTGCTTGAGAGTTCCCCATCCACCTCTATCCACCACTGGGAAAACCACACTTCTCTTTAACTAGGACGGTTTGGTGCGAAGGCCATGACACTTCCAAAAATATGATGAACGTAACAGTAATCTCGATGGGAACATCTCCAAAATCCAACTCCTGAGCTCCTATCTCCATCAGTCACATCCTGATCCCAGTTCTCAAGCCAGTATCTGCAATGTCTTCCTAGACTCCTCTAACCCCCTCAATCGGCTCACCCCGCATCCCACCCATCTGCAACCAGGTCTCACTGGTGGCAGATTCAGAATTCCCCTCCCCCCCACAGAGCCACTGCTCCTCCACCTCCCTCTGGGCTCTGCGTCCACTCTTGGCCTCTTGCTCTATTCTGACAGGAGGCCAGAGTTTTCTGCTAACCTGTATGCAGTTCACATCTCTCCTCTCCTCTAAATCTTCTACAGGCCTGAGGGGACACTCATGAGAGCAAAGCCTGCACCTCTGTCTCTGACTGAACCCTGGCTGACACTCTCCCCACTCATGCTGACCCCTCATTGGTGCTCAACATACAAGGCACCTTCCTTCCACTCAAAATGCTTGTCCCTCAGATATTCACATCACTCCCACCATCACCGTCTTCATGTCTCTCTCATCTTCTGGGAGATGACCCTATTTATAATTTATTGATAATTACAGTCTCCCCAACATGCCAATCACTATGGATTGATGAGCAAACATGAACAGGTCATTCCTCCTCTCAGTCTCTAACCTTGTATGGGTCAGCTTTTCATCTCTGTGACCAAAATACCTGATGTGAACAAACTAAAGGAAGAGAGATTTACTGTTGGCTAATGGTTTCAAAGGTTTCAGTCCAGGGTCTGCCAGCTACGTTGCTTTGGACCTGAGGAGACACAGAACATCATGGCAGAAGGGTATGGTGGGGGAAATTTGCTCAGCACTGACACCCAGGAAACAGAAAGGGGGAGAGGTCAGAACAAGATATGCCCTTCCAGAACATGCCTCCAGTGGCCTACTTCCCCCAACCAAACCCCACCTCCTATAATTCCACCACCTCCATAATAGCATCAAATTGTGAATCCATCAATGGATTAATCCACTGGTGAGGTCAGAACTCTTGATCCAATCACCTTCCCAAGGCTGCACCTCTGAACTCTGCTGCGGTAGGACCAAGCCTTCAACATGACCCTTTGGGGAACATTCCAGATCCAAATCATAGCACCTATAAAATGAGAGGGGAAGCAGCTTATAAAGAAACACACACAGAACACACATACGTTCATCCTTGTGTCCATGGAGGGTTGGTTTCAGGACCCAGGGGATGACAAAGTCCAGGAAGCTCAAACGCCTCAAATAAATGATACCATGTTTGTAAACAACCTATGCACATCCTCTCATATAATTCTAGATTACTTATGACACCAGCTACAATGCAAACACCATGTAAATAGTTGTCACGCTATACAGTTTAGGGAATAACGGCAAGAAAAATATCTGTAAATGTTCAACACAAACTTAACTTTTTCCCCCAGTGCTTTTGATGGTTGAATCCACAGTTGCAAAATGCTCAGATTTGGAGGGCCAATAGTACATACACTCTGTGAACTATCAATCTCTAAATCATGGTCAGCAAACATTTGCAGTAAAGGGCTACATAGAAAACATTTGAGACTTTTATGGGCTTAGGGTCTCCCTTATAACTGCTCAACTCCGCCCTTGTAGCATGAAAGCAGCCACAGTCATGTTTCATGAATGGGTGTGACTATGTTCCAATAAAACTTTGCTTATAGGAGGGGAATGAAGGGAAGAGGATCAGGTGGGGATAGGAAAGACAACAGAGTAAATTGGTCATACGTTTCCTATGTTATATATGAATACATGACCAGTGAAACTCTACATCATATACAATCTCAAGAATGTGATCCTGGGGCTGGGGATGTGGCTCAAGCGGTAGCGCGCTGGCCTGGCATGCGTGCGGCCCCGGGTTCGATCCTCAGTACCACATACAAAAAATACAAAGATGTTGTGTCCACCGATAACTAAAAAATAAATATTAAAATTCTCTCTCTCCCTCTCTCTTTAAAAAAAAAAAAAAAAAAAGAATGTGATCCTAACTAGAATAAGTTATATTCCAGGGATGTATAATATTTCAAAATACACTCTTCTGTCATGTATAATCTAAAAAAGAATAAAAAAATAAAATTAAAAAAGGATTGAGATAAAATTGCCACAAAAAAACATACAATTCATACCATTAATTTTTCAATAAGCATACATCTGTGAAACAGCATAATTAAGAAAGGAACATGTCTTTCACCACCAAAAGCTTCCTCATGTCCCTTTGTAATTTGTTCTCCAGACACCCTGTTTTCCCATTCCCCAACATCCAATAGATTTGTTTGTTTGGGAATTTAATATAAATGGAATAATAACATATTTACTTTTTTTTTCTTTCAGCATGATTATTTTGAGAGCCAACCATATTGATGCATGTATTAATATTTCAATTTTTTTATGTGAAACACTCCTGTGTGGGCTATACCAGATTGCTTACCCATTCGCCTACTGACGGACACTTAGGTTGCTTCCTCAGCTATTAAATGTGAAGCCATGAACAACTGTGTACAAGTCTTTGTATGAACATATTTATCTTCTAGGTAAATACTTTACGGACATACCTGGATTGTACATCAGGTATATGTTTCTAAAGAAAGACTGCCAAACTTTTCCAAAGTAGCTGTACTGTTTTATATTATCTGAGATTTCCAGATCCTCCAGCTCTTAGCCAGCACTTAAAATTAAAATCACTTTTAATTTTTGTGATTCTAGTAATTGTGGAGTGGTATTTCAGTGTGATTCTAATTTTCATTTCCCTAATGACAAATGATTTAAACATTAAAAACTGAACTTATAAAAACAAGCAATGTGGTGGGTTTGTCCACCACATTGCTGTATAGAACCTTATACTAAACCATTGATTACTGTTATTTTGATAATCATAAAGAAAATACATCAAGATTTTAAGTGCCCAGGAATACAAAGTATACTATATGTTTTTAATTGTCTTCTTCTGGTAAAATGTAGGCACGGGGTAGAGGGATCTTCTACTGCTCCAGCTCTAGCTCTAGAACATGTCCTACCTACATCTAGGACATGGCACATAATAGTTCTTCAGTAAATATTTAATAAGTAAGGAAGAAATACTATATCTTATCATAGATTTGGTGGATATTCCAGTGCACTAACTGCTATTTTTGCCTTGCAGACTGACTTTGGTTCTCAACTAAGAGATATTCAGTCAGGTCAAGCAATGTTTTCTTTGTCACAATTGCTTGTTTTAATTTTCACAATAATTACCTTACTAGGTAAGGACCAGAGATGCTGTCACCATCCTACAATGCACAGGACAATCCCCAACACACACTATCCAGCTGCAATCATTAATAATTGAGAGAACACAGTGTCCCACGAAATTAAATTCTATTGTGTGTACTAACATTTAAATGCACACACTCTGTGTCCATTAGAAGCTTAAACAAATAAGGTATTTTTTCCCTCACATAATCAGAAGCCAGTGTTAGGAAGACCAGGGCCACTAAATATCCCACATACCCTTTCCTAACATCTCGTGCTCAGACAGCTGAGGACCTAGTGCCTCACAATCACAAAATGGCTGTGCCACCTCCAGCATCACACCTCTGTTTGGGCAGAAAAAAGGTGAGAGTCAAGTGGGCAAAAGACATGTCCCAGGTAAGTGTTACTGCCCCTGCCTCCTACCCTAAAGGACCTCTCCTAAGAGTTATATCCAAGGATTTCACTTATATCATTTTAGTCAAAACTGTATTTTCAAGGAAGGTTGAGAAGTATACATTTTTTAAGTAGAAATGTTGGCACACCTAGCTTTTCTACCACAGCCTTCAGTCTGGAATTTTCACATCGAAGAATTTTTCACAAAGACCTGAATATAAAAACATTTTCATCACAATATGGTTAACATAGGAAAAGAAAACTGGCTACCACAGAAATATATTTAGCTGATGCTGTTCATGTCCCATCCAGATTCCTTTAATGGACTGGTATCCCTCCCCTCCAGAGCAGTGAGGGCTGGCTAACAGTCAAGCCCCGGGGTCTTCCCTGGAGGACAAGGGCTGCCTGGGTGCTTCCCCCTTCCTCTCCGGCCTCAGCCACTCCCTTAATAAGTCACATCTGCAAGCATGCCCAGCTCCCGAAATGCTTCTAGGAAACCCGTGCTTAAGGCCATGTACATCAATGGAAGACTGACCATTTAGATTAGGGTCTAAGCACATAATAATGGATGCCAGTCAGAATTAAACAAAGTTATTTATGATATTGACAAGCTGTCTGAGATATTTCATTGAATTCAAGAAAAAAAGCAAGTTGAAGAACATTATGTATAATAAGATCTGAACTGTATAAAATAAAAAAGTCTATACCTCAATCTGCTTAAATATATTTAGAAAAAGCCTAGAAGAATACAGAAGAAACCATTTATTCTTGTTCCGGTTGTCTTTGCATCTTCTATTCTTCTATGTAGTTTGAATTAAGAAAAACTGTTTTTCTTTTTTGACTTAAAAATTTTTAGTTAAGCTGGGCACAGGGGTCGAGTCTGTAGTTCCAGTTACTCAGGAGATTGAGGCAGGAGGATTGCTTGAGCCCAGGAATTCAAAGCCAACTTGAGCAATATAGCAAGACCCTGTTTCAGAAAAAGTAAAATAACATTTTTTTTTTACTTAAAACATCAACATCTAACATCATCATCTAACAGTTAAGATTTCTGGTTAGCACAATATTTGCTACAAATATAAAGAATATAAAAGCAAAAGACTTAATTAGAAGGCCTCAGTTCAAGTCCTGCTCTGCTGTTTACTGAGTCCACTTAGAAGAGGCATTTCACCTGTCAGATGCTATCCTATAAAATAAAGTTAAAATAAATATATTAATCTATAATGTTCCCTAAGGAATAAGTGAAGTAATGTGTGCATGGGCATTCTGCGAACTATACATCTTTAAGTGGTACTTACTGTTGTTATCAGGGATGATGCAGAAAATAAATCAGGACGTTGAAGGTCCATGGATACAAATTAATAGTATTGCATGCTATGCCACAGTGATAGTTCTCTGATACAAATAAGAAAAGCTGACTGCTCCAGAATTATTCAGGAAGGGGAGGGAAGGAGGCATGTTCTACAGGGAAAGAATCCAAAGGGTGGAAAAGTGAGTTTTGGGGAAAGGAAAGAGTGCCCACCATGTGTGCATTAGATCTGTCGGCAAAATGACAAAACATGAACAATGTCCACCCTCACACTGCTCTCAAACTTGTGGAGTTTCACTGTGCACTGCCTTGGTACCGGCCAATGGACTAAGACTTTGTATTCAGTATCTCATCTGAATCTTAAATTGACCCTACTCTGGGGGCTATATTTTCATGCCTATTTTACAGATGAGAAAACTGAAGTTCAGAGACGTTGTGGCCCAAGGTTATATAATTAGTCACTTCAAGAGAGTTCATGAGGCCTCAGGCTGGGGAAAACAGAGCAAACTCTACATGCTGATTTTGAAACTAACTCAGTCTAATGCACAAACCCACTGCTGGGCTTTATATACATCATCTCATTTAGTCATTCTAGACTGTCAACCACCTGTGGATTACCAGTATTACCACTGGCAGATGAGAAAACTCATCTGATTTAGTAACTTGATGGGTTTTATATACCTAATAACTGAGCAGAAACTAAGATACAAATCAGCTGCAGTTTGATTCTAGAAGTTTCATTCTTCTGTACCACAACATAGCCCCTAATTATGATGGCTATCAGGAAGGAATGAGATCACCTTTGTGAAGGACTTAATACAGTGCCACCAGGATCTGTATTATTCCTATTACACAAGAACAATGAGGAGGAATGATCCAACCGACCTTAATGAGATTTGAGCCAACGAATTTTCAATTACTAAAATGTGGCTATCTGCTGAAAACTTCTAATGCCAGCTCCCACCAACACCCAGAATACATCTCAACAACTTTTCTCTATCAGTCCATGTTTTACCAAATGAAAATAAATTTTCCTAATAGTCTAAACAAAATATAATTAGAAAGGTGAATCTGTAGCCCTGAGTCAAATATGGGCCTCCATAGTCTCACATAAATGATTTTGAATTTTTCACTGTTTTGAATTATCTATGCCACTGCTCTCCTTATTGGCACTGATAACTGAGTGTTAACTACATTACATGCAATTAAATTCAAAATATTTGTGCAGCAATTATATGGATTCATCAAACCTAATGGTGCAGTCAGGATTTCATGTGTACTCATCAGTACTTCTCAGAAAGAAAAAAAAAATTGGCATATAGAAATATATTCCCACCAGCTGACAATGATAAAGCAAACACTGTGTCTGGAGTTCACATATCAGCCAATATCTATCAATAGTAAACAAATTAGAAGATTCTAACTATATTGACCCTACCACTATCACTATCTTTATGTATTCCTCAGTAGAGATCCGATCTATCAAAAGGCTGTTCAGCCATCAATGAGTAACCATATTTTTAGTTACTCTTATTTACGAGTTTATTTATTTTCTTTCTTCTTTTTAAGATCTTCTCATTTCAGGTTACCCTATAAAGCTGATGCCATGGCTGCCTACTCATTTCCAGGGCACTCTGATGCTTCCCACCCAAAGCACTCATGATTCCTCTCTTCACGGGGACTCTGCTGTTCCAAGAGCTTGCTGAGCCAGGGACTGAAGGCCCCTGTGCATATGAGGAGATATAAAAGGGCTTAAGAAGCCAGGGCAGGAAGGTGAGTTCAGAGGTCATGGGCAGGGCCAGAAAAAAGGAGCCTGGAGAGGGTCTTCTAATGAGGTCGACCTCCTGCTTGATGAAAGTGCTTGGGGACACAGTGCAGGATCAATCAGAAAGACACTTCTGAACTCACACCCCTAAATGGGAGAGCCAATAGAAAACTAAAACAAGCATGGACACAGAGGGCGCCAATCAACCATAGTGAGGACAGCATGGACAGGAGAGGAGATAAGGAAAGGAGGCAATTCCAGAGACCATAAAAAGAAACTCCCCTACCAGATTCCCAGCTTCAGGGCCCCTTCTCCTGGAAGAAGTAATTTCCACTGCTTTTGCAATAAACCTGCTGCTTTTCTGCCACCTCTGTGTCCTGTTCTTCAGTTCTTTGCTGAACGGAGACCAGAACCCAGCACCCCTAGACGGTAACAGAAGAGCCTCAATCAATGAAGAATGAGGGCTGGAGGACACATATTCCAGCTTTCCCACCATTTCTGCGTCAAGTCTGGGCCCCCAAAGCGGCTGGATCTGCAGACACCCACAATGGCGAGCCACTCTGGCTACCCTTTAATGACTCCCCTTCATTTCCGGTCTTCTAGTCCCCAGTCCTTCCCTTGTGCTTCTGGGATCATCTTCCACTCATGCTCCCTGCACCCAAAACGCTGGCCCAGGGTCTGCTTTGGGGAGAAACTTGGAAGATAAACTTCCTTTAAGACCTCAAGTCCTTTAAGACACACACGCACACACACGCACACACACGCACACATGCGCGCACGCGCGGTTGGCAGGGGTACATCCGGTTTCCAGCCAGGTGTGTGTTTCCCTGTTCCGGGCTGCAGCAGCAGGGTGCTCACAATACCAGTTCCTCCCGCAAGATGGACTTGGGCTCTTTTCAGAGTTTCTCTAGTCCTCTAATAAATTCTTATAATTTTAAATGTTTGTTTAAATAAGCCAAAGTTTATTTCTATGGCTTGAAGCTAAAAGGGTCAACTAACATCCTATCATGGCCTCCTTCTGTTTAAAAATAACAACTATTATGACTTTGTCACAGCCAATGTTGGAGACAAGCAAAATATCCCTCAGTAAGAGTCTGATCAGTGATAAAGTCTCAAATCAATAGCTAGAAACCAACAAAATAGCTCTGAGTGTGTATATATGGAATTACTCCAAGATTTTTTTTTATAAGGCAGACTCGTTTATATCATTTGCTGGCCTTTCTGTCTTAAATACGTGTGTATAGTTATATATATGTACATATATGTGTGTATATATGGGCCTATGTATTATCATACACATGAAGATATATGTGAAAACAAAAGAGATACATGTTTGCACAAGCATTACATATCTCTAGAAGAGCCTGGTAACAGGGTTCCCATCTTGGAAGAAGAAAAAAATGTCTCAAAAACTAGATGTTGGATCAAGGCTTACATTTCCCTACATATTTTTTTAAATATCTTGAGTTTACACTCATGAACATATATTATCTATTCAAAAATAAATGAAATTTAAATATAAACATATAAGTGAACCTAAAATTCTGAAGAAAAAAAATAAACAGATTCCAAGATCCTGGCATATTCTCTCTAAGGTGAGATCAAAGATTCTGTATTTTTAGTAAATACCTCAGGCGGTTCTGATGTAAAGTGTACTTCTGTAACCCTGGTCTAGATTCTCGTAGATCAGCAGTGATTTGTGCATTGTGCTTCTTTATGTTGCCCAGATCTTTCTGCACTAAGCCCAAATTAATATTGTATTTTTAAGTCAATATTTTTTTTAAAAAAAGAGTTTGTGCTGGGAAGATGCATATTCACTGGCATCCAAAGAGTTGGCCAGGTATGCAGAGGGAAACATCAATATATTGACAACCAGCAGCCCTTCCTAGACCAGTACTAACTGTCCAAGGGCAAAGGTTTTTATTTTTACCACCTTTCCCATCTTTCCTGGAATATTAAGTGGAGACAATCATACACTCATAATGTGCTTTTTATTTCTACACCAGGTCCCACACATGCACACACAGGCACAAGCACACACTATTTTTAGCTCACAGAAACCTTAAGGTTGTTGAAATATCTTCCACTAGAATAAATTTTGGGCATGAGGACAAAGGTGAATCTTTGAAAGTTGAAAGGTCACTATTCTCATTGAAAACTAGAGTGGTTGCCTTTCTCAGTTAAAATAACCCCTGCTCTAAACAAACCTTTGTTTTTTTTTTTTTTTTTTTTTTTTTTTTTCTCTCTCTCTCTCTCTTTTCCTTTCTTTCTGTGGGCATCATGCCAAGCATGTAATGAGGTGACCCACTTTATCAATCGCTTATATTTTTTAAATCTTTTGCCATTTCAAATTAGTTTATTAATATGCCGTCATCCTTACAAAATTACCTCAAAATATTTTGTTGAGAAGGAGTAAAATTCTGATCAAGTGGTACCAGCATTTTAAAATTTCTTGATTGTGAAAGATCAAGACTTAAACACATTTCAATGATTTTCTGTAAGTTCACTGCTCTCAATGTGAACCTTTTATTGTTTTTAGCAATTCCTATCTCAGAGACTACGGACTGGCAAAAACTTACACTTAGATCCAGACTCCTCACATCAGGACAAACATTTAAGAGCTGAATTGAGAAAACATAACTGTATCCCATGGAGTCCTGCAGCCAGTGTTCTGCCCTGTTGCCTACCCCTCATTTCTGTTAACTCTCCCCTGATCCTTCCCATAGCACTTGTCTCTATTGAAGGTTTCTCTCTTGGGCCCTTTTCTAGCCTCCGTGGCTCAAACATCCACATGTTTTCTGCTTAACATTCTGGTCATTTCTTTTCCCTCACGTTTTCTAGAATCTTCTTCCTCATTTTTGCTAGAAGAGTCTAGATTGAAAAACTTTTGAAGATTTGCATCTATACCAAAGCTATCCCTGATTCCCTGTCCTCTCCTTCTCTCAGTGGATTTTCCGTCTACTCTGCTGTCCAACTTATTTTTAGTGGACAATTCTTTTCTAGTTTTGTTCAGCGTGCATTCTCCCATACTTTGGTAATTTGACTTAAGATCTTCTTTGGAAAACAAAGAAGACCCCTCTTCTGTGCTTATGTGTTTTAAGTGGGGTTTAGCCCAGGTCTAGATTACAGAAGTGGGCACAAGACCTGACTGGTTCAATCAGAACTTTCCATTTCCCTAGCCATACTATAGTTCAAGGTGAGCTTGTGGTCCAGGTTGGGTCAATATATGTCAATTCTGGAATTTTCCACTGGTGTTGATAAGCTAATATCTGTCTAGAGCAAAAGTCAACAAAATTTTTCTATAAAGGGCAAAAGCAAATATATAAGGCTTTACAGGTCACTAGGTGTCTGTTTCAGTGAACTCAGTTTTGTCAAAGACAATATGTAAACAAATGGGCACAGTTGTGCTCCAATAAAATTTTAATTACAAAAATAAGCAGCAAGCATTTGGCCTGAAAATCATTGTTTGCTGATCCCTTGTCTAGAGTTCTTGGTGGCCATCTTTACTAATTCATGCAAAGAACTTATCTGAAAATTAAGCCCCAAATATAAGAAGGAAGAAAAAACAGTGGGGGGATGGATTTCTGATGGCAGTATTTGAGCAGCTATATCTAGCTTTGCCTGAAGTTAGAGCTATTCCCATTCTAGATATATGAATGTGGTAGGCTGCATAATTGCTCTCCAAATGATATACACATCCTAATCCCTGAAACCTGTCAATTTTACCTTATATGATAAAAAAAGAGGAGCTTTGTAAATATGACTAGGTTAAGTATCTTGTGATGAAGAAACAGAAAAATTTAATACATACAGAGAATAATACTTTTCTTTCTTAGAGAAAGAAAAGTCAATATAATCATGGAGGCAGAGATTAAGTGATGTGGCCAAAAGCCAAGGAATGCCTGCAGCCACCAGAATCTAGAAGAGGTGTGGCAGAGTTTCCCCTCCAGCCTCCTGAGGGAGGAAAACCCTGCCAATACCTTGACTATGGCCCAATGATACAGACTTCAGACTTCTGGCCTCCATAACTATGAGCAAATAGATTTTTACTGTTTTAAATTACAATATGGTATTTTGTTACAGCAGCCACAGGAAACCAATACAAAAAGCAAAAATTCTAAAATCCTATTTTTACTTAAAGTAGTTTAAGTTGGGTTTATGTCACTTGCCACCAAACGATTTTTAACTCATTGAATATTCAAATCCTCCTTGCGAGAACTCCTTTCTTCATCCCAGCTTCTGCTCAAGCTACTCTTTCTTTACACAGCCAGATTTTTTGAAAGAGTAGAATATACAAGTCCATATGCCCTTCTCTGAAACTCTCAGAGCCAGAGAGTTTCAGAATTCAGGTCTGAAGTTATGGTAGATGCATTCATTACCTAAAATATTCTCTGCTCTCCCCTGAGCTGCCCCTCTCTGCAGTAGGAATATTCATCTCCACTCTGTTGAATTCAGATGGCCACATTATTTGTCTTGCCCCATGAAAGGTGAGCAGTCATGATATGTGCCACTTCCAAGAAACCAGGAGAACCATCATGTGGCTCCACCACATTCTCGTTTTCCCCTGGCATGAGATTGGCATTCTAACCTAGGTCCCTTGTGGAGACGACCTGAAGCAGAGTCCCAGCTGTCCCACAGTGGACATGTAACATTGTGTAAGCCACTGCTAATTGGGGATTGTTTTTTTACTGCAGCACGAACTACCCTGTCCTAACTTATACTGGGCATCTACTGCATATATGTAACACCCCATCGTGTCTGAGACAGCACCCTAAAATCAGTCACAATAGTACTCAAGAAAAACATGCAAATATTTTCTCCAAAGAGGGGTGAATTGAAACATATAAACAGCCCTACACTGTTGAGAGTTTGGGGGTTTTGTTAGTGTAGGATTACAGATTACATTTGCTCTACTGTATCTGTACTCATTCCTCTGCCCCTTGCAGTCTGACTTCCCTCCCTATCACTCTACTGCAACTGCTCTCTCATAACCACTGACCTTCTTACTTCCAATTCCTTCACCTCTGTTTTAGGTCTAACACTCTCTAAGCTAAAATTAATACAACCATTGCCATTTGATGCTATGATTCGTAACTTCCTCAAATTTTTTTTCCTCCTCTGATTTCAAGGATCCCATGCAACCCAGGGGACTTCTGTATCTTTCTTCCATCTAATTCCCTAACGGGTTCCTCTTAGAAGCATGATGGCTTCTATGTCAGTATTTGCAGACTAAACCAATAATTCCAGACAAGATCTCCCTCCTAAGTTCCACTTCATGCACAGATCAGGGTAATGGTCTTGCTACACTGGCTTGTTGCTAGAGTTCATCTGTGGTAGACAACCCCCACCCAGGCTTTCTTTTTCCAAAGAAGGAAGGGAAAGAAGAAAGAAGAAAGGACTTTCAGAGATGAATCAAGGCTGCTGCTGCCCTCTTTGGAACAAACATTATCAAATGCTAAAAACTGCTCTAAAACAACCTGTGCAGCACTCTGCCATGACTTGCCATAAGTGGGAACTCAGCTGAACTACTGGTTCCCGTTCATCAAGAAGTAGGGTAGTTTGTTGTATTTTTAAAAGAAGGTGTTTAATTATAATTTATTTTTAATGAAAATCAAAATATGCATATGTGAATTCCAAAGTTATTTTTTTGGATTTGTAAGTTATTTCCTAATAGAAATAAACCAAGAAGCATCTCTTGAGCACCAGGCATCACAGTGTGGAATTCCAGTGACACTAAAGAGGAAAATTTCTTGGATGATAAGTTTGAATCATAGAGGAAGTGATTTGAAATAGCATATTCAGTATAACTTTATTTTATATTTGAAAATCAAAAAGGTGAGGTTTGGTTTGAGTTGGCAAGCAACACAAAAGTGCAAAACGTAAAGCTTAATAATGTCTTCCTGTTAGGTCTTAGTTTAGATTCCCCTGAAATAGATACTGAGACAAGGATTAGAGAACAAGTAGCTTATTTTGTATGTGATCCCAGGAAATAAGGAATGAGGAAGTGAGACCCAGAAGAGGAGACCGTCAATCAGGGTGAATTATCAGTGCAGTCATTTTGGGGGGTACATGGGGATCACTCCTTCTTAGGATCCCTGGCGTCCAGTGTGAAACAGGCCTCAGAACTTTTCCACATGAGGGATGAAGAGGGGGGTTAATTATACACTAGTGACCCCGAATTGGTCATTGAGGAAAAGCTCATTCCCAGGAATATTAATTTACCCTCATTCTGGCTGGCTTTGGTGGTGGGAAAGCAGCATCAAGAAAAGGTCTTCTGGCAAGGAAATGCAAGCCCTGCAGGTTGGGATTTGGACTAATGTGCAAGGAAATGGTGAGGCAAGGGGACAGAGTTGAGACCCTGAGAACACCTGTCACCGCTCATGAGACTTGTGTGCCATTGCCATACTTTGGGACATGCCTCAAACTTGAACCCTCTTCATAAGCTGGGGTATGAGACTTGATGAGAAGTAGGGACCATTTAAAGCTATAAAGGCTGCCGCAGTCTCTGGCTGGGCACAAATCACGAGCCTCCACACAGCTTGTAGATTCAAACAGCAATTCTTTATTCCCGAACTCACACCGGCCTTCTACAAACACGTTCTGGGGAAATCCACGTTCTCTGCCCAAATTCACGTTCTCTGCCCAAATCCACTCCACATGGGCTTCTGTCTCCCAAAATATACTGTCTGACCCTAAGAACTCAAGAGGAACTCAGCAGCAGGATACGCCCTATTCTAAAGGGGGAACACCCTAATCTCCTATTATGCTAAACTGCCCTATTCTAAAGGGGGAACACCCTAATCTCCTATTATGCTAAACCGCCCTGGTCCTTGAGCAAGGTCACCTTTCAGAAGTCCTTCCACTAGACAGCATGGGAGTAAGCTGGCAAGGAGATTGTCATACCTACTTGGCTGATGGCTCCCAGCAAAAGGCCAAAATACAGTTATCCATATTCCAAGCCACCCTGGTGCAGATGTGCGACTCATCTTCAACCAGTCACATGAACCCAGGCTGGATTTGAATAGTGGATATTTGGCTCTTCATAGCAGGAACCTATTCTAATAAGATGGTCTAGGTCACAGTAAGTGCTCAGCAAATGTTTGCTAGTATTAAGATTAAAGGAATACAGTTGGCCCTTGCATATCCATGGATCTGAAGCCATGGAGTCACATGTTCCAAAAAGTTTGCATTTATACTGAACATGGCCATCTTTCTTCCTTGTCACCTCCCCCAAGAAATTCAGTATAACAGTTATTCACTTGGCACTTACATTTTATTTTGCATTATAAATAGTATAGGGATAATTCAAAGTATATAGGAGAATGTACATATGCATATATTGCCAATAAGAGACTTGAGCGTCCATGGACTTTGGTATCCACAGGAAGGTTCTGGAACCAGACCTCCACAAATACTGGGGGAGGGCTATACTTTTCACATATTTTCTTACATTTAAAATTTGGCTCCATCTTTAACAACAAAAAATATGGGACTTCATGTTTTTTTAAGAAAAAAAAATATGTATGATATTTGATCCAAAATATTATTTGATCTTCTTAAAGAAATTAAATGTCATTTCACAATATTAGCCAAATCAATGGAACGAAGCACTATATTGTTGGCAAAATATGCACAGCTCCGTCTCCCCTCCTGGCGTGTCTACCCTTAAACATCTTTCCCCACTGAGAAATGAAAGCTTTCAAAGATTACTCATGATGGACTCTGGCTAGTGTTATCTTGTGGAAACACACCATGTTCTAGCCCCTGAGGGACGCCAGGGAAGACACGAGGGAAGACAAATTCCCCACCCTTGGAAAGAACAAAGATTAGATGAGGAGATGAGCTGGTAGAATAATAATAGCCAATGTATGACACCAAAAAGACTTCCAGAGGGCAATGAGAACAGCAAGGCAGGTCACCCAGATGAGCCAGGGCACCCGATTTCTTGTTGCTTAAGTTGCATGGGTTTTCTGGGGATGGCATGTGGGTGGTTGACGTGACATCCTCTTAACGGTTATTTTTTTAAGAATATTTTTGACCATCTGTAAACTGTCCTTTGTGTGTACCTTCAGAACCCAACTCCTGTTTAAGTCTCCACTTCACCGAGTTTGCATATTGAACCTGGCCAGCCAGCACGTCCTCAGTTTAGATAGCACCAGAGCTGCCTTCCAGGAAATGAAAGTTTAGAAATTAGCCAGAAAGGGAGAGAGGATGCAGAAATGCAGTCTAAGGAGGGGACTGGCATGAGCAAAGGCAGGGAGATGTCAGAGGCTGTGAGCAGTCTGTGGCCAGGGCTGCAGGAGGCAAAGTGTGCAGGAACCTCCAGGGGTGGGTGGCAGGGGGTTGGGGGCAGGTTGCTAGCGTCCATCTGTGGTAGACAAATCCTACCCAGGCTTTCTTTTTCCAGAGAAGGAAGGAAACGAAAAAGGAAGGGAGAACTTTCAGAGAAGAATCAAGGCTGCTGCTGCCCACTTTGGAACAAACATTATCAAATGCTAAAAACTGCTCTAAATCAACCTGTGCAGCCCTCTGCCATGATTTGCCACAAGTGGGAATTCAGCTGATCTATGGTTCCCGTTCATCAAGAAGTGGGATAGTTTGTTGTATTTTTAAAAGAAGGTGTTTAATTATAATTTATTTTTAATGAAAATCAACATATGCATATGTGGATTCCAAAGTTATTTTTGGATTTGTAAATTATTTCCTAATAAAAATGATCATAATTTTTAAAAACAAGCATTAGTCATGATTGTTTCTGCTTTCTAAGAGGAGTTGTGGCTATTGGTAGAGGATTAGGTGACAACTTCTGCATTATGGATGTGTACTCCCTGTATCATATTTGAATGGTACTGGTCTCATTGCTTCAAGATATGTAAAATTATCTTTTAAAGTTTGACCATTATGCTACTTTATGAGAAATTTTATTTTGGTTTCCTTAGATGACATCAATATAAGAAATGCCAATTCTTCATTTCTCTTTTCAATTTAAATCAAATCAACAAGACTTATTGAATACTGCTTACTAATACAGCACTTAGTAAAAACTAAATTTTATTGCTGTCTTCTAGAATTTACTAATTTTTTAGCTATGAATTCTCTGGGGAGACACAAATAAAATGATTCTTATACAAATTCTTATGAGGTAGAGTAGGTAAATTTTCTAATTCTCAAAGGCACAGAATCAGTCAACAAACAGTGAACACATGTTTCTTGGTTTTTTAACATAGTCTGTTCTGAACTTAAGATCTAAGACTTAGATGGGGCACTCAGTTTAAAATCAAACTTGCCTAAAATGTTCGAGCCAAATAAATAAGTGAATAAAAGATAGAAATGTACCTCTAATAGACCTTCTTCTGCAAATAGATTCAACAAAATCAGTCTTCCCCTTCCAGATTTGTGTAACAATTTATCTCGATGAAAGTCTAATTTAAACTCCTCTCTAATTTAGGGTTTGTTTGCAAGTGGGAAACCCAGATGTTAAGGGACTAAGCGATCCACGTGGGAGATGTGCAGTGCATGATCCAGATGTTGAACACACATCCATATTGTTTCTACTCTTGACACAACGCTAGAAACCATCAGAAATTTGGAATTATCTTGATCTACAGCAGTGAGAAGAGACAGAATGATGAAATATGGGGATTATTTGGCCTAGAAACACCAAGAAAGAAATGGTGGTTTAAGAAGAGGGTCCTTCAGTATGACTGTGGGTTGGCTTTCATTTCCTGGAAGGCAGCTCTGGTGCTATCCAAACTGAGGGCGTGTTGGGTGGGCAGGTTCAATATGCAAACTCGGTGAGGGGGAGACTTAAACAGGAGTTGGGTTCTGAAGGTGCACTCAAAGTACAGTTTACAGATGGTCAAAAATATTCTTAAAAATAGCCCTTAAAAGGATGTCACGTCAACCAACCAAATGCCATCCCCAGGAAACCCATCAGAGACCAGTTTTCCTACAGAACTTAAGCAAATGGTCGCTTTCCTAGTTACCCTACGGCTCACTTACATTTAAAGATGAAAGTTATAAGATGAATGTGCCCCTCCCAATGCTGGACCCGCAACAAATGGGCGAGTGAAAGGCAGGAACTAAGACCAACTGGAAGAAAGGTAAACTCATTTCCTATTCCACCTTCACCTGGAGCAGAGTGCTAAATGGATTGGTGAGTGAATTCACCGGCTTTACTTAGACTGTTTTTCTCTTGTTCTCCTTTGTTTTTCTACGATCTTAATGGATACACACCCAAAGCACAGAGGACGAACTCCCAAGTCCCCATCTAAGACAGCTATGTGATTAAAAGACGTAAAATGCATTAGCAACCTGGATTGGGTCTAAGGCCACGGTGATCCAGCACATTTTAGCAAGAGGGAGCCAACTGCACATTGCCAGCCCTGTACTGATGGGTTTGGTCTCTCTTCTCTTAGAGTTGACTAATTTCAATATCCCCACTGGGTACAATCCCTGAAATCCAAGGATATGAAAAAAGAGGCCATGGATAGAGTCTGCAGGGAGAGTTTAAATGTGTTCCAACCAGGATATAAATTTTTGAAATTGAAAAAAAGGTTCTCTAAGAAAAGAATCTTCTGCCCTGTCTGTCTATCAAGGTGAAGATGATGGGATTGCTTTTTCCGGCTATTTGCCCTCCTCAAAAAGAAAAAAAAGCCGGCTCACAAGGACACCCGCTGCTCATCCTGTGGGCCTCCACAGGTTCATGCTGGCCTGATGAGGAGCTGCGATGGTGGGGGCCGAGGTACTTGTCACATGCCTGAAATAGCCCCCTAGTCGGGGACCTGGGGAAGAGCTCAGAGCCGGCACCCTCTCCTCCACGCAAAACGCACGTCTTCCTGTGGCAGCCACACAAAGGCAGCTCGGGAGGAAGAAGCGAGAGAGAAGGGAGCTCTAAAGGTGGGAGGAAGAGGCTGGAGTGAAGTGAGAGGACGGCAACAGGTGGGATGCAGGGAGACTTGCCAGCTGCCTCCCAACCCATCACGTCAAACTTGGCAGGAAAACAGGGCTGTTATCTCCGTGGTGTGAGCCCAGGAGAGCGCTCTTCACCCCTTGGCTTCTGAGGTGCTGAGGACCAGATAGGTCCCTCTTCCTCTGTGAGCATGCAGAGTGCCTGCCGCTTCCAGGAGGTCCTGTCGCTGCAGCGGGGCAGGTCTCCACCTCAGTGTCACCTGGGAGATGGGAGGAGTCTGCCTCTATCATATTCCATAGACTTTGGGTAAAATGCCATCTTTTTACCTGTTCTTGCTAATGAGAAATCACCAGCCGGTTGGTTTCCAGAGAGTAGGCACATACATAATGCCACGGCATCTGTCATCGTCCGCGTCCCAGGGCTGTATTTATTGAGAATCTAGGAACCAGTTCCAGAAGTAAAGAATGCATGTAAACTCCACTTAGCTTCTCTCCCCAACTACCAAAAGCAGTCTGCAGAGGAGAATTCCTGACCCCATGTCACAGTCCTATGAAGCCACCCCAAGGTTTTCATGCTATGGCCCTGCCTCAGAGTCACAGTCTTGATGGATTAAACTGCTGCTTAGACAGTCACAGGTGCGGGGTCAAGAGAGCCAGGCAGAAAAGAAGAACACTCCCCTGCTGGGGACTTGGCTCCCTGTCCCTTCAGTGAGCAGCTGTGAGCGTGAAGAGCAGAGCTGGGCTCCCCCCCACACACAGTTCTGCGCCCCACGCCCCTCCCACAGGGTGGGCGTCTCACCGTGCCGAGCACAGATTTGGTGTTAAAAGATGCAAATATCTCGCACGGCATATCCTGCACGTGCACGCTGACTCCTTCATCTGAAATTCCCCCAAAAAAGCTGTGATTCGGGCTAACAGCGCAGGCGAGCCTGGCTCTCTTGGGCTTGCAGAGCGATGCCACGTTTGGGTTCCAACTTGGGGATTTTCAGGGCTAGTGTTGACTCCACGAGAAGGTTGCCCTCTGTGACAACTTTGGAACCCAGGTCCTCTGCAGGGTAACAAACTGGAATGTGACCTCCGGGGTAACACTTAGGACACTGGGACACAGGACCCATCCTGTGCAGTCCCTGACCCATATCACAGCTAAGGGGACACAGTGCACTCAGCAAATGCATCTCCGGCATATGCCAGTCCTTGACGCCTATCTCTTGACTGCAAAAAAATAACCCTTGACCTGTGTCCCCTGGCTCCCCAGGGCTCATGCTGCCCAGCTCTGCACCTCCAGCCCCTAGCTCCACTCCCCACCCCACCCCCCTCAACTTCCTTCTCCTTACCTCTCTCCAGGTGGTACAGACCATGGTGGAGCAGCAAATAACGGGAAGAGAAGTCCGCCAAGCCAGAGCCTCCCCTAGCAGGCAAGGATGCAGAAAGGGCGAGGGACATTCCATACGGGGCATGATTTTTATCCTGCCACCCATGAACCTCCATGGAAAATCACACATATTTCAGGCTGTGAGGACTTGATGGTGATGGTGGAGGGCTGATGGCAGGGACACCTACCCGGTGCTGCTTCCAGCTGCCCTACACAAGTTCTAGAATGTTCCACCTAAGTCAAGATGATCAGTTTGTGAAGTCTGAATTCTTTATTTGGGCATTTGAAGACCCGCTCAACCTCAGTGCTTCGCCCGCTGTGCCTTCTGGGCGTCATGCACTCCCGGGAAGGCAGCTTCCCGCCTCCCCCACAGACGCTCCTGCTTTTTCTCCTTCACTGTCTCTTCCGCCAGAGTCTTGGCCCCACGTGGACAACACATGCCAGCTTCAGTACTCCCTCCACATGCCGCATCTCCCTGAAGGCACCCTAGCTCCTCGACCCTCCATCAAAGCAGGGGCACTTGCCACTGTGTACCTTGTGATTTGGGGAGACTCGTTTTATTATTATTGAATGACTATGGCTTTGGCCCAGGGCAGATCTAGAAAACCAGTAGCCATTTGTTAATGAACAAATAAATTCAAGGAGAGAAGGCAAAACATGCACCTGTCAAAGACAACTAAGCAACTTACGTATCCCATTGCCACGCCATGCTTCTGAATCAGAAACCGCCCAAACGTAAGAGGTGTGCCACCTCCGCTGGCTCCTGTATCCGTGGCAGACATGACTAATCACACCTCTCTCTCTGAACCCCAGCACTGAGGCATGGGCTGTCAGGAATTGCAAGTGGGTAGCATGTATGCTGTCTGCACGACTTTCACAACCATGGTGGACATTGCCAGTCAATCAGAGCCCTCTTGCTCCCTACAGACTGGCACAACCGCAGAAACAAGAGCTCTAGGGAGACACTGAGGAGCAGTCTGGATCTCCAGGAGACGAGACCCATTTCTCACTAGTTCCCCTGCAGTCAGAGTTCCTTCCCCCATCCTTTCACATATCCCATCCCACGCTTCTCTCATTCTGGACTCACACTAACCCTGCCCTCCACTTTTCAACTTGGCATCAGGCACTGTTTCTCTCGCATGGAGCTTAGTGCAGCCTTGACCATGGTTCCAGACCACCAAGGTGTCTCTGGCTAGTCAGCCTCCCAGTTCAACCCACTTGTAGGACCACCACCTTGCTACAGCACTGTTCCTACCCCAAGAAAGGTACGCCTATCGTGTGCCCATTGAGGAGCAGGAAATAGGCACCTTAGGGCAGGATCATCAAATGCATATGGTATAAATTGCCACTACCCCTGCCCTGCTTGAATAATATACTCACTCTTCCATATGAACCCAGAGGAGCCCCTCAGAAGTTTCCTGAACACAGGACCCAGATCACCATTAACTAATCAATCTTAGTTTGCATTTGAGATGAAAGTCATTTGCCACTCTTGCCACATGAACCAATTCACATAACTTCAGTTCCAAAATCATATAACAATTTAGAGTAAATTTTGATTATAAAGACCTGTCTCCACTTCCTTCTTGACCCCAGGGAGAGTCTGAGAATGAACACAGAATCCAAATTGTCCAGACATGGAAGGGCCACATCAAACAGGACTGCGAACCCAGCTGGCAACGGCTGCCCTTGTATGTTGAGCATCATCACTGTGGCTGACAGCAAATGGGGTCCCAATTCTGAGGTCCCTGGTAGTCCCAGCCCTGTTAATCCATTTCCTGCATGACGCTGAGGAAATCTGACAAAATTGTAACTTTCACCTGTCACATTACATTACATCAAAGCATGATGTAACATCATAATCTTTCTAAAGCATTTGTTTTAATTTATGATGCTGCAGTGTGCCACCAAAAGCCTTATTTCCCTCTGAGCACCAATAAATTTTGACAGTGATGTTTTAGCCCAAAACTTTGGCAGACAAAAACACAAAAAAGCTTGGCCAAAGACAAACAGTTCGCCACTACTGAAGAGCTGCTTATGAGTCACCAGGGCACTATTCTGTCAGAAACTCAGAACCTGTAGTCCTGAGCCATCCAATATGGTAGCCACTAGCCAGTTGGGCCAGTGAGGATCTGATATGTGACCAGTCCAGAAAGCCAACACTGCCACTGTAGAACACACAACCAATTGTGAAGGCTTACCATCCCCAAAATCTATAATATCTCAATAATTACATATTGACAATATGTTTAGACTGTGTTTTGGATATATTTGGTTAAACAAAATTTATTATTAAATTACTTTCATATTTTCAATGCAGCTGCTAGAAATTTTTAACTGTGATTTATTGACTTTCATTATCTATTGTCAGTGTTACTGTAGAATACCCATGAGCAAGAAGACCAAGCAGGTGATGATTTTAAATTGAAGAAAGTTTGGATTTCCTTAGTATGTTCAGACATGAGATTAAATTCTGATTATAAACATTATCGAAATAATAGTGTTTCTAATTCATGCATTAAAATATTTATTGAGCACCTACTATGCACTATGTACTTTCCCAAGCACCGGGGAATTATACAAAAGTGGAAAAAACTAAACGTCTTCTTTCACAGAATTCGCATCCTAGATGGACAATAAATAATATGACACAAAAATCTGTGAAATAGCAAACCTGGGTAAGGAAAAGAGGGACCAGGGCGAAGGGCATGTCTGTCTTACAGGGAGACATCTCAGAAGACCACAGATCACCTGAGACGTTGGAGAAGAAAGGACCAGCCCCAGGCAGACCTGGGAAGAGCATTTCAAGCATCAAATCCTCCAGGGGGAAGCAAGGCTGGCAGCCTCGGGGCCACAGAAGTCCTACAGGGACAGAGCAAACTGACAGAAGGAATGAGATGACATTGGAAGGGAGTAGAGCATAGGTCGACTCCGCAGGGCAATGGTCAGCCAACTGGGAACAGTGGGCCAAACCAGTCTGGCTTTATAAATAAAGTTTTATTGAAATAGTCACCCCCATTCATTTCTGTGGTGGCCATGCCCAGGTAGGAGCGACAGAGACTGTCTGGTCAAGGAGCTCAGGGGTTGGCAGATGGATTCCTATAGTGTCCACCAAACCAAGTCCCAAATCCCAGGGAGGGCGTCCTCCATCTTAAGACAGAGAGATGGGAGTTCCCAGAGGTAGTTTAGAGAGTGTTTCTCTTTGTCATGTGCTATATAAGGGGTGGACAGGGTCAGTCTTGCCTGCTAGATGTTCACATTTTTAAACAGTTGAGATTTCTCTCAAGTTACATTTCATTACATGAAAATTATACGAGATTCAAATGTTACCATCTAAATAAAGCTTCACTGGAATCCAGCCTAGGTGCATGCGGAGTCCACGTTCACAGAGTGCGGGATCTAGGAATGCACTGCCCGTGGCCGCTTTCAGATCAGGAGGGCAGAGGGGAGTCGGTGCAACAGAGACGGGGAGCCTCTGAAACAGAAAAGTCTCTCTGGCCTTTACAGAGGCAGCCACTCTGCGGGGTCACAGGGCTCTTTAGCAGCCTGTAGGATCGGATCGTGCTGCACACCTGCCGCAGTCTGGCTGGGCACAATTCAGGAGTCACTTGTCAAAAAAAACTAACTTTATTTTTAGAACCACACACGCCAAACAAAACAGCTCCTCAGGAAAAACCCTCAGAGCCCAACTGCCACCACCGGCTTCCCCCAAGCCACTCCCCAAACCACCAGCCTCTCCACCTCCCACAATCCTCCTGCTCTTGAGGCCGATTGGCTGGGTCGCGTGGGCGGAGCCAAAAAAGTCCCCCAATGAGCAGCTCTGTGGCCTGAAAGGGCAGGGGGGGAACAGTCCAATGAGCATCTCCACAGAGGAGCCAATCAGCTAGGTGTTGCTGGGGCGGCTGTGAGCCAATCATCAGCTGGCAGTCTGAAAGTTTGCTGGGGCCCCTTCAGCTCATCAGCTGGCAGTCTGAAAGTTTGCTGGGGCCCCTTGGGCTGTGGCTCTCAACAACACCAGCCATGTGGAGTGGCCTAGGAATCTCCTCTCACCCGCATTCACGTTAGCACTGTCTGTTGGGCCCCATGCAGGGCCACCTATGTCACATCAGGCCTGGCCTATGGCAAAAACCACAGGCAGGCTGACCACTCCCAGGTGACCCTATGGCCAGTGCTCCTGCAGCTGGGCGAGGGTGCCCTGCCCTGTCCTTCATCCATGCACCCCCTTCCTGACTACGCACGGTTGGGTGGCGCTGGGCCCTTAGCACCTGAGCGCCATCGTTGCAGATCCTTTCCCTTCCGGTGCTCCTTGGAAACCAAGGACTTCCGTGTCCACTCCTGCAGGACAGCCCAGTGCCCTCTCTCTGGTCCCCAAGCTTTCCTCTCAGGTCCCTGGCCAACCCCAAGCAGCCCCAGGAGGCTTCCAGCCTGCGGCAGGGCCACTCTCCTGACCTCAGGACTCCCCGCGGCTGCTGCGTCACTCAGCCTGGACACCAAAGGGCTCCCCTGTGAGGACAACCGAGCTCCCCAGGGCACATGTGGCACTGTGTGGAGACAGCTGGGGCCGTGGTCACCTGGGGCTAGGAGGAAAGGGGCCTCTGGCTCCTCCACATGTCAGCAGGGCCAGGTTGGGAGTCCCTCCCGAGGGGCCACAGGGGCCTCCCCTCCTGTCCCCACTGTCCGGCCAGGGGCTCCGAAGTGCTCCCTCCCGCTCTGGCCACACTGGCCTTCCAGGTGTTCCTGGAGCCCTGAAGGCAAGTGCTGCCCCTCACCCTCTGCCTGGAAGACCCACCCCAGGTCACCGCCCCTCCTTCACCTCCTCTAGGCCTCTGTTAATAAGTCCCACTTGGCCTGGGGGCTTGGAGCCCCACGGGGTTGGGGGGGGGGCATTTCTTTGGGGTTTTCTGTTTATTTGTTCATTTGTTTTACATTCCTAGCATCTGGAACAGTGCCTGATTCACATTGCCATGTCATAAATATGGGTTAAATGAAGGAAGTCATATCGTGGTTTGTTGAAACAAGAAGTAAGTGATTAATATCAAAACATTGTAAAAGTGGGAAGAGTATTTCAGTGAATCTTTCCTGTATGGAATGAAAGGGAAGCATGCCATCCTACTGTGACCTGGGCTAGCCAGGTAGAGGAACATGAGGATTTAAAATGCTAACGGGGAGATTGGATTATTGAAAATGTTCATTGCTGTCTAGACCCCAAGGACCCAGACTCTCGGGTTTTTCATTTTAGTGACCCCAGGGTCCTCAGAAATGTGCCTGTATTGAGATGCATTTCTAAAATAATTATTTATATTCCCATTTTTTTAATAAATTAAGTAGCACCCCCGCTTATGGATCTTCTGATTGGCATTGGCTGGCTGGTATTTCTTCAGTGAATTCCAGGTCCCAAGAGAAAAGTAAAAAAAGAATGAAATTTTCCATGAACTTATGTGTACCTGCACTACAAAAATCTAAGACTTTGATTCAGGAGCCTGAATCACTTGTTTTTAACTTCAAGCAGCTCGAGAGTCTGAATTCCTCGGCTGGTAACCACCGCTCACTCCAACCTTCCCATTTCACAGATGAGAAAAATGCATTTAGATTCTCCTCCTCCCTAATGTAATAGAGTAATGGCCTTGCAGTATGACAGACCTAGACCTCAGGGTCAGACCCAAGCTGTTCTTACCTGTATCGTGTACTAGCTGGGATCTTCTCTTTATTCATCAGTTATTCCTCTGTTTTCGTGTGACAGAAAAACAATTCAAATTGGCTTAAGGACAGAAGATAGCTGCTGACCCACATAAATAAAAAATATATATATGAAGTAGATCTAATCGGGCATAGCTGGTTTAGGGTTTCCACCAATGTCAGCAGGACTTACTCTTACTCCCGCTCTGGATTCTGCTACCTCCTATGTTAGTTACATGCTAATTCAGGCTCATACCTCATGGTGACAAAATGGCTGCCATCCAACCCAGACACACATCCTTACAGCTCAGATCCAGGAAAAGGGAGAACATGGTGCTCCTCTTGGCTCCCATAAATGCCCCAGGATTCACACTGATTAACTCTGCCAACTAGCCATTCTCTGAACTGATAAGATGCTCTCGTCTAATTGGTCAGGCAGGTCACACATCTATCCCCAACGGAGCAACTCCCTTCTCTCCCTGGCTTCTCTGCCCTCCCTTCTCAAGCCAAGTAAGCAAATTCTTCAGAGAGTGTTTGTCCTTTCCTTTAAATCTGATTTCTCCATGATTTCTTCAGCTTCTCA
This sequence comes from Callospermophilus lateralis, assembly GCF_048772815.1. Classification (NCBI taxonomy): domain Eukaryota; kingdom Metazoa; phylum Chordata; class Mammalia; order Rodentia; family Sciuridae; genus Callospermophilus; species Callospermophilus lateralis. The sequence continues at coordinate 190,471,958 of NC_135307.1, forward strand.
ACATTTTTCCCCTCGTATCTCTCAAATTATTTTCCCAAACAAAGACAATTTCCGTGTCTTTGAGAACTTCTAGTGCCACCTGTCAGGAAAACGTTTTCTTCTTCTTACATTATTTATTTAATTCCTGATGGTTTTAACCCAAACAGAAACAAAGAAATGTTATATCTCTTTTTATGTGTGCAAGTAAATAACCAAAACAATTATATTTTGCTTAATGTTTTAAAATGTTTCCAATAGGCAGACTAAACTCCAGAATAAGAGAAAAGCTATATGAAAAATCACACGATTAAAATTCCAGCTTCCTGGATTTTATTAACCGGGGGAGGAGGGGTACACAACGCCCTTGAACATGCGAGATCTTGGTTCTGCACAAACAAAGGTTCTGGAACTGAAACTGATGGGGATGGGGATGACGAGCAGCTAGCATTCATTAAGCACTAAGCAGAGAGTTTCTCCAGACCTTATTTCGCTTATAACCCAGGTTAAGTCCAGTTTAAGTGTGGCATTGAGAGAAGTGGGGGGCCTCACCGGCACCCCCACAGGTGGGCGGGGGCAGAGCGAGACTCAAACCCCTGCGGACCAGCCCAGGCTGCAGGCTCTGCGCCTCTGGCCTCGCCGCCTTTATCTTTCCCGTCTGTCTCTGGTGGGTTCTCACCTCCCCCATCTCCTGGGGGTTTCTGTGCAGTCATGTTCCGCTTCCGGTCCCTGCAAAGGCTGCTGGGGACTCGATGGCTTAACTGAGCCTCCAAGGTCATGTTGCACCTGTTCACCTTCATTCACTGGGGGGAAGAAAAGAAAGCACATCTGAAGCAGCAAGTGGACAGCAAGTACGTGTCCCCAACCTGCTCTCGGGCTGAATGTCTGCCGCTAGGCACAGAGCTGTCCCTTTCCATGTGAGTGGACATGAGCCAGCTGCACCTCCATGCAGCAGCCCCCTGTGCGTCTGCAGTGCTGGAGGGCAGGACGTTCCCACACCTGTGGACACTTTTGGCCCTGGGGTAGGCAGGGGCCCGAGGCCTTGGAGCAAGCTCTCAGCCTGGGCACCATTGCCACCTAGGCCAGGTAGGGGGAAGGGCGGCGCATGCCCTGCAGGACCTACAGCACCACCCTGACCCCCACCCACTGGCTACCAGCAGTGCCCCTGACCCAGTCCTGATAACCAAAAGTGTCTCCCAGCATTGCTAATGTCCCCCTGGGGACAAAATGGCCCCTGGTAGAGAACCACAACCACAGAGCCTCGAAACAGCCAACCAGAGTCCGCCAGACGCAGAAGATACCTCCCTGGGGACCTCTGTTTCAGGGAGCCTGCCTCGCTCGCACGGGCATGTCAGCGTCTCTGTGCTGGGCCTGCAGGTCACAGAGCATTGGTGTCCAGAGGCCCTGCCCCTGGGAAACAGCAGGCAGCCCAGTGAAGCAGCGCCAAGTTCACAGCTGCTCCGAGACTCAGCCTCTGCCTGCTGGAGCCTCCAGGGGCTCTCTGCAGTTTGCCCTGAACATCTTCTCTTCCAATGTTCATTTGGGTCCCAGAATCAATGCTTTGGCACAGGAGGCCAGGAAGTACATTCTCTTTGGTTTTCTAAGCTCTATGTGCTCCGGGCCCTCCTGGCTCCCTGGAGGGTTGGCATCTGGGCTTCTCAACCGGGCACTGTTGCTATCTGGGGCTCAACAGAGCCTTGTTGGGGCTGCTCTGTGCATCCAGGCCATTCAGCAGCATCACAGGTCTCTGCCCACTAGATGCCGCAGCCCTTCCCACCCAGCCGTAGCAATCCAAGTGTCCCCTAGGATCAGGACTGTCCCCAGGGGAGGACTGTCAGGTTGTGTGAGTTTCTCTTTCTGGCCATACTTTGGATTCACCACACTTGACCTTACTCAGCCTCCAAGATGACACCCGAGGTGCCAGGTGACTGTTAAATCTTGGTCAACCACCAACACGAAGATGCTGTATGTGAAAAAAAGACCTTTTTTTTTTTTTTTCTTGGTTTTGGCTTTTGGAAAAGGAGAACTGCTGTGGGTTTTTACAAAATACGGCCCAGAGGACTTTCAGGAAGCAGCGGCCGCTCCTTCCTGGAGTGTTGGGCCACCCTCGGGCCTGGGAGCCTGGGCGGCCCTGCCTAACCTTTGCAGCTGCAGGAGGATGATCCCTCAAATCAGAAGACTAGGGAAAGAGCCGGGTCCTACTGCCCTCTAGAGACTCTCCGCAGAAGAGCGCAATCTGTCGCAGTCGGCAGAAAAAATAAGGCTGCCAGAGGCGAGGCGCCTGGCAGTTGTAAAGCAAACAATTTATTTGCTGAATTTTTTGAAAGACGAGTCTATCAGACCCCTCCTTTGCAATCTCACACCTGAACAAGGAGAGATGTGGGCTCGTGCCTTGACGCCATCGTAATTTTGCCAATTCCAGGTCCACCCGCCGACGCGGTGATTTTATGCCCACAGATGAATCAAATTCCCATATTCTACCAAGTAACAGCAGGCCGTATTTCACATGCAAATACTCGGGTTTCTTCAAAAGTCTTCTCCGGCCTTTGTTTCCTGGACTACCAAGGGTCATATAGGCAAAGATTTCTTTCTCACGCACCTCAGAAAACACAGGTCTGAAAGAGTCATTCACTGGTCCTTTATGTATGCATAAGCTTTTGCTGGATGAGAACATTTTGGATGGATAATGGCGTTGTTTTTCAACTTTGGATATTGTCGTTTGATAATTTTCTGCTCCTTAATGACCATCTGTAGTCGAGTGAGAGTTTAAGATGAAAGGGAGCTGAGATTAAAGGGTGCTCTTCTCTACCAAAGTCCTGAAAAAGTTATCCTAGGTGATACCCATGTGTCTGGCACGGGTGGAAATCAAAAGGAGTGACTGTGAAAAGTATGTGCTTGAAGACATAGTGAATAGCAAACCTTGCAGGTCTAATCAGAACTTTCAGATCATTGTTTCCATTATGACAGGCAGCAGAAAAAATGCTGAATGTTTATGCCTAATGTCTTTGCCCTTTGCCAGACAAATCCTTTTAGCTAGGCAGGGAAACATGTAATTTTTATGAGCTCTTGGAGAGAGTGCACACTGCCCTCTAATGGTGACACGTGTTCATAACTTGATGGGACCCCGTGACTGGGTTCCAGGGGGTGGTGGGCTGTTGCTACCCAGGGTGGATCAGTACTGCGATGGATGGATGGAAGTCCACGGTTATCCGCAGTTTCCATTTCCTCCCCACCCTCTTCACAAGGAAATAAGATATTTGATCCTTTCCTTTGTTATCAGGAACTGTGAGATCTAGTTCGGGAAGCTGGAAATCTGTCAGAGTACTACTTAAAACCTTTGAGATCCAGCAGACACAAAATAGCACGCACACATAGACCACAGGCATAAAGTCTCAATGAAATAGTGTTTTACTGCAGAATAAAAGAAGCTTCTGAGTTTGAACTAATAAAAAAAAAAGCCTCCTAAAGTATCAGAAATGCTTTCAGATTCAACATCAGCCAAGAAGGAAGGAAAGAAGGGAGGGTGGATGGATGGATGGATGGATGGATGGATGGATGAATTGATCGATTTAGGGTTCTGTGGGATGCTTTAGGTAGAGTCAACAAAGGTATTTTTTTAAATAAATGAGACCCAAAAAAAAATTACAGTGTAGGATAAATTTTTCCCTGAGCCTTTTTGAAAGTCAACATTGGTTCATTTTGACTTCCTTAAAAAAAGAGAGAGAGATTTATCATATTCAACTATTTTCATCTATCAAATTACAGACACCCCTAATTTCTTGAATTCCCCACAGCGAGGGAAGGGGGACCAGGAGGAATAAGAGCCAGCAGACTCACTGTCACGGCCAAGCTCCTGGAACTGTGTCTAAGCCGGAACTGTTGATCTATGGAAATATAAATGTCATTTCTAAATATAGCACCGGGAAGCCAGAGAATCAGCATTTCTGTTGATGAAACACCTTTTCAGGAAGTAGCACGTTCAAGGGGACGCTGCTCCCCAGCACAGGGAGAGTCACACACACCCCCTCCCAGCCCTGCCTCCCTGCCCGGGCCCTGGGACTGCGCTCCCTGACCTCACGCCCCAGACTGTGAATCCAAGCAGATGGACCTCACCCTCTTAAAAAAGTACAGCGTAGAACGCCCTCCTGTCGCAGAAGGATTCCTCACACATGGATGCCCACGACCCCACAAATGAAACCCAAGGGTGGAGACTGCGGGACCATGCAAGCCAGTCCCACTGGAGTGGAGGGTGGACTCCACAACCCTCAGCCGCAGGGACACAACCCAGGCCTTGGCCCCCAGCCAGGTCTTCAGCCTTGACGCCTGCTGTTCTTTGCTCCCTCAGCTGCTCTCTGACGATGCCATCCTCTGTCCCCACCCCAACCCAGGCCCTTTGTGCATTTTGTTCTCTTTCCCCAAACCTCCTGCATGCTTTGCACTCTTTCTCATCTTTTCCACTTTCTAATAGACACCTTTGTGATTCTTAACTGTCAAAGGTCTCCTCCATCCCCCCAGGCTTTAGTCTGTTACGACCAGATTGATGGCGCAGCCAAGCACAGGGCTCCAAGGGGCCCGTACTTGGCTCAATGCTCTGATTCTTAATTTTTTTCAACAAGGACCCTGCATTTTCTCTTTTCACTGGGCCACAAAAGCCATATGGTCATCCCTGATCACAGCCCTCTGTCTCCTCCTTACACCAGGATTTGTCATTGTTGATTTGTCAGAGTACTCTGTGCATGGAGCAGGGAGGGCCAATTGGGTTCTTCCATTAGAGCAGGAAGCTGTCCTGTGTATTATGGGATTCAGGGCTGTCCAGGGGAATTTTCTGGGGTAGTGGAAATGCTCTGTATCTTTGCAGTCCAGTATTATAGCCACCTGTCCATCAAACACTTAAAACGCAACTAGCACAAATGAGGAACTCAATTTTTTTAGTGGATGTAAATTAAAAATTGAAACAGTCTCATGTGGCCAGTGGCTACCAAATTGAACAGGTCTGACCCTGAAGGCCTAGTGGAGCAACTGGTGGGAGCCCCTAGGATATCATGAGATCTTTTCTAAAGAAGCTCCATGCTGGTAATATGGCACTTTGGTGCACATCAAAATTTCCTGGGGAGTTTGAAAATATGAGTCCCCCTGAACCCATGCCCCCAGACTCACACAGCAAATTTTCAAAAGATCCAGGCAATTTAGGAAACCTAAAAGTTTGAGACATACTGTGTATACCTGATGGAAGAAGTTTATCTTTGCATCAATTATTTGAATATCTTTAATTCTTCCAAGTCAATCAATATTTGGCGGGTGGGCACTGGGGATTGAACTCAGAGGTACTCTACCACTGAGCCACATCCCCAGCCCTATTTGGTATTTTACTTAGAGATAGGGTCTCACTGAGTTACTTAATGCCTCGCCATTGCTGAGGCTGGCTTTGAACTTGAGATCCTCCTGCCTCAGCCTTCTGAGCTGCTGGGATTACAAGCATGCACCACCATGCCCAGCCAAGACAATCAATATTAACACAAAACTTTTTTTTTTTTTCCCTAGAAGAATGTCATTACTCAAAAAAAGTTCAATCCCCACCAATGGGTTATTTCAAGCAATATCTAATCCAGATAAATTAAAAAGAAGAAGACACGCTTTGACTATTGCTCGGCTTTCTTATGATGAACTTCGACCTTTCTTGACTTTGAGAGGACAGGGGTGACAGTTCTTTTTTTCTCAAGATTTGAAAATTATTGATTAAACATGTGGATAACACCCGGCATTCGAAAAGTGGTAGGACTTCATTCAGGAGAGGTAGAGATCCCAGTTAGGAATTATTTGAGGCAGGAGAGGGACAGGAATGTCTTTGTGTCATTACAAACAGACACATTCTGAATTTATTCTTCTCCTTCCTTCTCGCGAACACACACAGAAGTGTAAGAGGCTGCTAATGTCCAGCCCCTCTCCGTGCACCTTTGTCATTAACCTTTCCTGTCACTCAGCGTCTAACAGGAGCGCTTTTTCCTCCACCATATCAAAGACACGTTTCTAATCAGCACTGCGCCCAGTAGCTGGACAGACCCACCAGAGCCACTGAGAGGAGGGCCGTCACTCACCGGGGGACTCTGCTGATGTCATAAACCGCGGGGCCAGCTCTGTGGAGAGTGGCTGAGCCCACCGAGGGAATTGAGAGCTCAGCCTGCTCTGCAAGCCATCTGCTAAGAAAACAGATTTAAATGGCGACCTTTTCATCTCTGTCGTTTACAGAGATTTCAGACTTTTGCTGTAAAATTTAAACTTTTCAGCCACAAACAGATTAAAATTCCTTTCTGGAGGCACATTGGGTTTCAGCCTGCCTCTTTGGACTGACAAACAGATCAGCAGTCTCACCCCCCACCCCCATGGCTGCAAAACTATTTAAAAGGAGGTTTATTCTGCTAGTGAAGCTAGTGAATGCTGCCACGCAGACCCTTTCCCAAAGCCCTGACCCATCTCCCAGAGCCTGAAAGTCCAGAAAGTCCAGAAAGTCCCAGTCTCCTTTGCAGCGAGTCCTGGCCACAGGGTTTGGTTCTGGCCAATGAGAGCAGAAGTGGGAAGATTGCTTTCGTGGTTCTGTGGAGAGATGGGCAAGAGAACGGGGGCTTTCCTACCACTGCTCCTCCACCCGCCCCCACCGGGCACTTCCAGCTTTGCACGCTCAGGTGCAGATGGATTGACGGAACCCTCAGGACCATCTTGCAATCATAAAGGGACAGGACCGCAGATGAAAAGCCGGCTACTGGGAGGGAGGAATGGAAGACCGGGCCAGTCTGGGTGCTTGATGGCCTTGCTGAGCTCTTGAGTTACGTGGCTCTAGTGTGGGCCACTTCCTGGCTTCTTATGAGTTTGGGATCCCCTGGAAGCTGAGCCTGGAATATGCATCAGGGTGCAGATCCCTTATGCAAGATGTGACCCCCTGGAGCACCAGCAGGGAAGTGGGAGGTGAGACAGGAAAGGGAAGGAACCGGCAGGGTTTCCGGAGCAGACAACATCTGCGGGCAACAAGGCTCCGCTTCTGGGGACTTACTCAGCATTGTCCCCACAAGGGCCAACGCCCACCTGTTATTATTGAGGCCCGCTCTCATCACCTGCTCCAGCCAGAGAAAACTCCAAGGCAGAGAACCCCAGGTGCTTTCAGTAAAAAGCCCGCGACCTGCAGGGGAACACTGTCCTGAGGACTGAGGAGGCCAAGGTGCGGACGTCAGGTACCACCTCGGCTTCTTTAGAGGCCCTATCTGCCAACAGTCGTTATCTGCAGCAGAAGTGCTTAACTTGCCACACTCTGGGGCCTCTAAGTCATTTGCATGACTCCCAAATTTCTCTCGGATTCCACGCCAACAATGTGGCTTTGTCTTTTTGTTTTGTTTTACCTTTTGTGACACTGGGGCGTGGAACCCAGTCTCATGCATCCGAGGCAAGTGCTCTGCCACTAAGCTATACCCCGAGTCCCCGAGCCAGTGAAATGACACCAGTGCTAATGCATTCAGCAAGTTCTTATGACACATTGGCTATGCATCGGGCCTCAGCCATGCAGGGCAAATCAACGTGGTCCTCATGCATGAGGGGCTTACTCTGTAATGGGGGGTGGGTGTGGAAGAGTAGTCACACTCACACCCCAGGAGTAACATGGCAAGTTTTATCTAAAAACAAAATGCTAACACGTTGAATAGTGGGCACGAATTTGGAGAGTGGAGTCAGAAAAGAGTTCGAGAATCGGAAAGTGGAAGGATGAGGGGGAGACAGCCAGGAGGAAAAAGAGAAACGGCACCGCTAATCCAGAATAGGTCCCACTCACAGGAAGTCACAAAGGCTCCATTAGAAGCTCTATCAAATCGCATCTTTCAGAGAGAAAGAAAATAAGGATCTGAGCCTACCCAAACCTTATCATTAGGGGGTTCACTTAAAAAATAAACTGAATCGTTTCAGGACCGTGGCTTCCTCTAGAAATAAATATGAAGTCAAGGCCCAAGTAAATTCTGACTTTCCTGCTTCTTGGGACTTGATGACAATGTATTTGGGACTTTATCCTTATAAAAATAAAAATGATTATTCCCAAAACCCCAATTTTCTTGTGGAAAATATCCTGTTTGTTTAGCACAACCCTTGGGCATTTATGTGCATCCGCATGTGACAAAAGTCTGTTCTCAAAGCAGAGTCTCTCTGATGCCAGGTTCCTATGTGAGCCCAACACCCTGGACAGGCCTTCCTCTCCCTGACCCTCATCCTTCTAGCCCCTGCAAAGGAAACTCAAAGCAACACCATCAAAACCCCAGGGGACCACAGAGCACAATTCAAAAAGCCCTGTTTTGTTTTGTTTTGTTTCACAATGGCACATCAAGACATATAGGAAGACATTGCTGATCATTTAGGTGGCCAAGCTATGGCCTCCCAAGTCAAGTCCAGCCTAAATAAAGTTTTATTGGAACACAGCCACTCCCACTCATTTACATATCGCCATGGCTGCTTTCGTGTGGCAGAATTGGATATGGACTGCGAAGCAGCCTACCACCTTCAGTCACTGGCTCTTTACAGAAAGGTTAGCCAAGGCCTGGAAGGAAATAAGCAAAAGATGTCGAGTCAAACCCCGATATATAACCAAGCAAGAAGATTGCAATAAAAACTCGAAAGAGAGGGAAACACAACGGGACTGTCAGGCCCGTGGGAAGGGAAGTCAGGAGGTACGGCTGCGGCTGAAGTTTCCCCAGGACATGGACACCTTGGGCTGGCCTGTGGGCTGGCCTGCCTCCACACCACTCTCCTGCCCCTAGCAGAGGAGGTCAGCAGGGGCCCCAGGTGGCCTCCATCCCTAGGCTCCCCAGCAAACTCAGAAATGCTCTCAGCTTCCCTGACCTCACCCAGGGTTGGCCTGGCCAGCCGCCTCCACTGGAGTGCCGCTCCCTCCCGCTCTGACTGGCTCAGTCTGCTCTCTTCTAGAGCCACCTTCAACATCGCAGCCTTGAGAACCTTCCTTGAGCTCCAAAACCTGGGCAGCTATGCTCCCACACTGCCCTCTCTCTCTCTCTCCACCTGTCCCTGTCATTCTCTGTCATAATTGGTGGATTATATACTTGATTCCTCTGCAAAACTACAAGTTCCATGTGGTCATGTCTCGTGTGCTATTGGATTACTCCCAAATGCTAAAACGGCTCCTGACACATGGCAATACACATTTGATGAGTGAAATGCTTTGTATAAAGGCTTTTGGACGAAATAATAAAGTGGAATAGCGTGGGGCATATACAATAGGGTGGGTTACACCCTGGCTGTGGTGGGTGTTGCTCCCTGACGCTGTCTCACTACAGTTTCCATGGGAGGAAATTTGGGTGAGAGACAGAGAAGATGACATACGCCAAGGCCCTGAGGCAGGAAGGAGCACGGGGCATTGGAGGTACTGGAGCACAGAAAGCTAGATTGGAAGGCGGCAGAGCAAAGTGGAGGCCAGATCACGCAGGACCTGGAGGATTTTCAATTTTGTCCCAACAGCAACAGAAGAACCCCAGAAGGTTCTAGCTAGGACAGTCAATGGTTTCCATTGTGTCACCAGCAACAGAAGTTGTGACTCACAGACAGTAAGCAACACCCTTAACAGAGTGCCCGGGCTGCGTAGGCTTTAGCCATCTGATCCTGGTGAATTGGGGAGATGTTTTATGTAAGGAAAACACACTTACGATGTGATAGGGCTTCGTCAGAGTTAAGGGGACCCCGGGTGAGCGTCTAAGGGAGCCTCTACATCTCGCTTCCAGGGGAGAGAGAGGGTTCTGACAGGAGCCCACCTGAGGGCCCACTAGTAAAGACAGTCCTTCGACCCTGTGGGAGCATTCTGCAGCCAAAACACCATCGTAACAATTATAAAGACTCTGAAAACATGCAAAATCTTTCAAGAAACTATTAAGTGATCCTAACCTCTACCCTGGGTGGCCAGAATCATCTGTAAAGTGCCAGACAGTAGATATCTCAGGTTTCACCAACCACCTGGCCCCCGTGGCAAGCAGTGGACTGAGCTACTGTAGCAGGAAGGTTTCCATAGTTGGCGTGTGGGTGAAAGGGCATGGCTGCATTCCAGTAAAGCAACAGGTGACAGGCCAGATTTGTCCCCTGGGCTGCAGTTTGCTGACCCCTGATCTCACTAGATTATAATCACAACTAAATAAAGATGTACTGTTTCTGAACACAAACAAAAGAAAACATAGGAAATGGATGTCCTGGTGCTGTTTGGGGACTGGAGTTGGTCGGGTGGCTCCGTTTTCACCTATTGAGTTGTCCTGGGAAGGACAGCTGGCTGGTGGGGACGGGGAGGAGAGAACTCCCTTTTCACCATCTTTAGCCTGGGAGGCTCCAGGGATCAACCCACCCCCAAACCCAAAGTCAGGCCTGTGGCCGAGCCCAGCCCTGACCTTGGCCACCCCTGGCCTTGCCCAGGCTGGTTTGCTCCGAGAAACACAGGCCCAAGCAGTCCAGTGAAAATCACTAGGTCCTGCTGCCAAGGTCACCAAAGTCATCCCAGCCCTGGAGGCTCGGTGGCCCTTCTGCCCCTGCAGGTGTGGGTGCTGCTCCAGGAGGAGGCCAGCAAACAGCAGAGGTTCACAGGACCCGAGTGGCAGAGGGACACTGTGGGTATCCCAGGTCTTTTCTGAAACTGGCCCTGCTTTGGTAATTTTCTGTGACTTAGACCATCCATTTTTTTTTTCCCATCTTGGCTTATTTCAATTCTTTTTTATCCCTTTCAACCAAAAGTCCTTGACCGTTCTTAATGATCCTTTTTATTTTAAAGTCTTTTAATATTTTTATCACATCACTCTAAGCAACAAATAAAAACGAGAGATCAATGAAAAGGCAATATACTTTGAAAATTCATTTCTCAAATGAGAGCCATGTTGTTGTTTTCTGTCTTTTTCTTTTTCTTTTTTTCCTTCAGCAGTAGAGTGACGGGGCCAGTTGCAGTTCTTAAAGTTGACCAAGAGAATTTAAGTACTGTCTAAAAATTGACTGGGAGCCCATTTTGAAGAAAATATATAAAGACAGGGCTATTGTGCAGATCACAACTGACGACAATAGAAAATAATTCCGGACAGAACATCTGACTCTGCAAAAATCAAGTGACAGATATGGAACAGCTCCGTGTCCAGGAGGGGACGAAGGCGGCCATGACCACCACGCGGCCACAGCCCCTAGAATAAAAGACTTCAGGAGAAAACACAAATCCAAGCGTGCCACGGCTGTGCTTCAATGTCCCCTCACCAGCTTGAGCCCAGGCTCCTGTGGTGGATGTGAGGGTGGCAGGGCACAAACTTGAGTGTGCAAGGAAATACACTTCTTCTGAAATTTCAACTTAATCTCTTTTTATCTTCCCCCATCTACCTAATAGCAGAAAACTTAGTCACTTCTAGGTAAACGCCATCGTTTTGAGTTAAACACATGATTAATTCCAAAGACGGGGCACACATGCCCACACTTCCACACCCACGCCGCCTTGCTTCTCCCCAGGCACCCTCCAAGGACCAAGGCATTTTGGAATGTAATCACCTTAGGAAGCCCAGTCTGTCACTGTATTCTGCTCTCTGCCAGCACCCAGTGACTTTTTCTAGGCTTTGGTGGTGTTGGCTTTTATCTCCCAGCAAGTCCTAAAACACCTGTGTTACCCATTATGTCCCTGGTCATCAGGTCTACCAAGGTCAATGCAGATCCAAGTGCACGTTTCTGCTGCCAACCCAGCCACCTTCCAACAACCAGCCGCATGGCCCCGCTACACCAAGATGCTCCCCGACAGCGGCAGAGAGCACTTCGGCTTACAGACAAGACACTGGTCACATGGTTGTATCTAGTCACAGAAAATGCTGGGATCCATCCTGATATTCTCAGTGACATGTGTTTGTAGGATTTGGGGGGTGGGGGGGTCAGACACTAAGAAAGATGGGGAGATAGAAGGAGAGAACTAGCCCTTTCTATCTCAGATGTTTAACATGCACCTCAAAAATCCTTCAACAAATAGATCAGAGAAAAGCAGCAGGTCAAATCCATCCAGGTATTAAACAACCAAGCAATAGGCCAGAAATATTAAAGACAAAGGATAGCAACGTGAAGGAGAAAAACAAAATGAAAACGTTAACACTGACAATTCAGAAGGGAAGGTTTTAAACGTCTCCGTGCCCAAACACTGAGACAAGAAGGAGAAAGCAAAAAGCCAACACTTGGATGGGCAAAGAGGGTTCGGGGAAGAGCAGAAGTGTGAGAATGGAGGCCACCCCAAAACCAACTTTGCCCAGTCATTTTCTTGATCTTGGAGGGAAATAAATTGAGCATGGAGCAGGAACAGTGAAAGAAAGACAACTCATAAACAGAGATGCGCCGAACAAAGCAGGAAAATCCACACGGAGCCCCAGCCATGTAAGCTCCAAACCAGGGGAAAATTTTAGGGTCAAAAAGTGAAAAGAAGATTCCCGTATAAGAAAATGTGACCTTTGAGAAGAAACTTAGCACAGCATTCCCACCTCAAGCTAAACCTGAAAATGATAAAAACTTAACTCTTTGGTTTGGCAAAACAGAAAACTGCACTCAAGTCTGATCCCAAAGTTTAATGCCGTGCCCTTTCGCCCTCTGACTTCTCAAAATCTGATTCTCAGAGAGGACCCTCCCTGCCTTGAGCAACACGCAAATTAAGGTGCGACGTTGGCTCCATTTTTAATTACATACAGCTATCATCTGCTCTAGAATACACTGGATTTCTTCCACTGAGTTCATATCTCCTTCTGTCTTTTTACCAATGCATTTTCGAGCTTCGTGTTGCTTTCTGGAAAATCTACCATAATGTAACAACAGATTTTAAGCTTAAATGTATATTAATCACGATGCCAACAACCACAATCTAATATAGTCCTTACCTTTTACTGACAATGTGAATTTTAATTAAGTGTTATAGTGCATAATTAAGATCTGAAATGCAGAGTGTATTTTTGTCCTGTTCGCTGTGCGTAAGAAACTTCTAGTATTGAATGAAGTTTGCCTTCCTGCTGCAAAGATTTCAAATTTTACAAATTAAATGAATGGCATATACAATTGGGTTTTCGAAGACAGGGTTTTCGAGGACATTTTGAGGACTCGTTCAAAATGGTTGACAGAAGTTGGAAACAAGCTTTATGCTCATCAATAGAGTAGGGCAATGTGTAAAATAAATTTCTATACATCCATATGAGAGAATATGTGCTTTCCTCAAAATAACAAAGTAGCTTTCTGGGCACCCACATGGACAAATCTCCAAGATATAATATGCATGCTAATTACCGATTTCATTCAGCTAAAATGTGTGTAGACATGCATATGCCTCCATTCATAGGTATGTGCTTGCATGTATAGACGTGTTGGTGTGATTACATGCATTCATACTCAGACATGTGTAAAAACACAGGGAGGGTTTGAAATAACAGACACAAAATCTGAACGTTGACTGGCTCTGAAACGAGGGTTAACAAACTTGTCATGAAGGGACCGATGGTGAATGTCTTCAGTTTTGTGGGCCAGGTGGTCCCCGGCACAATTGTGGACTGTGCCCCTGGAACATGGAAACAGCAGCAGATGCACGGTGGAGGTCCTGATAGGTCCTGAGAAAGGTCATTTACAACAACTGCAGGTGGAGGGCAGCTGGATTTGGTGGAGGGCAGCTGGATTTGGTGGCGGGCCATAGTTGCTTGTCCTTGGGGTGTGGGTAATGGGGGGGGATAAACAGGGAGTCGACAGAGGGATGAGGAGGAACTTCTATTTACCCTGTATAAATTTTGGTAGTATCTTTTATTTTAGAAAAAAAAAAAAAGGAAAATGTATTTTTGTAAATTGTTCATCTGGGCTTCCATAACTTGATTTACTCTGGACTGTAAGTCTGAGTCATCCTCATGTGCGTGAAAGACCCAATATCCATTTGGCCTTTCTCCCTCCTAGTGATGGAAGTCCATGGGTTTTGGTGGCCACATGGCAACCATGCTTGAGAATACCTTTCCCCGTCCCCTGCTAGCTGAGTGACTCCATATGGGCCAGAGGATTTAAGTAGACTTGAAAAACAAGCTGTGGACCCTTTCTGCAGGCTGGACTCCAAGGAGATAGTAATGACCCAGGCCTGTGTCAAGAGCCACACCCCAAGAGAAGGCAGAAGAACCACAGCAAAGAGGAAATCTGGGTCAGGGTTAACACAGTGTTGCCCCCTGACTGCCAATCATCCTCATCCTTGGAGGAGACAGAATGGACCTGGACTTGGCCTGTTAGGCTGGAATTGCCAGCTGTGCTTGAACTGCACTAGGTAGAGCAACTACGGCGCATGACAGAAACTGACCCACCATATAAAACGGCTCTAACACAACTCCCACGTTTCTCCCTGGCTCGGCATGTTGGGTAGCTCCAGATTGGTGGGTCTAAGATGTGGGGAGGAGCCATCTTGGTTCCATGCTGTCATTCAGGGCCAGGACGACAGGATACTGCCACCTTCAACAGGAGGCTTCCAGCTTACCCTGGTCCTCTCTGTGCAGGAGGAAGAAAGGCAAGGATTATACAAAGGAGCTTATTGTGGGCCAGACTTGCAAGAAGCCCCCACTATTGCCACTCAAACTCCATTGGCCGTAATTGTTGCCTGACCATACCTATCAGAGAGGCTGGGAAATGGAATGCAGCCGTGGTCCGGTTACTGGTCTCTGACACAGCACTATGTACACAGCCCTAGGGCAAAGGGTTTTTTTTTTTTAATGTTTTTATCAGCACAGTATAGCTATGCATGATGATGGTGTTCATTGTGGCATATGGTGCAGAGATTTTCATCTAATTTTTTTCACGCTAGGTCCCCACCATCTAGAACAGGGATTGAAAAACTCTGAGGAAGCCTACCAGCAAATTTTTAGGCTCTGTGGGCCACGCACTCTGTGTTGTAACTGCTCAGCCCTGCCACCACGGCATGAAGCATGTGAACACAGGAGCATAGCTGTGTTCTAATAAAACTTTATTCGCAAGGACAGGTGAAGGCGGGTCCTCATTTACTGATCCGGCACAACGGTTTGGGTCCAATAAGTGTTTGCTAATTGATGGTAGCAAGTGAAAAATATCATTTCACAGGCTTGAGAAACAAATAATATGACACGGAAAGACGTAGCAAAGTACCTGCTATATAGCAAGTGCTCAGTAAACGCTATTTGCTCATTATATGGACATGTGAAACATAGGTGAAATATAGTCCTCAAGAATCCACCAAAGTGATAAAGGAGGTAGATATTTCCAGGAAACAACTTAAAATAAGTGTTTGACAGGGTGACAGAAGTATGTACGGGGCTCAGGTCTAGCAAACAGAGTGGGAAGAAAACCACAGGGAGGGGAAGCCAGGAGAGGGAGTCGAAGAGCCAGACGGAGCCCTCACAGGCATTATAAGACAGGGAGGCTTTTTTTTTTTTTTAGCTTTGTCAGCCAGAAACCCATTAAAAACAAGCTGATGGCCAAGGCCAGAGTCTGTGTAGAGATGCTCCAAGGGTCTGTAACACTCAAGCCCTCCACCCTTCCCCTGGGTTCACTGTATCAGCTCCAACAGCTCCTCCTAGGAGAAGCCTATCCTGACTGCCCGGCCCTGTGCTCCTAAACTCCTCAGCCTCCACTCCTGGGCGTTCTTTAATGTCGGTTTCTTATGAAGTTACACTCAGTTGATGGTGCCTGCGTGTGGTTGGGTGTGTATGATAGTCGATTCTCCTAAGGACGCACAGCAGAACTGTATTGCTCACCACCAGAACCCAGCACCTAACTCCATGAGACACACAGAAAAAACACCCAATCATATATAAATTATTTCGTTTGTTTGTTTGTGGCAGTACCGAGGATTGAACCCTGGGCCTCGCACATACCAGGCAAGCACTCTACCACTGAGCCACATCCCCAGCCCCATGCATCCCATTCCTGATGAGACCCTGAATGCAGATCACTGGAGCCTCTTGTTGAAGTCCAGTCAGAGGCGAGATGAGCTGGTGATGATGTTGACTTGATTGGGTAAAATCCAGGAATCTTCAGAGACAGCAGAATGTGATGGTAAAGACAGTAGGTTCTCAGCATCTGCAACTTTTCTGCAAATGTGAGATTATTCCAAATGTGAGAATGCACTTTTAAAAATGGCAAACTCTAGAGCTAACCTTCAGGGCTGCCGTCCTGGCCCTGCCTTGTATGTAGTCTGTGCCAGTGGTTGTTCGCTTGTGTGAGCCCAGGTCTCCCACCTGTCACCTGCAGAGGGCTGTAATGATAGGGCCGGTACTCTGGGCAGGAAAGGAAATTGCAAACACCACCTGCAGTGGGGAGTCCTCAGAAACCACCAGCTACTCCCATCATGGCCTTTCCTCCTATAGCTTGAGAGCCCAACGAGAGAGCCCTCTCCCATCCACACAGAGATGAGCACGGGGTCAATGTGGAGGGAGGCGCAGGGTGGAAGAAATTGGATCCAGAGCCCTCGCCCCATTGCATTTTCTCAATGTTACCACGATTTCATCTCCTTAAGACTCGCAGGCTTCACACACCAAGACCAGGAAATAGAGCTGCTCAGGATGAAATCAGGTCAACATCGATCAAGGAGGCCAAAAGACACGCAGACACGCTGCCATCTTACACCCGGGAAGCTGTGATATAAATGACATTTCAAAAGGAAGGTTGTGGGCACAGGGATGGGAACATGACTCAAAGAGATTATAGGCACATACATTTGTTTACTGAGCCTGCCTTCCATATATACTCACACAAACCGTGAATCAGTCACTTGATAATTCAAGATCAGAGGCACGTATAGACGTAGAAGTCAACGGGATTGCTTCCATTTACATAAAAGCATGTGTGTGTCACTGTGTTGTAGTAAGAGCTTACCTTGATCAAGCGTCTGCCATAGACATTGGACTAAGCTTCCTATATTACACGTAAAGTCTGTTCAATATAAGGGCTGATGAGCTGGGTTTTACGATATGCCCACCCTGCAGATGAAGAATCAATGAGAAGCAAGCAACTCGTCCGAAAAAACACAGCCAGAAGAGCAGACAGCAAATAACAGCTTGGTGTTTGGCACTCGGAAATAGC
The DNA here is from genome assembly GCF_048772815.1 of Callospermophilus lateralis. Classification (NCBI taxonomy): domain Eukaryota; kingdom Metazoa; phylum Chordata; class Mammalia; order Rodentia; family Sciuridae; genus Callospermophilus; species Callospermophilus lateralis. The sequence goes on from NC_135307.1 coordinate 190,489,019, forward strand.
TGGTGTTGGTGGCATCAACAGCTAGCCTCTAGAAAGAAAAAGAGACCCAGTGAATGGCATGGTGCTAAAGAAAAGTTCAATGTTCGGGTGGCAGAAAGATTTCAAAGAATCGATCTGAGCCCCATTTGCAAAAACGAACCCAAGCTTTGAAAATGAACACTGGGCACCCCGCATAGTACCTGCATCAGGAGAGAGGCATTTCTAGTTTATTAGAGACTGTACGTCGCTGATAAAAATATCAAGCTCATAAAAATATCAGGGAAAGGAAATAGGTTCAACCACAGACTAAATTCCAATTACAGAAACAGAATAGCAGAAGGCAAGAGGGAAAAGTTGGTGGGGAAAAAAAAGAAAACCAAGGCTGTGTGACTGAATCTTCTTATCACCACATGGAAACAGAGAAAGCCAGCGACTAACGGGGGATGCGGAAAGAAAGTTCTCTTACTAATTGGAAATACTGGGTCCAGGAGAGTTCGAGAGGAAAATAATGAAAAACTACTCCTGGAAACGCACAGATTTGCATTAACATTTTCTTCCAGTGTTTTCCTAACATTGGAATAGAAAGATGGGTGAAAGGGGGATTCTTAAGAGAAGGCCCTGGATGGAAAGATGCAAAGCCCTTTCTGAGGAGCCAACGGAGAGGGCAACCAGGGCTATCTGTGTCCACATCTCTGGCCTCTGGGGACCAGATTACCACATGCCTGGTGAGAAGTACCCATAACCCAGGGTTCCTTAGGAGCAGCCTGCAACCAACAGCTTCCACCAGCCTCCTTGGGGGCACAACTCCAAGGCAGCTTCCTACACTGGCTTCCAGAGTTTTCTGGGAGATGGTAAGTCCTGGTTGCTCCCTGGTGGCAGCTGCCTTGATGACCCGTGTTTCCCTCCGCCTCACTCTCCCTCCCCTTCTAGATATTTTCTGGTACCACCTCCCAAGAGAGAATGTTGCACATAAATCTTTAAGTTCTGTGTCTGGGAGAACCTTAAATAAGACTCGTGCTGAAGGGGAAGGAGTTTGTAAGGATCTGGTTTTGTCCAGGTCCCTGGTAGACTAGAGAGAAGGTGGGAGATACCAAGAAGGTGAAAATGGAGTTATTTCTCACCCATATCCTCTTCTCCTTCTCTCATGGGAATAGTTTGCACAATAACGAGGAGAGAACCTGTAGTTCCAATGTGCATGGGAGGCTCTGCGTGGGAACCCTCAATGCTTAGGGGAAAGGACTGTTGGCAGGGGCTGGGCCTTGAGGCTGTGTATGTTGGGAGTGCCCACTGAAACAGGGAATGCCCAGCATCGTACCGCTACCTCTGGTTGCTAAGGTCTAGGAACCTAAGATTCCAGGATGGTGGAGAAAATCAAGGTTGATATGGCCTTAAGCACCCAGATACAGCCCAAACGGCTGCACTCTAAACAACATTTTTAAACTTCCCATTTATTTTCCTTAACAGATGGCAAACTTCTAGAAATCGCATCCCAAAAGGATGTGTATTCAGAAGTAGTTATGAATATTTTTTGAAAACTAATGGGTAATATATATGTGTACAAAACTGGTGGTTTTGAAACAACACAGAATTAAATGAAGAGATCAACATCATGAACAAAATTATTTGCCTACTGGGAAACACCTGAAGGTGTCATTTTGACGCAAGTATATTTTTAAACTTGCCATCTCAAATGTTCTAGTTTGTGGATGGTTACAAATCTGGTCTGTGGAGGTAGATGGTCTGGATTCAAATCCTGATCATCCTTTTATTGGCTCTGAAACCTCCAGCAAGTTACTTAACCTCTCTGGGTCTCAGTTTTCTCATCCGTCTAATCATTACAGGATTGTTTCTCTCAAAGGGTTTTGTGCCCTTGAGCAGATAGTTCAGCCTCTCTTGAGTCATTGGACTCTATTATTGGGGTAGGGGTTGCAACTCCAAACTAAGACGCTCACTGGAAGGACTTATCACCTCTTACTGAGTTTCTTCCTGCAGCCCCCTGGTGGAAAGCATTCGTTCAAGGTCAGAGAGTCAAAATAGCCAAATGGGCTTCAGAACCAGTTGTTGGATTGCGCCTGAGCCTGGGTCTCTGCTCTTCTGCTCTTCTGTGAGTAAGCCCGGGTCTCTTCACAAGCCCACACCTGACCTAAGTTCCTCTGAGTTCCCTTCTGCTGCCTGTCACCAACCATCCCCACTGACAAGACCCTCCTTCCTAGTTCACTTTCTCTGCCTGAATCACCTCCATGACCACAATCTGGACATTCACCAGGGGCGCAGTGCTAGAGCTTTGAGACTGTGTTGGGGGGTGAGGGTCATGTTCACACCCACGCAGGTTAAGGGGAAGAGGAAAGAGACGAAATCCAGTTTGAAATCTATTTCCAACTTCCACAACACAGCTTTGTTTTTGTGGAATGAAAAAGAGTGTTTTGTCATGCAAAGTAAGGAAGTCATGGTCTAGGAAAGCCGCTGCAAAAACAGGACTGGGCAGAGGTTAAGAGATCTGTCTAGCGCCAGGAAGATGCAGGTTGGAATCCAGACCTCGCGGCTGACAGGCAAGAGATGCCAGGGAACTGGCCCCTTGACTTCTCACCTCTCCTCGGCGAAGGGCGAATCATCCTAACCGTGACGAGCCACTGACAGGGTCACTGCGAAGATTAATAGAAAAAAAAGACGTAACTCACACTCAATAAATACGGCCAGCTCCTGATGAAGGTGACAATGACACCAGCATGTGGCATGTGGGTGGCCATGCCAACAGAGGGCCTGTTTCCCTAGGGGTCTGACGGGAATTCTGGAAACTAACTTGTCACGAGGGAGCAGGCATCTAAACACAATGAGACTGACCTTCATTGCCCGAGAGAAGGGGAGATGCTGAATGCAGCATGGTTGGGGGCTTGCCCCCAAGTCTGATGAAGAACTGGGAAAACACAAGTCAAAACTGAAGAGGCTCTGGTTCCAGGACTTTGTAACCCACAGGGACCCGCCCACAGATTGGGCCCCTCTATCAGCAGGTATTATGGTGGGGCACCTCCGCATGCATTTTGAGACCTCGGTCTCTCCGTGTGTCCTTCTGAAGGAAGGACATGCCAGTGGGAGGGAGTTGTCCGTGGTGTCTGCCCAGCAGGTCCAGTGGCGCCCTCTGAGTACACTGTGCATTAGTGGTATTGGCCAGAGGGAGGGCACCAACAGAAGAACAATCTCCCATGAGCCCACGTGGACAGCCTCAGGGCCAGGATTAGGGTGAGGCCAACAGAGGCCCCCCTTCATCAGAATTTAAGGGGCCACCAAAGAACTCAATAATCAAGATACATCCTATTTTAATGCCATATTGTTAAAAAAAAAATGAATAACAGAAAAACCCATAAGGAACTGAACAGAATCCACAGATATTCGTGATCCTACACATAAAGACTGGAGCAGTCACGGTGCTGGGCCTCCCGTGGTAGAGCCCAGCACGGAAGGAAACCTCGGGAGCGCTGACTCTGGCTTTGTTTAAAATTTTGATGTTTTTTTTCATCGTGAGTGTTTCACATTAGTGTTGATTGTTTTGATATCGAAAAGATATCCAGCTTGATTACTGACAGCTTTGATCCCCATAAATCCTTCATCCGAGGCAAGAGCCCCACTTGCCCTCCCCTGGGGGTCGCTGAGAAGTATGACAGTGGACCTTCCTGGAGAAAAACAAAGCAGAGGGGACCGAGAGTCAGAGGACTGCGTTATCCCTGGCACTGTGACCTGCCCACAGCCACCCACCCGCCCAGGCGGACACCACCATTCTGAGAACCATTTGAGCGCCACCGGTATTTGGGTACAGAATCTGGATGCGACTTTGCCAGCAGCTGGGGTGGCAGAGGGCTCCGAGCACAGTTCCCACCCTGCCACCTCCACACGCGCGGGAAGTTTGTCAGCAGCTAATCTGAGCCCATCTACCACTCTTTTGTCAGTCATGGCAAATCTCTATGTGGGGACGCAGCGCTGCATACGAAATAGGGCCTGTCCCCTCGCCTCGCACAGTCTCTCTTCGGGAGGCTGAGGCTGGCGCTGACAGACAAAGGCTAATTGGCAGGCTCCAGCCGTCCGTTTCTGATGACACAGTGGAAATAATAAAAGACAGGGACGGGAACAAAGAAAGTTTAGAGGAAATAATAAAGGGAATATCTATACCACGAGCATTTGCAGGCGAGGAAAAAGGGCAATTTGAGATGGGGAGGGGGGGGGGCCTGATCTCGGTAAACAAGAAGGAAGAAGAAACGGAGCCCTTGCTCTGCCTTCCTTGATAGATGGAGTTAAAATAGATCAATACGTGGACGGACAGATACATAAATCGACAGAAACACAGATGAAATAGATAAATGGGCATTTTATACCCGGAGCTCACCATTTGCTGGAATCCAGCGACACACAATAGCACGTACAAGCCGAATTTAGGAGTAAGCAGAGAGTTCAAATTAGAAAGTCAAATAGTCCCACAAATGCTGTGACTTCAGGGAAGGGCTGCGCTCTCTGCCTCCGAACCCGTGTATGGCCTAGGGTGCTCGGGAATATTTTCATCTTCTCATTTGTGACTTCACCCATTATTAAATTCTCTAAAATGAGGGGGGAGACATCCAGAAGGGGAGGCTGAAAACATAGAAACAAATAACTGCATTGCTTGCAGAGGAGGTCAAGGTTGTCTTCAGGGAAACTGAGCAGCCGAGTGTGATCTTACAGGGAAAACCGAGGTAGCGTCTCTGTTTAGATTAATGTCATTAAAAATTCTGCTTTGAAATTTTACATTTCCGTCAGGGCCTGGTTGTATTGTGCGGAACTGCTTGTGTGTGTGTGTGTGTGTGTGTGTGTGTGTGTGTGTTTTCCAGGGAACAGCATGTGCTGCTTTAGCAGGGAAATGATCAATTTTTTGCTGCCTTTGTTTCAGAGAATTTTGCTGTCCAAGGAAATGACCTAGTTTATGGCTTCTCTGCATTCAGGGCATGTTACACCCATGTGCACATGATCAAAAGAAGAAAAAAAAAAAAACAGCAACAACGGAAAGCATCCTTTGGATAATTTTTTTTTAAAATCATATGCCCAACGACTCTAGTTTTTACACCAAAATTCATTTCAGTTCAGCATCTATTTTTGCCCATCTACTTCAGGCAGACGGGAGTTCAAAGCCCAGGGAAAACTGCAAGATGCAGCCCAGGCCTGGGGCCCTGCTTGCTGAGGACATGTTTGATTCCACCCCCGTGTTGGAGCACTGTAGAGTGTATTAAATTGTATTCTTATTTAGCTGCTAACAATTAAAAATTAATATAAAAGTTCAGGTTTCTGGCTTATCTTTAAAACCTGACAATCTGACATCAGGTCTGCCTTTTCACATGACCATTATCCTGAGTAGCAAGTCCACTCTCCACCTCTCCCCAGTCGCCACCACTCCCTAATGTCCTCTGACTTAGAAGCTAAGTCTTGGTTACTGCTTATCATCATGCTGATGCTATTGTTTTCCTTATAGGAGATTTAAGAAACCTGTATAATGTCCTGTATACACATTTACTTATCAAAATTGGGGAAACAAGAGACAAGACCAAGAGAGTCACAGGCTTCAAGAAAAATGTGTTCTTGATTTCAGCTTTACTCAATTCGTTTCACTAGCAGATCCCCGTAAAAACAACAAATAATATTTATATAGTCCTTTTGATGTGCCAGGCATTTCTAAGCCCTTTATATATATGCAAATCCATTTAATCTGTACAACCATCCTAGGTGGTAGGTGTTTTTACCGTCCAAGTTCACAGATGAAGAAACTCAGGCTCAGAGAGTTAAGTGACCTGCTCAAGGTTTGTGGCTTAGCATGCAGCAGGACCTGTGGGCACAGGAATGCACATGAAGCATCACAACGCAGCACACGATGAGAACAGCTAGCAGATGCTGCCACCCAGTATATTCCAGGCACAAGAACAGGCTCTTAAAATATAAATCAGTATAGAAAGAAACTCATGGCGGATCACAAAACAAAGACAAAAACAATGCTTCAGAGAGAGGTTCAAGTGCACAGAGGAAGCTCAAGAGTTTTCTTCAAGAAAGTAAAAGTGGCAATGGACCTTGCAGGATTAGGAGTAAAACACACAGAGAGATGTGGCCTCGAACCAAAGATCTCCATGATGAGAACTAGAAAACTGGAAGATCAGCAAACGGGGAAATACAGAACACTTCCCAGGAGGCAGGGCAAGATGAAGTTCAACCTGAACACCATCCCCTGAGTACCAGCAGTGTGCCCTGCCTTCTGGGGGACAGAGATGGATGTTCCCTCAAAGAGTCTACACTCTGGCAAGGAAAAGGTGTGCGGAACCATCTCCGGTTCCAGGAGAAAAGTAAGTTCCAGGGCCTAGCAGAGAGACCCACTTGCCCAGCCTCCTGATAGACACCCTCACTGTCCTCAGCCCTGCAGCCCCTGTGTGGGGACATAGAACCCAGCATCCTCCACCACAGCTCCTCTCCAGTTCATTGAAGGGTGCCACCCACCTAGGACCACCGCCCAGACAAGTGAGCACCATCCTTCCCTCCTTCTCTTCCCCATCCCCAAGACCCCAGGCACCAAGCCCTAAGGATCCTCCATCTTAAAGTCTCAGAAGCCCCTCTCTTCTCTTCTGGCCACCTGCCACCACTGTGGTCCAGGATGCTGCCTTCCCTTGTTGAGACTCTTCCTCCACAGGAGGACTCCCTGCCACAGTCTCGCATCCTCCCCCAGCTTCCCACATGGGATTGAGTCGGTCTGTCCAGAGCTGACCATTCCCACCAGCCTCCACACCGTCTCATGGATCCTCAGATCATGAAAGAGATCCTGCAAACTGGCCAGTGGCCAACCTAGGAAATCCACTTAACATGAACAACGGCAACTCCGAGGACACCATGTGCTACTGCTGCCTCTCCGGTGTGTGGTATTAGATTAGAAATGAGAGTTTTTGAAGTTTAACAGGATGGAGTTCAAAGCCCAGCTTTACCACTAACTAATGGCAGGGGACCTCAGGTGAACGAACCTCTCTATTTCCCCTTCTGTGCAGTGGGGTTGATGATGACATCAAACTTTAGATCCTGTGAAGATTGGATTAAATAATCACTATGGTAAGGGATTGGCCCTCAGAAAGTGCTCAAAAGTGCACTTGTTTTATTATACAGGTTCTTACTATCAGGTTGTATTGAATGTTGATAGTTTAATAAGCCAGGGCAGCACCCACTGCCCCCTTCCAGTACATAATCAGAAATTCCAGCACCCCTGGCCATCCTCAGGTCCCGGAACCTGACACTAAGCAGCATGGTTTGCCTCAATTAAGACCAGAGGAATGGTTTCTTCTCGGGGTTGTGATTTTAAGTAATATCAATGTTTCATAAAACTTATTAGTATAGGTCTAGGTGAAGCAAAAATAAGATAGCACACTGGGAAATTAATTTTAAACAAATTACATGTAAAATGCAAGGATTCATAATAATGTTTCAAAAGCAGTCTAATCTTAATATCATATATTTTGCTTTATGAAGCTCCCAGTTTTAGATTAATCATATTGTTTTTTTATTTACTACTCCATATAATAATTGGCTTATCTGTGATATTAATATGCATGAATTTTTTTTAGCTTGCTTCTTTACGAAAGCAGTCAGCCTGAAGTTTTTTAATATGTTGATTTTAATATGCAATGGATGTGTTTATATGCAGATTAAATTGGATTGCATTTATACTAAACAAGAAAACCAAAATGCAGAAGGGTGCTGAGAACTGAGTGACTTGTTAGACGTAAGGACCCGTGGCAGAATGTTCAGACCACTCCCTCCTTATAGCAGAACAGAGCGTGGGAGCCTACCCTGACCACCTCAATTCGACACCGCACAGGTTTGTAGAAAGATGGAGAGGTATTTGCTTCTAGTTTTCTCCTATAGCCATGGTTCTCAATAGGGGAATGGGGAGGACTGAAGCTCCCAGAAGAAAGGTTGGCAATGTTGCAGATATTTGGGGTCATCACAACTTGTGAGGGTATAATTAGTAAAGGCATGCAGCTAGTAAAGGCCAAGAGTGTTATCAGACATCCTACAACACAAGAACAGCCTTCAAAACAAAAAGTTATCCATCTTGAAATGCTAATACTTCTTAGAAAAACAATCCTAAAGTTCATATGGAAGTGCAAAAGACACAGAATAGCCAAAGCCACTCTGAGCAAAACGAGCAATGCTGGGGGCATCCCAGCATTTCAAGTCATACTTCAAGTTATACTATCAAGTTATACTATCGAGCCATAGTAACAAAAACAGTATGGTATTGGCATAGAACATATCCCTAGACCACTGGAATAGAAGGGAAGACACAGAGACAAACCGGCACGACTACAGTCATCTGATTCTTACAAAGGTGATAAAAAGCATATGTTGGATAAATGAGCCTCATTACAAATGGTGCTGGGAAAACTGGGTACCCATCTGCAGAGGAATGAAACTAGATTTCCTCTCCCTTGCCCTGTGCAAAAGTCAACTCAAAATGGGTCAAAGACCTAGATATGAGGGCAGGAGTTTTGCAACTGCCAGAAGAAAACACAGAGGGACCCTTCAACATAGAGGCATAGACAATGGCTTCCTAAATAAGACTTCTTCAGCTCAGGAAATAATAGCAAGAATCAATAAATGGGATGACATCAAATTAAAAGGCTTCTGCAAGCTAACGAAACAATTCACAGAGGGGGCAGTCTGCAGAAAGGGAAAAAAATCTATGCCAGCTCCTCCTCCAACAGAGGATTAATATCCAGATTATTTAAAGAACTCAACACCAAAGAAACAAATAACCTCTTCAATAGACGGGCAGATGAACTGAACTGACACTTCTCCAAGAAGTGCAACCAGCCAACAATTATATGAAAAAATGTTCAACGTCTTTAGCCATCAGGAAAATGCAAACCAAAACTACTTGGAGATTCTTTCTCACCCCAGTCAGAATGACAACCATCAAGAACAAAAAATAGTGGTCTGGGGATATAGCTCAGTTGGTAGAGTGCTTGCCTTGCATGCACACAGCCCTAGGTTCAATCCCCATCACCACAAGAAATACAAACCAAAAAAATAGCATAAAAGTGGTGAGGATGTGAGGGAAAAAAGGAGCTCCTAGACACTGCTGTGACAGCGTAAATTGGTGCAGCAGCTATGGGAATCAGCATGGAGGTTCCTTAAAAACTAAAAACAGAACTTCCACGCAATCCAGCTCTTCCACTCTTCTGAATTTATCTGCAAGAATTGAAGTCATCATGCTCTTAGAGATGCATGCATCCCATGTTTATCACAGCCTAATTCACACAAGCCATGCAAGGGAACAGCCTGAGTGTCTGTCAACAGATGGAAAGACAGAAAATATGTGGCACAGAGTTTTACTCAGCCACAAGGAAGAAGAAAATCATGTCATTCCCAGGAAAATGGATGGTACTAGAGAGCATCATGTTAAGCAAAATAAGCCACTCTCGAAAAGACAAATAGTGTGTATTTTCTCTCATGTTTGGAAGTGAAGGAGAAACAGGACGGCAAGGGAGCAGAAGGGAGAACATCAGGTAGAGGAAGGAGATCAGGAGGATGGAGGAGGGCAGGGGAGGTACTGGGGAGTGAGATTGTTCAAATACTGTATGCATGAATACGCCACAATGAATCCACTATTCTGTAGAATTAACATGTACCAAGAAAAATAAAAATAAAATAGTACGATATTTTTTAGAATATTTTAATAGTTCTGACATTGAGAAACACTGTCCTATAGGAAGAAAGGTCTTAAAGAAGAAGAGTTAAAAACTCTGGGCTGCATGAAGTTAGGGCTGCAGAATTTCAAATATTTTCAACAAGTTGGTCTTCGGTAAACAAAAGCAGATTCCCTGTTGGCTAGCAAATTATATATATATATTATATTTATACAATCACACATCCAGCAAATATTTATTGAGTTCCTATCATATGTGAAAGTCTATTCTAGGCCTAGTTTTCAAGGGGTGATGTTGACAGGCAGATAGGTGGGTGGGTAGATGGATATACAGATAGGAAGACAGATAAAAATGAACAGGAAGGATAAAGTGCAGCCAATGAGCACTGTGAAGAAACGTAGAGCAGGATCAGGAGACGAGGGCTCCGGGAGGGCCTTTCTGAGGCTGTGATCTTTGATCAGACCTAACTGAGGTGAGGAGACCCATGCTGATATGGGGGAGCAGATGCCTGGTAGAGAGGTCAGCAAGTGCAAAGATGGGCGTGGGCGGGCGTCGGAGGTCCAGGAGGGGAGAGGAGACTGCTGTGTTGGAGGAAGTGAGCAAGAGGAGGAGTGGAGAAAACACATCAGGGAGAGTGAGGTGCTGCCCAGCATGGAGTCCTGGGAGCCTAGGAAGGACACAAGGGGTCATTTTAACTGTGACACCTTCACAGGTGTATATATTGGTTGATTTTTTTTTTTTATTCCAGAGTTAATACGCTGTTTTTTAAAATATTGAATACTGCAGATATAATACTTGAAAATACACTAATTTGATATATACAAATTCCTCCCGTTTTTTCCCAGGCAATAAGACCACCATATGTACTATTTATTCATTCATTCATTCCAAATCTACATATATGTTTAGGGACACTTTCTTTTTTCCCAGTTAGTTCAGCACAAGTAATTTTGTTTTGATCGATCTTTGTTGTTGTTGTTTGGTCGGTTTTTGTTTTTTTAACTTTACCAGGAGCTTACTGCAGAGCATCAGGGAAGGGGAGGGGAGGAAACATTTAAATATGCTTTATTTCACTCCTTCCTCTCTTTCTCACATCTGGCAACAAAGCAACCAAGAGAGAATAAATAGACAAGAAAAACAGACCAACATATCCGACGGATACCCAGCTGGCCGCTGAGGGCTTCCTGCCTGCAGAGCTCTCTATGCTTAAAGGGCTTGTTCCGTTTCCTCCACTAAAGCTTTGTCATTTTCTCCACAGAGGCCCACTGCCTCGTTAGGCTTTCTCCCTCGGGCGTATGTGCCACACCTTTCTACAACACATCACCTCCCAGTCCAAAGCATCCCAAAGGCTCCTTGTGCACAACCAGGAAGGCCAGGCTCTGCAGCCAGGCCCTGCACCCTTCCCTGCCATAGCCTCCGTAGTCACAGCCACTGTCATGACACTGTCCCCTTCGTGCCCTGTTCTGCTGCCAGGAGCACCCTTCTCCTGAAGTAGGACACCTCTCGCAAAGCCCTCCCAGGACCCTAGAGCAGAGGTCTGTTGCAGGAGTGGGTCCTGAACCGTCCTTCTGGGTCTTTTCGTCGTGACGTGCCCACCTGCCGTCCTCCCCTCCTTCCTAAGGCACATTTCCCCAGGCCCACACAGAGAAGCCGCAGGACTCACTGTGAGACACCAAGACTTGGACACATTTTGACAGAGGGGGTTTAAGGAGTCAGACTGTGGGAAGGCAGGAGGAGGTGGACAAGTGACAGAAGCTGAGGAAGAAGCAGGGACAGACCCTGGAAGCCTGAAACTGCCAAGGAGAAGCCACTACCCATGTTTTTTTAGAGCAGGATGGAGGAGACCTTGGACCAGCGTGTCCTGGTGTCCACAGTGCAATGCAATGATCCTACGCATCTGTAAACCCTAAACAACACATGGCAGACTTGGATGTCTTGAGTACCAAAAGGCTATCAGGGGAAGTCCTGGGCCCCTGAGCAGGACACACCCTAACAGGAATTTTCTTAGGTGAGACTTCCAAAGATAGAAGAAATCCCCAAATGGCCCATGGCAATGCCTTTGGGGAAAATCATCAACCTCCACGTGGCTAGATCCAGAGATCGGGAGCCATCCCCAACGCAGCAAGAAGCTGTCATCTTTACCATTCTCTGACCTCTTCTCCATTCCGTCACTGAACCCAAGAGGTCAGACGCTCCTGTTGACAAAGCTTCCAGATGCACAGGAGGAAGGAGAGAAGGAGGCTGCTTACACACGTAGGCATCCCTGGAGAGGACACCTGAGGGAGGTTTCCAAGCCACGTCCAGAGGTCAGGCTATACTATGGTCCAAACGTCCTAATTTTTAAACTGAGACAGTGTTCAGTAGCTGAAAGTGACTTTAGAAATTTCTATTAAAACGAGTGATCGAAAAAGTCATGTAGGATGGCAGGGGAAGAAACTTCCCAGTTCAATAAAGTTTTAAGTGATAGCTGAAGACAAAATAAAATTGCTGTGTTTGTTCCCCATTGTTCCTACTTGCTTCCTCTTCTATTATATACATAAAACTGCTGGTTAGCATAATTTCTTACACATGGTAAACTCTCAATAAATGTCCTTGAAAGAATGAAGAAATGCTAGAAAATTAACATTTCAAGATAAAAGAAAGAGAGAGAGAGAGGGAGAGAGCAAAAAAGACAAAATCCCCATAGGTAATTTCTAGCCCACTTAAATTTAAAATGACGTTAAAATTATCATTTCATTCGTTCCTGGGGACTTAAATTCCTCCCCCGCACCCATTCCTATAGATATGAAATCAGTGAACAAATAAATTTTTCCTACCCCCAGAGTCCCAGAAACTCACATTTTTTGAACTAGTTCTTCCACCAAAAATGTAAGCCTCCAGAAAACAGGGACCTTGCATAGATAAATTTTCCCAAAGGGCCAAGCTGCTTGTTGAAATGCTTATTCAAACAGTAGCCATACCCACCATTGGGGATTTCCTTTCAACCGCTTCTCCAAGGGTAGTTAGGATTTCCTAGATTGTAAATCCTAAAAAGTAGGGGGAAGAGATGCCTGCAGACATGGGCAAGTAGGGGCGCATTCAAGATGCGTGGCTGGTTTGGTCCCGCTAGAACCTTGGTTTTGGCAAGGGAAGAGGGAGTGAGATCAAAGGGACAGATGGAAAGTGGTCTGTGAATCCACTCTTCAGCTATCACTGAAAACTTTATTCGATCTTAGGATCCTACTTAAGGATATTGCCCTTTAGGAAAGAGGAATTTTCTCCCAGCACTTTCCAGCTTTTAATCAAGTGATCAGAGCCTATATGCAGTAGCTCAGGGCATAATACAAATTATCCTTAAGTCTTTGGGGCTAAGCTTTTTCAAAAATCCTGTTATCAACAAATGTGACTTTAACAAAAGAAGAGAGTTTTCAAACAAATCCAAAATATATGGGGAAAGTAGATAGAAGGTTGTTTCTGTACAGTAGAGGGAGAATCCTCCCAGGCTGGGGAAGAAGAATCTAAACAAAAGAGAAATGGAAGGAGATCTATGGGCTCAGAGGGGTAGGATATCTGTTCTTCTAGACCTCAGGGAAACCACTAGAAAGGCAGCGAAGCCTGCAAAGGAGTGACAGCATGGAAATTCTAGGTAAATGGGGCCTCAAGCAGCTTCCCCTAAATCTCTGCATCTCAAATATGGTAGAGAACTCCTAGCAAGCTGCTGGGTTTGGAGGGCAGATGGGACAATGGACATGCCTGGTGATCCAGTGTGGCCCAAAGCTAGTTCGATGGGTAGACCCGCCTCTGATGTCTCAGTGCAATACAAGGGAGCCTAGGAGTGTGTGGTTGTAAGCAACAGAAAAGAATTCTGATTAAAAATTCACTAAAGGGTTCCTTGTAGCTCACAGAATCTGCTTGGAGCACCACAGAACCACAGCTGGAGGCTTTGTGGTCAGAACTATAGCCCAATCTGAGCTGTAACCCTGGCTCCATGAAGATGCCACCTCCAGGGATAGGCATGGACTCTGCCCTCACAACTTCTGCCCCTGCCTGAATGTGGCCACTTGCTGTGGCCACTACTATCACTGGAATGAATTCTATGTGACCCCTGATTTTTCTTGTCCCAAGCTTTTAATCACAATTGGAGCTCCCAGTGGGGCTGGGAAGGTGTGGCTGGTATCTCCACCTTCAGGCAGGAGATGAGCTCGGCTTTGCCAAGACAAGTCTTACCAGGTCAAGAAGGGAGCCCATGTGTGCAGAGTCCAAAAACCTGACAGACGCCACCTCAGGAGGGGATGCTCTTTGTGCCAGCTCAGTGGGACGGGAACTCCAAGTCAGCAACTAGGTTGAGGTACAGAAAACAAAATTCGATTGTCCATCTTAGTTTGCAGATTAAAATGCATGCTTACTCCACCATGGAGGGGTGATGTTTCCAAGAGTTTGAGGCACTGATCTCATGTCCTTGGGTTCTTTACAATCAAACAATCTAGTCCAGACTCTCGACTCCCAGCTCCACCTGACTAGCTGGGTGGCCCTTTGTTAGTTTCTTGGCACCCTAAGCATTAGTTTCCCTCTCTGCAGAGTGGAAATAAGAGCTGCCTCACTGCATGAAGAGCGAGGGTGGATGAGCAATAGGGTGGGAGGAACTAAGAACCTTGATTCTTCCCCATCCCTGTGTCTACACTTTTTGTGATGTCACTTGGCAGTGTCCCTCCCTAAAGCAGTAGAGTCCCTTTTCCATCTGAGCTGCACTTGCGTTTGCTTTGTCTGAGAGGATGCAATGGAAATGGTCTCCGAGGCCTTGCAGGGCCTCAGAGAAGCCACTTGAGTTCCTAGGAGTCCCTCTAGCACCTCCAGAGATCAGGCCCAGGCTGGCCTGCCCCAAGGTTGGCAGCCTATGAAACAGACACCAGCCACCAGTGACTCCATTCAGCAGCCAGCTGACTCTAGATGTGTGAGCCATCCAGACCAGAGCCCCCGTAGCTGACCACTGGTAGCCATTTGCTATGGGGTGATAGCCAAATGTTGCAGACTAGTAAAAAAAAAAAAAAAAAAAAAAAACCAAATAAATAAATACAAACAAAAAATACTAAGCACATCAATAAGGATTCTATGAATGATACCATGCGTACCAAAAGGAAGGCATCTTATAACATGCTAGCGGCCATGCAATTTGACATAGTGAGAGCTGACATTCCACATAAAATTATCAATGAGATTTGTCACTCAAGGGCACTGTCCAGACAGATATTCTTCATATCACAGGTAGAAAAGGTCAGCCCTTTCCCTGCAACATAGAACTGACTGAAGGTTAAAAAATAAAAACCTCACAGACCCCAGCTGTCCGGATTTGATGTCTACTAGAGGCACATTTGGCTTTGCTGACTCAACACATACGTTACATGTGATAAAATAGACCATTGCAGCTCAAAGTCCTATTTAAGCCCTAGATCAATGGTTTAACTCTTGTGTCAGGACAGGTAGACACAGCTGTGTGATGGAAACGTTGTTTGGGAAAAAATGATGTTTAGTGGTAAAAACCAAGACAACCACATCTGTTTTCACTGGTTTTAAAGTCAAACCAACCCCTTAAAAGGTGATTTCTGGATGCATGTGAGTATCAGGCAGTATGAGCAGATTATTTTTATTCTATTTTACATGTTCCATCTAGCCCCAGTCCTCTAGCTTACAAACTTAAGTGTTCTAAAAATTCACTATAGTAATCACAATAGTTTTATTTTGCACATCTACTGAGATTGTCAAATATCTGTTCCCTGGGCTTCCAAAGTAGGTGGTATATAATGAATTCAAAACTTCAGTAAATAGGGCTCAGGGGGCGACTTTGTTCTCCTGACTCCTATGATTACCATAATTTGATTTTATAGTTTTCTGTCCAAATCTACCAGCTAGGGAGTGCTCTTTACTGAGTCATGAACTTTCCCATCATTAAATGTCTTCACCTATTTTCCACATATCAGAAGTGTCCAATAACTACATTTCATTTACCCTGAAGAAAGTCGCATTGAGACACTGGGGAACACACATATAATAAAGTTTCCCTTATGCTTATGCAAAGTCCTTGCAATTCCCAGTTCCAGCATTTTCTGTGACTCCATTTTCAGGAGCATAAAGATTGCATAACACGTCTTCCGAGGAGGCCAGGACGTATGTGTACAAGGACAGAAATCTGAGTAATTTCCCAATGGCCCAAAGGGAATATTAAGCTCTTCTGTCATTCTGTAGTATATTATTTATGGTCCCGTTTTGTTGGATTTTTTTTCATTTGTAAGTTCAACTCCATGTCCTGATAGAAGGTGACAAAATGCTCAATATGTTAAAAAATCTTATCACTAAATCAGGAACAAAACTATAAATTTTGGCCTTTGAAATCAAACTGACTGGTGAGAATCATTTTGTTCCTGAAATATTACAGTAGTGATCAATTTGCTGTAAAACTAAGCGGTTTAGCTCAGCAATCTATAGTTGGAAGGCAAGTTGTTCAAGAGGAAAGTTTATGCCCAGCCCAAGGGATAAATTAAATTTTATGGGGAAAATATGCATTATTACATGCTTATCTGTTTAACATATTATTCTTTTCCACATCAGTGTAATAAATATTTTTAATCATATAGTTTATCTCACATACATAGAGTGATGCAGTAATTTTATTCCTCCAGGATTGGCCCAAACATGTTCAATTAATCATAGAATAGAGAAGAGCTTTCAAATCTACAAAAAAAAAAAAGAGAGAGAGAGAGAGAGAGAGAGAGAGAAGAAGAAGAAGAAGAAAGAGAAAAAGAGAGAGAGAAATTCTGATGTGCTTAGCAAATGTACATGCCCAGTAAAATAAGGCAATAGAGGAATAACTGAAATTATATTTCCCCAAAGAGTAAGTATCAACTGATCTAATTTACCCTCTCTCTCCATTTCAACCCCACTTTTTACATAGCAGTTTAGGACTAAAAAAAAAAAATGCTTTGGTCTTACTTGACTCCATTCATAAAGAATGATTTCACTCGAAGATTTTGCCTCACCGGGCATGGTGGCACACTCCTATAATCCCAGTGGCTTGGGAGGCTGAGGCAGGAGGATCAAAAGTTCAAAGTCAGCCTCAGAAACTTAGCAAGGCATTAAGCAATTCAGTGAGACCCTGTCTCTAAATAAAATACAAAATAGGGCTGGGGGGATGTGGCTCAGTGGTTGAGTGCCCCTGAGTTCAATTCCCCATACCCGCCTCCAAAAAAGGTTTTGCCTCAAAATAATTGCCAGTTGTAAGAGATCCAGCTGCAAGGGTAGGAATCCAAGATCTATGCATATGTGAGTGACAGGTCATAAGAGTCAGTAGCTGAGTCCTAGCACCAATCAGTCTAACCTACATCACTCCACGTTATCTCCACAGAGTTCTATGGGGTAGTAATGTTGCTATTTCTGTTTCAGAGATAAGGAAACTGGACCTCCAGAGGCTAACTAAGCAATAATTAGAGGATGTAGGAAGTTTACATTAGGAAGCCATTGCTACAAACTCCTTTGAGAGAAGATGGCAGCCATGAAGGTGAGGGTGAGAGGGCGACACAAAAAATACCTGGAAGATGAAATTAGTAGGACAGGAGAGTGAGGCGGCTGGAGCCATTCCCAGAGAAATGCACGCTCATATGTTACAAGAATAATAGAAAGAAAACCCAAAGCATATATCCAATACTTCCTCTTCGTCCCATCTATCTTGCATGTAAATGAGCATACAAAGAAACATTACCTCAAACTGCAATTGCTGGTGAGGACAACGAGTTCCCAGTTGATGAACAGTCTAATGCGTCATCTTGACACAAGGGTGGACAATTCTCCATTGCACAGCCACATGCCTGGCGATAGCATTTGTCTCAGACTATGTTCTCAAGGATGTTTGTATGACAAGCAGCCTTGGAAAAATAGGCAGTATCCCTCTGTGGGGCAGAGAGCAGATTTGTCTCCTGACCAGGGTAAGAAAAGCAATCTCTCTCTGAGGCAGAGATTCGGCAGATTTTCCAGGCCTTGTAGTATTGCAGGTTTCATGACATCTTCAAACGTCCTCAGCCATAGCACCAACCCACTGCACATGTACCATCTTCCAGACACCCACATTGCCCACATGAGACTTATGGGACAAAAGAAGGAGACACAAACGTGGAGACGTGTTTTCTTCGGTGCTGTGAAAAAAGTCTTTTGTTTCTGACCCAGGAGTTTTGTGTCTTCTGCCAGCATCTATGAAACTATGGAAGGCCAACTTATTAGCTTGCCAGGTAAAATCTCAAACCCTCCACTATTCTTTTTTTTTTTTTTTTTTTTTTTTTTTTTTTTTGCAGTTGTAGATGGACAGCATGCCTTTATTTTATTTTTATGTGGTGCTGAGGATTGAAACCAGCGCCTCATACGTGCTAGACAAGCACTCTGCCACTGAGCAACAGCCCCAGCCCCCTCCACCATATTTAACAACTACATTGTGCGTTGACTAGTGATTTTTTATATGTATTATTGAATTAACAAATATAGCAGTCCCTCACCCCCCACCCCCGCCTTATCCACAGTTTTGTTTTCCACCGTTTCAGTTACCTATGGTCAACAGTAGTCTGAAAGTATTAAATGGAAATTTCCAGAAATAAACAATTCATAAGTTTTTAATTTGCATAATCTTGCACTATCTGCTCTGTTCCACCCAAAGCATGAGTCATCCCTTTGTCTAGTGTATCCAAACTGTATTCCAGTGACTCGTCTTTGAGTCACTTAGTAGCTGTCTCGGTTATTAAATTGATTGTCACAGATAATAGTGCTTGTGTCTAAGTACTTCTTATTTTACTTAACAATGGCCCCAAACTGCAAGAGGAATGATTCTGGAAATTCAGATATGCCCAAACAGAGCTGTAAACTGCTCCCTTTAAGGGTGAAAGTACAAATCATTTTGAGAGAGACAAAGAGACATGCACATAACTTATTACAGTGTATCATTATAAATCTCCAATTTTATTATTAGTGTTGTTAATCTCTTACTGTGCCTAATTTATAAGCTAAACTTTATCATGGATATGTATGTACAGGAAAAGGGTACTACCCAGGGCTTCCAGCAGCCCCCTGGGTCCTGGAACGTATCTTCCAAAGAGAAGGAAAGATAACCACATGCCTCTACCCTCTCCAAAGGATCTCAAGCAGTCTCCAATTCCACCACTCGGGATTTCTATTTCCTTATTTTTCAGTTGGTATAATTATACAGAAAATCGATATTATCACAATCCAGAAATATGAACAATCACATCTGTCTATATGGTTAATGTCAGAGCATTCTAAGTGAGTGATTCCAAGCACCCACTCATCATCAGTATTCACTGAGAACCTCCAAGCTCTTCGCACTGAAAAATGTGGACAGTCCCTGCCCTCTGAGAGCTTCGAGTCCTCTCAGGAACACACACAACAGCAAGCAACTACAACTAAGGGGTCGTATCCTGTTAGAGAGGGGCAGCTGCCAGGGAGGGGCAGGCCACCTGAACACTGGTGTCAGAGAACATCTGCACATGTGCGTTAACCAAGAAAGGTGAGAGAGGGGCTCCGACTCTGGAGACAGTTCCTGCCGAGTCCTGCAGGTGAGCGAAGACCTAATGAGCTTACAAAGCACAGGGGGAGAGAAGAGGAGAAAGGCAGCCATGACCCAGGGATGGGGGCGAGGATTCAGAGTTTTATCCTGCAGTCAACAGGAAGGCAAAATGGGTCTTAGGCAAGAAAGTGCATTTTAGAACAATAAAAGACTTACATTTTAGAAGACAAAAATGATTCTGGATGCTAAATTGAGCATCCTCTAGAGCAAAAGTCTAGAGCAGGGATTCTTGAATGGAGCATGATCTATATCTGGGGCTGGATAATTCCTTAATGGAAAGGGACCTGTCCTATGCTTTGGAGGGTTTCATCACACCTGTTAGATGTCTGTAGCATTCTTTTGATCACAACAAATATATATATATATATATATATATATATATATATATATATATATATATATATATTCATTCATTCCCTGGAGAGCAAAATTGTTCCAGGTGGAGAAGCAGCAGGTGGAGAAGGTCCAGGTGGAAGAGAGGACCACAAGTCCAGTGCTGTGAACCAGGAGGGAAACCAAGGTGCCTGGACTAGATGGAGGGAGGAAAAGGAGGTGGATTTGAGCAAAATGCAGAAGCATCTGCAAGTTGCTCATATATCTGGGCACCCGTCTCTCAGAAGTTGCTGGAATGACCTCCCACTCGACTCATGTATAGAAATGAGTTTTACTACTGGCTTCTGCCTCTTAGTCTAAGCAAAACCTCCTATGGTGCTTGTCTGTCTCCACCCTGCTAAGCTGTGTCCTTTTGTACATATCTATGCATACGTTCAGTTTTTGCAAGCATAATTCAGACTTTTCAAAACAGTGACACAGTAACAAAGAAAAATTGAGATGTGCAGCATTTTGAATATTGATTCTGGTTCTTGTGTGCTACCCCGGACATTTCTCATGCTGCTTTGTTTTTATGCATTTGTTCCCTCTGCTTTCCCATGTCTCGCCCAACTTTAAAGGACTCTGCAACCAGCAGGCAATTAGGCCCAGGGATCACCGAGAGAATGCAAACACCGTACCCCAGGCCAATCTTTCAGAAAAAATCTGCTCGCTGCTACAAAGGGTTTTCATGAGCTAAAGGGCAACTTAGAGAGTGTTTTCAAAAAGTTTACAGGAGATGAATGGTGTGCTAGAAATTTTACAAATATTGCCTCAAATATTAAATCTTCACAAGCATTGTGAGAGAGCAAACTAATTAGCCTATTTTTACATTAGCAGAATCTGAGAGTCAGTAAAGATGCTTAGGGGAGTCATGGCACCCAACAGATGAGTTATAAAGCTGTATTAGAAAGGCAGTGCAATAGGGCTCAGCAAACCTCTTCAGCAAAGGACCAGCTAGTAAATATGTCTGGCACTACAGGCCACAGGGTCTCTGTCTCGCTGACTCAATTCCACAATTGCCGCACAAAAGCAGCTCGACAATAAGTCGGTACAGTAGTGTGTGACTATGTCCCAGTTACACTTCCTCTACGGACACAGGCATTTCAATTTCATATCATTTTCACATGTCACAAAATGTGATTCTTGTTCTGATTTTGTTTGATCATTTAAAATGTGCAAACAATGTGTAGCACACCTCCAGGCAGAAACAGGCCACTGGTCCCTTCTGGCCCAGCAGCCGTAGTTGGCCAAAGTTTATGGTAGGATGTGGTTAAGAACATGGACTATAATGCTGCCTCCTTGGTGTGAATTCCTGCTCTCTCACGACATTGTAAATGGGTAGTTTTAGTGAGTTTTTTTTTAAATATTTATTTTTTAGCTGTAGTTGGACACAATACTTTTTTTTTTTTTTTTAATGTGGTGCTGGGATCAAACCCAGGGCCTCGCATGTGCTAGGCAAGCGCTCTACCGCTGAGCCACAACCCCAGCCCTAGTGAGTTTCTTAACCAACATCTGTGGGGTTCAGTGTCAAGTCTGGGTTCCCCAGAAGGGTTTTGAGGACAAGTGGTCTTTCTGGAAGGTGATCCCAGGAAGCTGTGATTGGGAAGAATAGAAGAAAGACAGAGAAGGGAGAGAGACTTGATGGCAGCCGGTTCCTGCTGGGGGCCTCTGTGGGGTGCAGCAGGAGGCTTCAGGATTGAGGCATTTTTCATTTGACATTGGTGGAGAGCTGCTCCCAGGCACATTAGCTCACAGCATATCTCCCTCACCCCTCTGTTGACAAAACACTCTCCACAGGCCCAAGAAAGCCTGGGGGGCAGAAAGTCACAGGCCCAAAACAGAGAGTCTTTGACCAAGCAGAGCATTCGGAAGCTCAGGAGGTGGGCGGGCCCCCAAGGCTCCACCGCCCTCAGTTCCTCATGTGCACAACAGGTGTAGCAATTATGCTCCCTCTGTATGCACTCAAAGATGACATGAAGTGAAGCGCCTTAGGGCTGGGCTGGGACTAGGGGAGAGGGACATGGAATTTCAAGGGATGACAAACTATGCAAGAGTCAAGATAAATCATATCAATGCAGTGTTTTAAAAAATCAAAAGGGGGCTGGAGGTGTAGCTCCACGGCAGAGCACCTGCCTAGCACACAGGAACTCTGGATTTGGTCCCCAGTACCTGCACAAAAAGAAAGAAAGAAAGAAAAAAGCACACCAAAAAACTGTAATGAACAAAATCAAAATTTTAAATAAAAGCAGGCTTGGTCACAGGGGCTACGCAGATCCACACGGCACCCGAGGCAGGGGAAACATGCCTATATGCTTTATGAGTTTTTAGTGGGTAATTTTTTCAGAATTAGATTTTGGAAATATTTTCAAAGCTCAACTCAAAATGGATTAAGGCTAGGAATAAAACCAGAGACCCTGCGTCTAACAGACTAAAAAATAGGCCCTAATATTCATCATTTGGGATTAGGCACCAACTTCCTTAATAAGACTCCTTTGGCGCAAGAATTAAAATCAAGAGTCATTAAATGGGATGGACTCAAATTAAAAAGTTTCTTCTCAGCAAAAGAAACAAGCTGTGAGGCGAATAGAGAGCCTACATCTTGGGAACAAATCTTTACCCCTCACACATCAGTTAGAGCACTAATTTTTAGGGTATATAAAGAACTCAAAGCTAAGCACCAAAAAAAAAAAAAAAAAACAAATAACCCAATCAATAAATGGGCCAAGGGTCTGAACAGACATTTTTCAGAAGAGGATACACAATCAATCAACAAATATATGAAAAAATGTTCATCATCGCTAGTAATTAGATAAATGCAAATCAAAACTACTCTAAGATTTCATCTCACTCCAGTCAGAATGGCAGCTATTATGAAGACAAACAACAATAAGTGTTGGCAAAGATGTGGGGGAAAAAGGCACACTCATACATTGCTGGTGGGACTGCAAATTGGTGCGGCCAATATGGAAAGCAGTAAGGAGATTTCTCGGATAATTGGGAATGGAACCACCATTTGACCCAGCTATCCCTCCCATCAGTCTATACCCAAAGGACTTAAAAACAGCATACTATAGGGACACAGCCACATCAATGTTTATAGCAGCACAATTCACAATAGCTAAACTGTAGAGCCAACCTAGATGTCCTTCAATAGACAATTGGATAAAAAAAAATGTGGCACATATACACAATAGAATATTATTCAGCAATAAAAAAGAATAAAATCATGGCATTTGCGGGTAAATGGATGGAGTTAGAGAAGATAATGCTAAGTGAAGTTAGCCAATCTCAAAAAACCAAATGCCAAATGTTTTCTCTGATATAAGGAAGCTGACTCATAGTAGGGTAGGGAGGGGGAGCGTGGGAGGGGAAGGGGGGGCATGGGGTCAGAAATGATGGTGGAATGTGATGATCATTATTATCCAAAGTACATGTATGAAGACACAAATTGGTGTAAACAAACTTTGTATGCAACCAGAGATAAGAAAAATTGTGCTCTATATATGTAATAAGAATTGAAATGCATTCTGCTGTCATATATAAATAAAAATTAATTTAAAAAACATCATATTGTACACTTTACATACACTAAAAAATAATTAAATAATTAAATATTGACAATGTGCCTGGCTTCGGTAAGTTTTAATACACACATTTCTACAATTTCTCAGCATTTCTCCCTGACCCTCCAACTTCATTAATGTTTTGGGGAAATTCTGACCATTAAAAAACTACATAGACATGACCACACAGAGGGCTGTGGAGTCCCTCCTTCTGTGGGCCCCAGCGAGGCTCCACGTGGCCTGTAACTGATCAGGACTTTCCTTAAGATGCTGATATTTTGTCCACTATGGATTCTTGGGTTAACTTTGATTTTTCAAATGTTGCATTAAAATATGACTTTCCTTGATTCCTGAGGATCTGGATTCCCCTGGGTAAGTGCCTCCCTGGTCATGTCCCTGTCCTGCCCTGATGGGACATGCACAGCACTTAAGCCAAGTGCTTAATGGGTGACAGCTTTACTGCTGGTCTTCAAACCCCACTTGTCCAGCGCTACCAAAAATATTTCTTTTTACAACCTTCTCTTTGCTTCCTTGGCCCATCAGGATAACCACATATTCACATCTAACAGTCACCACAATAAATTATCTCTCTCTCTCATTTTCCTATCCTGGCATGTGGGGGGAAATGCAGTCTTTTATTGAATCTTTCAGAGGCATATGTGTTGATAACTACTCACATAACCTGTTAGAGAGGGGAAAAGTTAGCAAAGCCAAGGCAATTATGGCTGGATAATTTGAAGGGCCCACTTTTTCCTGACAGCAAATTAATTGATGTTATAATGGGTATGTCACCCTGTCATCCATCAACATTTATTGAGTTCTGACAATGTGCTAGGTTACACATGAATCAGGACACACACACACACACACACACACACACGCCAGAAACCAAAGTCTTTCTTCCCCTAGTAGTATTCATTGATGACGTGGTTTGTAATGTCTGTTTTTTTATGTAAAAAGGAAATCACATCGCCTATATCCCCTGCTCCATCTTAGCCCTTCTCTCTCCCTCTCTCCCTCTCTTTCCTCCTCTCTCCCTCCCTCCCTCCTTCTCTCTCCCTCCCTCCCACCTCCCCTTTTAGCACATGACTCCAATTGGCTTTGAAGATGAGTTGTAATCAACTTCTGAAATGGAAGAAAGAATTCTGATCTGTGGGAGGACGTAGATTTGTCCGAGAGTGGCATTTTAATGACTCCTGTGTGTTCATGGCCCAGGCTTCCTGGAACCAGGTGGTTCAAAAGCTGGTGCTGTATCAGCTCTCCTGACTCTGTCTCACAACAGATGCCCACAGAGGCAGGGAAAGCATCGACCCTACCCTACCCGTGGAATCAACGGCCTGTCGGGTGCTCGGGTGCTCGTAGGCCCGTGTACAGGCAGATAGCCAATGGCTCTGTGGATCCTGCTCCTGGGGAGGGAGGCAAGTGGCTGAGTCAAAAGAAGAACATCACCAAGTAATTAAAAACACACACACACACACACACACACACACACACACTTCATTTCCAGTTGCTGGGAAAGATATTAAAGAATTGCAGGAAGAAAAACCCAACTGAAAAACAGCCACTTGATTTCTAGAGCTGCTGTTAGAGATTAAGATGAAAGAACCCTGGAGACGGATTTATGACTCGGTCCCACATTACTGTTTATTTACTTATTTATTTCTGTGTGTGCGCCTTTGCTCTGGGCAACACTTTGTGGTATCAGATCCAGACCTATAGCAGTGAAATTTCATCCTTAACCCCACGTTTCCTTTCTTCCAGCAGCTCTGGTTACAACCTAATGTTATTTTAACAGTTTTTCTTTAATTTAACGATATTTAATTTGCATTCGCTCAAGTGACATACAATAGATCATGCTATTACTATGATTTATATCTGATGAACTGGCATAAATTCAACATTATAAATTGCGCCTGTAAATGAAACTATTATTTTACAGGAATTACTGTAGCAGAAAGGCTAAGGACCCTCCAGTCAACCTTAGTCAAACCCACTCTTTAGAGTTTTATATTTTATGCCCGCAATAAATGCTTTTGTGAAAGCTCATAACCCACAAAAAAGTCATTTGAAGTACATTAATTACGATAATACTATCCAAAAAGCTGCACGGGCCTATTTTTGTGACATCATTCTTTGATTTCTTGCTGCCTTAAATTATCCCTTTGATGGCTGCGGAGATTAACAGTCATACTTTTGTCATTAAATATAAGGCATTTTAAAGCTTAATCCACCTAAGTTCTAATTGATATTGCTTTCAGTTGGCAGATAGCGACCTGATTTATAATTTAAATATGTGGCATTATATGCATCTCTCCAGTATAATGAAAAAGCAAAGTTCCTCTCATCTTTCTCAGCAATGTTAACATCAAGGAAAAGTCACTTTCTTTTTTTCCTTTTATATCCTAAGCCTAATTGAAAACTGTTCATTGAATTTCAACATGATAGAAAAGTCTTTTTATCTCTCAATTTGTCCATTAGCGATTATAATTGAAGTATCTGCTACACAGCTGAATTGATATTGTTCTTGTTTAAATTCTGAATTTCTCTAAATCTTTCAGAAGACATCAAAAAATATATATGTATATCTATGCACACACATACACACACACACACACACACACTTATGTGGCTCAGACGGTATCGGCTGACAACGCTGCTTCAATGGAGGAGTCGACGGACTCACTCTCCACGTGGAAAAAGCCACACAAAGAAGGAAGCGGCTAATTTTGCTGGAGAACGTGTTGCATAATAATCTTACCAGCATGACCATAAGGTTTGCTAATTGCCACATCTGTTTAGCAGCTGTCAGACGCTCCTCACATGCTGCCATCAATATTACAACAGAACTCATTACTGGGAGTTTTATTGTTCTCAACTGTTATTTATTCGTCATAGACATTACTACAGCTAATGACGTCTATTTATGTTATACCACTAATTATTTAGGGGGAGGGGGGCTGGAAACTTCCCTTTCATCCAGTTCACAGTTTGGATTAGGCCTCTCTTTTGTGCCCCGACCCCTGGCTTTGTGTCCCTCCCAGATGATCCCTTCCTGGGGATGATACTAATTTGTCCTCATCCATAGTCATCACTATCCTAATAGATTTGTAGAATTAAAAAAAAAAAATTAAAAGGAAGTTTTCGAAATGTCTTCATTCCTGAATGGCACTGATGAATTCTTCCCCTGCATCTCTCAGCGGAGTCCGTGTTAGTAATGATAAATGCAAATGTACAAATAGATGGCTGTTTAGGCTGCCTTTGTGGGGGCAGAGCTGCTCTTGCTGATTTTTTGTAATTGCTTTTGTATTTCACCTGGTTCTTCAGCATACTGCATTTTTTTTTCTTTAAGCACCGCAAACCACGCCATCTATTAAGCAGAAAACAGAGGTTGCCAAACTGCAGACTGAGCGAAATACACATGGCCTGATTTAAGATGAATTGATAGGTGTCACTGATCTCTATTATACATAGAACACAGGAATTCTATATGATATATTATTTATCCGTAGCCAATGCCATTTTGTTCCATTAATAAACCTGTATATCAGAGATATACAGTACTGAAGATTCGTTTGGGGGAGTACAAAACGACATGGTATTTGCCTACCATTACTCAATTATTTTCCTCATTTTTCCCCTGCATCTTTGCATGAATTATTAAGACCCAGGCTGTTTATTTAAGCATCTAATTTTAGTGCACGTGTCCAGCCGAATCCTGTCTTCTCCTCTAATGAAAGGAAAATAGTGAGAGAATTTCTAATCGCGGCCTCAAATTTTAGATTTGCAATTCACAACACAAGTTGTAAAGGTCACTCTGCTCTTGAACCACGTGGCAGAGACATTTGATGAGCCTAAAAGTCCATTTTGGTTACGCATCACATCATGCCGACAAATTAAAGTAGAGCTGCTTGGTTAAGTCAAGCACAATTTGCATGCGCTTACAGAGAAATAGATTAAAGGAGGAAAGATCCAACGCAAGTAGCCCAAAAGGAAATATCTTATCCAAAATGAAGGGAGCCGCTGGGTGATCACTGCTAGGAGAGGCAGCAAGTGACCATCATCAACAGCACGATGTCTAACACTGCCTACCCCAGTTACCGGGCTTGGACATCTCCGGTTTTTCTGTCTGATGATGTATATTCATTTATAAATCAAATCATGCTTCAACTCCATAGAATGATTTGAAAGGGCTTACTAAGATACTGAACAGAATGATCATATTTGTAAGAATTTACTTTGCTTTTCCAAATGTGGACTGAAGGCTAACATTCTGCTGTGGATTAAAAGTGATTTAACATGATACAGAGACATTTAGTATGGGGATTTTCTTGGTTTGGGGGGGTTTCTTCACTAAAGACTGCCTCAAAGACAGGTCTGTCTCCTCTCTGATCCTATGAGGAGGAAGTTTATGTTGATTCTCTGCACTGCTAGAATCTTCAGAATGAGATTTTTCAAAAGGCTTCATCAGAAAAAAAAAAAAAAAACACTAAAATCTTTCAAAAGATAATAACAACTGCAGAATGGAAAGCCATACTGTGACTCCCACAAGCAATTTTCTTGAAGGCTGTTAATCTGTCCCAAACATCTATACCCATCTCTTCTACCTTGACCCTTGTCCCCTTTCTCCAAGCTCCTACAAGCCCAGAGATGGAGAGAGGGGCGTGACATATCAGGTACCTAGGAACCAGATGCCCTGCCAGAGTCTGTGTCACCGCGCACTTGGGGGCTGACCTTGGTGCTGGGGAACTCTGGCCTTGTGAAATTCTCAACAGGACAAACATCGATGACAGCTCAGTCAACTGTCCTGCCAGGGGCTGGAGCAGCATGAAGAGAGAGAGGTGGAGTGGAGGGACACCTTCAAAATTAAGGGAAGGATATCAAAGAACTTCCGGTGGAAAAGGGCGGCGTGAATTCATCTACTCATTTTCTCTCCTCCTCGAAACCCCAGGAAAAATGGCAATGAAGGAATTAAAGAGGCATGAATTCATGGGGGCAGAGTATAGGGAAACAGAGAATGACAAGAGAGACGTGTCAGTCAGATTTGGAAAGATGCAAAGTGGGTGGATACAAGGTTTCCCCGTTGTTCCCATCTGCTGGGGACTGGATGGCAGTGAGACGTCCACTTGGAGCCAATTTAAGTCCAGGACATGGAGAGTTTAAGGACCAGCAGACCCAGGTACTTCTAAAGTCAGGGAAGCAGAAATGAAGTCCGGGCGAGGCTAAGGATTCCCTCCCTCACCTTCTCTCGAAAGAAAAGGAGAGTTCCCGCAAACCTTATTGAAGGGCTGCAAGAGAAGGCTACACGGCAGCTTGGAGGTGAGATGAGTCCTTCTCATACGGGATCTGCATCCTGACAGGGCTCTCCCCTCTGTTCTCCACTCAGCTCCTGGTCCTGGCTATTTGGTTTACACTCACCTCCCTCCCCAGCTGGGGAGTCAGTTTCCTTCATCAAAAAAAAAAAAAAAAAAAAGACTGGCCTGTCCAAGAGAAAGAAAAAAAAAATTCTCAGATACTGACATCCTGGGGTTCTTCAATGACACAGGCAAGCCTACCACTCAACAAGATCCATGCCAAACTCAAGTGTAGAACGAACAAGGGAAAAGCAGTTCTGTGGAAATGAAGCCTGGGTAGCATACAAGGAAAAATGTCCAAACACCAAAATATAACACTCATGAATACAATGCATAAACAGGAACATGCCAAGAATGAAAAATAGCTTTGGGGAATTAAAAGATAAAATGCAACAACTGAAAATCCAAAAAGATAGTTTGGAAGCTTACAGTGAGAACTCTTCCAGAAAACAGAACAAAGAAAGAAGAGATGGATAAGGGAGGGGAAAATACTAAGAATTAAAGAGAAAACATCCAAATTATAGGCGTTCTAGAAAACAACAATCACAAAAATTAGAGGAGGGAAATAACATAAGAAATTATTCAAGAAAATTTTCCAAAACCTGCTTCAAGAACTGTCAGTTTCCCAGATTGGGTGTCCACTGTGACAGAGGCCTGGACACAAAAAAATTGAGTGCAAACTACCTACTGGACTGAGAGGCCTGGACACACAAGGCTGGGTACATACTGTCCACTGTGTTTCCTGGCTACCATGAACAGATTTCCTCTGCCTCACTTTTCCTACCATGATGACCCCCCCACCACCACCACCACAGGGCCAAGCAACCATGGACTGAAACCACAAAACAAAATTAACTTTTCGGCCTTTTAAATTATCTCAGGTATTTTGTCACAGCAATGGAAAAGACAAAGACACAGCCCTTCCTGTCTACTAAGTGCTTTACTAAATTAAATCAATGAGGCAGTTTTTATTTCTAAGGTCTTACTTTTTGCAGTGTAGGTTTTAGGGTCTCTTATATGTCTAACCAGCCCTTCTCAATGGGTTAAAACCATTCTTGACTCAAGACAGCAGAGGTTCCCCCAGATTCACCTCTACACCTCCCTCTCACCCAAAGGAGATTTCTTCCCCTCTCCTGGCTCCTCTTACCCTCTCTCACCTGGATTCCTACTGATGCCCTGGTTTTCAGTTTCCCTCCTCTGTAGGTACCTCTCCACGTGACAGCTCCAGAGATCATCCTAAAATGCCAACGTGATAATGACCCTTTCCCTTGCTTGAAACACTTTAATTGCTCCCCCAATCATCCAGCGGGATAAAATTCAACTTCCATAAATTCAACATCATGTAAGTTCCAGTCCCACCGACCTGCTGCCCGCCCCCATGACTTTGCGATTGCTGTATCCTCAGCCCGGCTCTCCCCACCCCACCCCATCTATTCCCATCAACCCTGCCAAGTTCTCACACATCCTTCTAGATCCCACACAAATACGTCCTGCTCTGTGAAACTCACCACTCACCCAGTTCTCTCTCCTCCAACGATGCCATCCACGCCATCCTTCCTGCCATCCTTCCTCCCTCGCTGCACTTATCTTAGGTTCCACGGTCTCTCAGCGCAGGAAGGAGTCCCATGCTGGAGGATGAGCTCACCTCTCTGTCCCAGTACTGAGACAGGGTCTGTCCTTGGTAGATAATAAATATTTGGTGAAGGCTTGCTGAGTTCTCTTCCAGGAGGGCCATTTCTGAATAGTTTTGTGGGAAGAGATACTCAGTAGTTACTTACCAGAATGAACCAAAACTTTTTCACACTCTGTGGGAAGCTTCCACTGGGTTCGACTGCTCCACTTCTATTCACCATTACTTTGACTTTGGCACTAGAATGGTGATTTTCTTTGAGAACACCACCTTTTTTTTTTTTTTTTTTTTTGGTCTCAGCCAGCAGTGTGACACAAACAGCTCTTACTAGCTCATGGGAGCCCGTTGTTAAATTATCAGGAACACCTTTAGACATTGGACAGATTGTTTGAAATCAGCCACGATGAGAACATTGACTCATAGAAATTGGCAAATACCAAAATGGCCTGTCCCACACCTGAAGCAGGTTGTGAAATATTTGCTGCTCACCCATGGAGTTAGTCCATGTGGTTTGACAGGGACTGACCTCACCCACAGCCCACCGAGTGGGCACCTAGCTCAAGCCTGCCACTCACTGCAGTCCTCGCCCTGCCAGACCACCAAGACTGGTTCATCAGCACCCTGTTAATTCCCAACGAGAAGCCCTCCATACTACTCAGAGACTACTAAAGGGAGGGGCTCATTGCACTGACATGACTCTCTCTAAGGATGACAAGTAGTCCCAGAACTGCAGGGGTTTCCCAGATGGAGAAAACCTACCTGAGAAGGAGGTCCTGGAGGAGAGACAGAAGGCAGGCAGCAAGCTAGACCAAGCCCCCCGCAGTCAGCTGGATCTCATTTCTGGCCCTTTCTTTTTTTTTTTTTTATTAATTTTTATTGTTGGTTGTTCAAAACATTACATAGTTCTTGATATATCATATTTCACACTTTGATTCAAGTGGGATATGAACTCCCATTTTTACCCCGTATACAGATTGCAGAATCACATCAGTTACACAACCATTGATTTACATATTGCCATTCTGGTGTCTGTTGTATTCTGCTGCCTTTTCTATCCTCTACTATCCCCCCTCCCCCCTCCCCTCCCCTCTTCTCTCTCTACCCCATCTACTGTAATTCATTTCTCCCCCTTATATTTTTTTCCCTTTCCCCTCACTTCCTCTTGTATGTAATTTTGTATACCCCTGAGGGTCTCCTTCCGTTTCCATGCAATTTCCCTTCTCTCTCCCTTTCCCTCCCACCTCTCATCCCTGTTTAATGTTAATCTTCTTCTCATGCTCTTCGTCCCTACTCTGTTCTTAGTTACTCTCCTTATATCAAAGAAGACATTTGGCATTTGTTTTTAAGGGATTGGCTAGTTTCACTTAGCATAATCTGCTCTAATGCCATCCATTTCCCTGCAAATTCTATGATTTTGTCATTTTTTAATGCAGAGTAATACTCCATTGTGTATAAATGCCACATTTTTTTTATCCATTCGTCTATTGAAGGGCATCTAGGTTGGTTCCACAGTCTTGCTATTGTGAATTGTGCTGCTATGAACATGGATGTAGCAGTGTCCCTGTAGCATGCTCTTTTTAGGTCTTTAGGGAATAGACCGAGAAGGGGAATAGCTGGGTCAAATGGTGGCTCCATTCCCAGCTTTCCAAGAAATCTCCATACTGCTTTCCAAATTGGCCGCACCAATTTGCAGTCCCACCCGCGATGCACAAGTGAACCCTTTTCCCCACATCCTCGCCAGCACTTGTTGTTGTTTGACTTCCTAATGGCTGATTTCTGGCCCTTTCAATGATCTGAGGCACCTTTTTCACTTTGGTCAATTTGTACTGAGGTTTCATCACTTGCATTGAAACATATCCTGCCCGGTTTGTAGCCAACCATAATTCCCAGCATGTAGGTAGAATCTCTTTGGATGTTTATCTTGCTCAAATCAATGGCCTTTCCAGGGAACTGGCTCTAACTTGGGCTGGTCCTCCAGCCGCTGTTTACACTCCTTGACCTTCTCCCCCTGGCCACAGGTGAATCTCTTCCTCCCCTAGGTTTGCAAGTTTCACTTGAATTATATTGTGAATGATATAATCATGGAGTTAAGTTAGTCTTATTGAAAGCTCTCGAGAAGGGCTATGTCTCTGGCTACGTCCCTGATCCAAGTGACTTCTTTGCCCATGGCTGCTCCTCTGATTTTATAAGAAACTCCAATAAATTCATTATCTGACCTAAGCTATTCAGTTCTACTTTCTGCTCATGTACTAAAAGAATCATAAATCTGCCTCTCTCTCCTAGGGTAGCACATGAGCTGGCGGGATGCAAAAACAGTCTTAGATAACAAAGATGACTCTTCGGATATGTGTGTGTGTTAGTGCATATTCAGAAAAGCCATAACTAGCACATGTAAAAGGGATTCCATGGACATACTACTTAAGATGAAGCGACGGCAGGTACTTTTTTAATCTGTTGATTTCAAGAAAAACATCCAATACATGTGCCCACTCAGTTTTTGACTACAACAGCAGAACCCAGCTCAGGTTAACTTAGCAGAAATGGAATTTATCGCCAAGAAATCAGGAGGCACCCAAACTTCAGGGAAATTCCAGAGGACAAGGTGAGAAAAAATGAACAGGAACCAAGGTCAGCGGAACCAGTTCAAGGTCACTTCTGAAGAACCGTTGGTTAGGACACTTCCTTCCTACAAGTACAATGGCCACTGCTGGGTACTGAGCTTCACCTCCCTGAGGTGCACGGTGCTGTCTCCAATGCCCTTGCCATAAACACCTTCCAAATGCGGAACCTGACAGAGCAAGTCAAGCAGGTCCACCCCACAGAGCAGGGAGGGGGTTCTCGCACTCCACAGCCCTTGGGAATCCCCTGGGGAGTTTTAATCACACTGGTACTCAGTGCTACCCCAAAAGTGCAGATTGCATTTCTGGAGAATATGTCCCCTGGGTATCCTGTGAAATCTCCCCAGGGTGCTCCATGCAGGCTTGAGAACCACGGGACCAGCTCCTCCAGCTTCCACAGTGGACAACTTTACCGTGCAAGGAAAGCTGGTCTTATCTGAACTCCACAATTGGCTTCCTGGCTCGCTTCCTTATATGTCTAGTGCTAATGCTGTTTTCAGCTCTTTCAATTATGCGATTTCCTTATCTTTATACTATTGAGAATACCTTACAAGATTTCTTCAACGGCAACTAAATTTATCTGCCTGTCATTTTGTTTTCATTATCCATGATAGCAATCTCTCGCATAGCTTATGAGAACACATCAAGAGATTGGTTTTAAACAAACAAACACAACTCCACCCAGTCAACTTTCTTGCCGAGGTACCCAGGGTGCTTGCTGCCTTGGTGGCTCACACACAATCTGTGTCCAACTGCGGTGCTCATTCTGGCGGGCAAAGACTCTTCCCTGCGCCTGCGCCTGTGCCTGGGCGCTCTTATCCCCTGTTTCCTCCTTATCTCCGCAATCTGGGAGGCTGTGGCCCCAGTTTTGCTCCAATGAAAGTGATGATTCTAAAAGCTCGCTGAGAAATGTAGATGCATGGTCATCGTCAGAATGTTCTCGTTTTGAATGTGAATAGGCATCTGCTCATCGTGGTTGACCCTTGATGGCTTTTAGCTGTAGCATGTCTGTAAATAAATAAATAGATAGATAACAAGAATCTGCGCAACCCATCTCCTCTCTGCTTTGAGTTCATCCACAAAGGTCTGGATCCAGGGGGTTCATGACAGCGGCCAACCTAGTGCCTTTTTCATTATTACTGTGGGAAGAAAGCACACACAACAGCAGATCTACCCTCTCCACAGTGCTCACTCTCTGCACTACGTCGCACAACAGATCTCACTAGGACTTTTTCATCTTGCTTAACTGAAACTTTACACCAGTTCAACAGCAGCTGCTGTTCCGGTACTCGGGCAACCACTATGCTACTCTCTGCTTCTCTGAATTTGACTCTTTTGAGAATTAGGCAGAGCCAGGCACAGTGGCACACAGCGGTAATCCCAGCGCCTCAGGAGGCTGTGGCAGGAAGATCACAAGTTCAAAGCCAGTCTCAGCAAAAGCGAGGTGCTAAGCAACTCAATGAGACCCTGTCTCTAAATAAAATACAAAATAAGGCTGGGGATGTGGCTCAGTGGTCAAATGCCCCCGAGTTCAATATCTGGTACCCAATTCAAAAAAAAAAAAAAAAGGATTATGCAGTATTTGTCTTTCTGTGCATCTGACTTATTTCACTTAGCATAAAAGCCTCGGGTTTCAACCTTGTTGTATGTGGTCCTCCTCTTCAAGGCCAATTCATATTCTATTGTATGTATCGACCACATTTTCCTTATCCATTTATATATCAATAGAAAGTCAGGCTTTTCCACAGCTTGGATGCTTTGACTGAGGCTACCACAGAGACAGGAGTGCAAACATTTCTTCGAGAGTCTGATTCCAATTCTCTTGGATAAATACATAGTGGGATTGCCTGATCGTTTGGTTGTTCTATCTTTTATTTTTTGAGGACGCACCACGCAGCTTTTCACAGCAGTTGCTCCATTTGACAATCCTGCCAACAGTGGGCAAGGGTCCTACTCTCTCCGGGACCACACCAACACTTGTTACTTTTGGGTTCTCCATCCGGGCCAGCCTACTAGGTGTGAGACGCTATCGCCATGTGGTTTGGGGTTTGCATTTCTCTGATGACTCTCCAGTGCCCTTTTGAACCACAGCTGTGGCTCCCAGTGATCAGCCATCTACCTACCTGGACATGAGGTGCACGTGCCCCTACTTACAGACTGACACCACCTGCTCAGAGTCTAGGGTCCAATGGCGCGGTGGGCCGCCTTCTCTGCTCTTCCTCTAACCCAGGGTTTCGCTTCTGAGGGCACTGCTCAAAGTTCGAGGGAAGTGCTCTTCTGTTGCGGGGACTATCCTGGATATTGGAGGACATTTAGCAGCATCCCCAGCCTCTGCCCACCAGATGCCAGCAGTACACACACCGGTTGTGACAATCTTGATGTTGGTCAGCTTCCCCAGGGGAAGGGAGGCCTGCTAAGATTATAACTGGTCACCTATGAGAATCACCCAGAGACCTCACTCTCCTGGACATCAGCCCGACCAGGAGACTCAGCATCTCTGGGCACAAAGCCCCAGCACCCTCCTTGTGAAAGTGGTCCAGGGATTCCAAGGGGAAGCCAGCGCTGAGAACCTCTGTCCTGAAGCACCCAGCCTAATGCTGCCATGGAGCTTCTTAAAGTCCCTCTCAAATAGATTTATAACTGGCTCCCCCCTGAGCGACAACTGCATAGAAACAATACCAGCTATGGCATCAAGGGCTGTCTTGTGGAGTTTGCAATTTAATGAGGTCACGAGAATGTGAAGGAAATAAAGCATTCTTCATTCATAAGTCCACGTGGAAAATTACCTGGAAAGGGGATCTAAGAGGAATGAGAGAGAATGAATGCTCACCTGTAGGAGGTCAGCGGAGAGGTCACAAACCGGGAAGCGCAGGGGGAGAATGAGACCAAGGCTTCTTAGAGGCCAGGAGGGCGCTTTCTGTTTTTTGAAGTTCCTGGTATATTCTTAAATGTTACAAAATATTGTATTATGCTTTTGGCATTTACTTTTTTAAAAAATCTGTATTATAATTTGCATACCACAAAGTACACCATTTTGAATTCTTTAGGACAGTGATTTTTAGTATATTCATAGTTGCAGACTATCCTCAGTATCTACTTCCGGAATGTTTTCATGACCCCAAAAAACAACCCATGTGCCCATGAGCAAAAATCACCTCCCCTGACTCCCTGGAACCTCCCAGCCCTGGACACCTCTAATCCCTTTGTGTCTATGGACACACCTATCCTGGACATTCCGTATAAATGGCCTTTTGTGTCTAACTGTCTGGAGAGTGAAAGCAAAATAAAAGGGAAATCAGAGCCTTCCTCTCAAGAGCCAACGAAATAGAGTTCCTGAGATACGGGCTTTGGCAACCGACAAACGAAGATCAAATCTTATTTCCTCTACCCTCTAGCTCTCTGGTCCCAGGCAGAACCGCTGTCAGACGACCCAAAAGCACTGCAGTAGCCTCCTCCCCTGCCTGGCTCATCCCGAGGCCCAGTGGGCATTGCCTGGCCCTCCAGTTCTGCCGAGAAGAAAGAACAGGAAGTCTGGGGTGGCTCTATCTTTTCTGTGACTAGAAGGAGACACTCAAAAGAAACACTCTGCCACTTGTCCCGACCCCTCCCTTCCCTTGAAGGTTGTGTGAGAGCAAGAAGCTTGGACCACGTGGTGCTGTATTGTGACCACGCAGAAAAGGCCAAGAGGGTCCCAGGAATCCAGTCCAAATCCTGATACTGTTAAGCTACTGAACCAGTAACGGCCCCCTCACCGACTGGTGGACCAAACAGATCCGCCCCTGTGTGTCTAGGCTGAGATTCCTCGGTTTTTGTTCCTTGAAGCCTACCATATCCCTGACTGAGTCAGATTGTTATTTTGTTGCTATCATTAGTCCACACACTGGTCTGTGGGCTCCCTCATCGGTGGGCCAAGCTCCCCTTTCCATCTGCTGGGCATGGAGAGCAGTTTCCTGGTGGTAGGAATCTTTCTTTCCTTTGGGAACAAGCTCACAGGTGTCATCTGTCAGCCCAGGCATCAGGCCTGTACACTGCCTGCTGTGGCTTGGCTGTGGTGGGTCAAGAGTTCATGTTGGAAGCTTGCTCCCCAATGCTCTGGTGTTAACAGGTGGTCATACCTTTCAGAGGTGACCTTAGAGCAAGGTAATTATGTCATCAGAGACGCTGCCTCCTCCAGAAGAGGCCAAAGCTGCTCTTATAGAATGAGTTAGTTCCGTGAGAATAGGTTGTTATAAAAGAGAGATCCTGACCCCTGAGGCTCTCTAGTTTTCTGTCTCATGTGTGGTCCTCCTGCAAGCTTCCCCACCATCGTGATGCTGTCTGCCTTGAAGACCTCACCAGACACTAAATTAACGGAGCTGCCTGATCTTGAACCTACCAGTAATAATGATGAACTAAGTAACCTCTTTTCTTTATAAAAGCCTCAAGTATTTTGTTATAGCAACTGAAACTAAACTAATACACCATCCTATACCAATCAGAAACCACTCCCTAGGATTTGAATATTGAAAAGGCAAATTATTGGAGTTCATTTTGTTAAGTGGGCTGTGTTCCCATATTCAACCATGAGTGAATTCACTGGTTTATTGCAAAAATATATTTATTGAGTACTTAATATATGCTGTATTGAGAACATGAGATTAAAGAAAACATGAAATCCAGGAACTTACGTTCTAGAGAGGGAATCAGATAATACATACATTTGAATCTATATAACGTCAGTGGGCAACGAGGGCTCTGGGGAGAGGGTTGGATGTCAACAGGAACGGAAAAAACTTCTGTTTCAGAAGATAGTCAAAGAAGGATCAACAGAAAATGATGTTCGGGCAAAGAAGCTCTGGTGTGTGTTCCAGGCAGAAGGCAGAGCAAGTAGCAAAGGCCGCAAGGCAGCAAACTGCTTTGTGAGTCTGAGGAACATCGACTAGGAAGTCAGCAGAAGATGGGGGTGGGCCAAGACGGTTGGTAAGACAGTGGAGAAAGCAGCATGATCCAGATGGAGTCAGAGAAAGTTGATTACTAAGAGATGAGGACAGCTCCGAGCCAGTGGCCTCATCTGGCTGAGCTTCTGCCAGGATCCTGCTGGCCACTGGGCAGAGCAAGATTGTCAGGGGGGGAGGGAGACCAGTGAGGAGGTGATCGGGACATTTTGGGAAAGCCATGGCGCTGTCTGGAGCCAGGGTTATAACTGTGGGGTGGAGGGAAGTGGACAGCTTCCAGATATCTTTAGAGGTAGATAGAGCTGACCACATTTTCTGAAGAACTGAACGTGGCCTATGTGACAGACGGAAGAGAAGGATTGTCCCAGTATGTTGTCCTGAGGGCCTGGAGGAAGATAGGTGCCATTCGCCAAAGTGGAGAACCAGAAGCAGGAACCGGGTTTGGGTAGCCACGGAGACATCAGAAACAAAGATGGTGCCCATTCCCATTGGTGCCGCCTGGTAGCACTCAGGGGCTGCCTCAGAGAAGTGTGGACCCTCAGCCTTCCCAGTGATTCCGAGTTCCCAGTGGCTCCGGTGCAGTGTTTGATTCGGTTAGCCAGAGTTGTTAGTTTCTGTGGTTTGCAACCAGAGCCCCCGAACTGATAAACAAGATGGAGTCACTCTTACGTGTTGGCACAGGACACCAAACACCCTTCTTACCATGGGGAACTGTGTTCTCAGAAGCCACCCACAGATTCCCAGGTGAACCTTCGGACGCCACCCACTTCTCTGCTGGAGGCTGACTCTTCCTTGCATGGCGTCTCCCCTCAGAGAGACAGCTTCTGCCAGTACAAGGTGGGGAAGTGTCAAATACTATTAAAACTTGATTGCTAATTCAAATGCGATTGTGCTTGATGGGCCTGTCATGTAAAAGTGCACAATGTAGCTTAATAAAATTGATAGAACTCCCCTTGAAGATATTTTTGTCACAGAAGCACTGAATAAAACTGTCTCCATCAGCTTCTTCTGCCTCTTCCGTATTTTGCTAGTGACACGCTTTCACGAACTAGTCCAGGGCCCAGCAAAGCATGTTTTGCAGAGGAGGTTGGGGGAGAGGGGGAGAAGAGGAGGCCTGTGCAGGCTTCCCTTTTTATTTTGTGTAATTAGCCGGACCCCTTCTAACTGCCTAGTGACGCGGCTCATGTGGGTCACTGGAAAATCAAACCAAAGCCGTTTTGCATCCAAGTCATTTGTGATCAAATAAACAATCCACAGAGGCGACCGTCACTGACTCAAAAAGAGCCGATTATGAACACTGAGTCCAAAAATTAATCTGTTCAAGGAAACGTTTCTTTTTTTTCTCATCCAAGTCCAACAAGTGCTTTTGGCAGGGGACCCAAGAGAACTGCAGATTCACGTTCACTAACAAGATGGTGGCACGGGGCTGGGAAGGTAGCTGGTCTAGAGCGCGTGTAGAATGGCAGAGTGCTTGTGTGGCCAGGCAGGCGTCTGTGGGGCCCTGAGTTCAGCCCCAGCACACACACACACACACACACACACACACACACACAGAACCCACAAAGAAGAAGAAGGAGAACAAGTATCTGTTACCTGTTCAAGAAGGAGGTATGCTAGGCAGGGAGCGTCCAGTGCCAATACTCCACTACGGCACAGCGGAGTTTGACTTGGGTTATGGACACCACCAGCGTAGCCAGAAGTGGGAAAGGGATTTCTCAGCAGTAATCCTGACCAGCCCTGGAGGGATGCTGACCCGAGTCCAGAGCTCAGTGATTTGAGGAAATGACAGACCCCTGCCGCTCAGGACCCACGTCTGTAAAACAGATTCTCTACGTACTGTGAGGGGTGATACTCTTTTGAGTGGAAGTGACAGAAAATCCAAATCAAACTGACTTTAAAAGGGAAAAGGAAATTAATTGACTCAAATATTTGAAAATACTGAAGACAGAGCTGGCTTCTAGTACATCCAGATTCAGGAGCTTAACCTCTCTGACCCTTGACTCGGCCCCCTGGGCCCACACCGGCTTCACCGCCAGGCTGCCCAGGACAGTGGGTGGCTGCTCCTAGATCACCAGTTTTGTATTGAAATATGGAACGTCCGTCTCCTCCCCAGTCACTCAACCATTGGCCTGAATGGTGTCTCAACCCAGCCCAGCTCAGCGATGCTGTGGTTGACACGTGCCAGGGATGGAGCCCATCCGGAAGGAGCCAGTGCCCCTCCAACCACAGGGGACAGACTTGGGGAAGAAGAATTCCCCAGGGAAATGGTATCTGTTACCTGTTCAAGAAGGAGGTATGCTATCCAGTGCCAATACTCACTGTGTTCAGACTGCTGGGGAAATTCTGTGAGACAATACTGGCCTGACACTTTTTAACAGGCATTGGGGTTAAAAGGTTTTGGAACTAGATAGGAGAGGTGGTTACACAATGTTGTGAATGTACTAAATGTCGCTCAACTATTCATTTTAAGATGATCAATTTTATTTTATAGGAACTTTGCCTCACTTTTTAGACAAAGACTGCTTTGGGCTGCAAATAACAGCCCTATCCATGTGGTTTTAAAATAGACATTTTATTTGCTTATGCAACAGAAAGTATGGAGGTTGACAGGCCAGAGCTGGTCAATGAAGCTACCTGGGACCCAGGACTTTCCTCCTTTCTGCTCCACCATCCTCAGCAGGAGGCATGGATCTCCACAGTCACAAGATGGCTGCATCTCCTCCAAACCTCACACCTATATTCCAGATAGGAAAATGAAAAAGGTAAGGGTACAGTGAGGCTGGGAGAAAATTTCAGAAAAGCAACAAATTTTCACAGAAAGCCCAGCTTCAGTCCTACTCACCAAAACTGTGCCAGATGGCCAGCCCTTTTGATACAGAAAGTTTAAAAACAAAAGATACAGTCCTCCTGACATCACCTCCTAAAGCTCACTGATTTTTCAAGTGTGAGTTTCAATTCAGTTTATTTTTAGTCTTAAATGCGAGTTGATTGAACCAGGAGAAAGTGAACAGAAAAAAATGAAAAAGACCAGCAATCCTCTTATACCAATCATTAGCCTCTTCCTTTCTTTTTCTTTTAGTTTCCTTTTAACTGTACCTGAACTGCATCAGAAACAGACCCTTACCCTAGAAATATCCAGAATGCAGACATTCCACATTCCAGATTCTAGAATGCAGTTTCCAGATTCCAGATTCTCTGCCTGCAGTTACCCCCAGGGAGTAATCATTTTGGGAATGGCTTTACTGCTCAGTCCTGAATCCTTCCCGGGTGTGCACAGGAAATCAGCGCACACTCAAGGTACAGTGGACACACAGACGTGTTTTAGTAAAGAGAGTCTGTGGAGGGGACCAGAGGGGGCACAGCTGGCCTCAGCTGCCATCCAGACATGGAAAGGGTATGGTGAATGCTAGAAGAATCTCAGGAATTATTTTCACCCTGGAACCCATGTCTTGATTTCCAGTGTCAAGTTAATTGTAACAGATATGTGCCACATGAGAAAATATCACTAACATAAAGTATAAATTACTTTTAAGATGAACAGAAACTCCATTTCCTAATAGAAATATACTTCAGAGTATTTGTTTTTTTAACTCACAAAAAAAAATTATTGGTTATTTTTAAATAAAATAAGAATTTTTTAATTGAAAATCCCCCTCATAGACCCAATCTGTGGGGAAAACTTGCTCTCTCTAGCATCTATCTCAGAATTATTTTTATATTTCTATATTATATATTATATTATATTATTTTTATGTTACAAACATACACAGCTGTTTTCCTCCCCGCCATGCTGGGCTTCAAACCCAGATCCTTGAACAGGCTAACCAATTGCTCTAGCACTGAGCCACATCCCAGCCCTTTTTATTTTATTTTGAGAGAGGGTCTCCCTAAGTTTCCCAAGCTAGCCTCAGACGTGCGATCTTCCTGCCTCCGTCTTCAGTAGAGAGAATTAGAGGCACGCGCCTCTGTTTCTGGGTAACATACACACATTTTTTTAAAACAAAAACTAAGTCATATGACAATACGAACAGGAACACTTATTCTGTCTTCCACGTATCTCCCCCATGGAGGGACCACAATCCCAGTTACACCCTGCAGAAAAGTGAGGTACTTGGTTGATGCGTGGTGTCCACCAGGCCACAGTTCTCAATGGGGAGACCTAGATGTTAAAAGGCTGGTTGTAACTTTCTTCTCTGCCCCGGAGCCCTATGATCTTTGAGACAGCAATCAATGACGAGTAAAACTTTGGTCTAGGTGGGTTAAGCCAAGTGTACATGGGTGCACCTCAAAGCTACATCCTCCAATAAAATTTTCACCAGTAATGAAACTCATGTTTTTATCTCTGTCTGCCTGACTTGTGTGGCTATCACTCAGTTAGCTCAGAACTTAGATAAAAAAGAAGAATATTACTTTACTGGGTCCCCATCGAACTCCACCATATGCATGTTGGTTAGGAGTTTTTCATATAACAATATTTTGTGGATACCTTTCTACATTGATAGCTAAATGGAGTCCTTAATGAGTAAGGTTAAAGATTATGTCACCCACTTGAATGGATACTACAAAAATATGTTGCACATTATACAATAATTTATTTGGTTAACCCACTATGATGGGCACTTGAGGGCTTTCAGTTTTCACTAAAGAAGCAATCGTGGAATGAATATCTTAGCATCTACACTATTGTTTCCCTAGAAAATTCGTACAAGTGAAGCTACCAAATCAAGGCTTATGGACGTGTAAAGAAATAGTACTCATTTCCAGATTTCCTTCCTGAAAGTTTATAACAGTAAAACCTCAAGTGTCTATTTTCCCACACCCTCGCCAGCACTGAGAATTTTCCTTTTGATCTTTTCCGTTTAGCTGACATAAAAATGGCACCCGAAATTTTTTCTTTTTTGCAATTTTGTTATTACTGAGGCTGCATAATTACTCATTTGATTAATATGTTCTTCTATGAATTGCCTGAGGATATCACATTTTATTACTATAGCCAATGTCCATGGAGACGTTTATTCAGTGTCAAATCACATCACAAATGCTTTCCCCAGCCTCTTTTCCTACCCCTCCTCTAATGGACCTGTCCAAAAGTCAGGATTCAGAGTTTCAAGCAACAGAAACCATCTCTGGCTACTTTGAGTGGAAAGGGAATTTAATAAAGAATGTATGTGGTCCTTCCTACATGCAGAAAAAGAACCAAGAATACAGGGAGATCCGCCAAAAGAATGCTGAAAAATATACTGCAGAACTGCCCAAGTGGGTTGTTACTACCCCTTCTGAATCCAGACCCTCAAGCTGGCACCCCTGCATCTGGGTGTGGGCCTTAACCCTGCCCCTCAGCCCTGCAGCTGCTAGCCCCAAGCCCCCACGGGGCTCTCACCCTGCTCATTGCCAGCATGGATTCTTCTGCACGGTACCTACTTTGTCACACAAGCAAGGATCTCAGGATCTGGGATGGGAGTCTGATGGCAGCTGTGCACTAGCTGCAAGAGAAACTGGGAAGGCCAACCTCTGCCCTCTCTGTGATGCATGAGCTTCACAGTCCCAGGAAAAAAAATAAAATGCAAAAGAAAGGGTTTGCAGATCCCAGAGAAAATAGTGAACGTCCACCACAGTTCTTGAGGTCTAGATCCACATCTGTGTCACACAGGGAGCTTTAGTGTCTGTTCCAAGGCAGGTGATCAGGGTCCCGCCTCACCCCCATCCATCTACTACCTCGCTCATATTATGCTCACTCCTCTGTCTCTCTAGGGCGCTCCTCTTTCTTCCTCCTGTCAGAATGCTGGCCCACACTACACTCCATTAAAAATGATATATAAAATAAATTGCAGAATCTGAAGTTTCAAACCGTCTCCAATAAGACCAAAATCAACTCGTCCTCTGCTTCCTTCTTGCTACATTTAGAAGGAGACTTTTAGCACATTCTTGGGAGGATGCGTTTCTCCAGGATGGAAGACAAACATTCTCTAACGGACAAGGTCCCTCTCCTCCTGGGACCTACAAAGTTAAAAAGAAAAAAGAAAGAGAGAGAGAAAGACAGAAAAGTTTGCCTAAGGCATGAATCCAAATTTCTTCCAACCATCCCTTCCTACT
This sequence comes from Callospermophilus lateralis, assembly GCF_048772815.1. Classification (NCBI taxonomy): domain Eukaryota; kingdom Metazoa; phylum Chordata; class Mammalia; order Rodentia; family Sciuridae; genus Callospermophilus; species Callospermophilus lateralis. Next base: position 190,532,849 of record NC_135307.1, read on the forward strand.
CTTCCTGCGGGGGTTGATCACCTAGTACTGATGATGAAAATCATGACAGTGGAGCCAAGTGCTTTCATCGCTTCTGGGCCTTTGGGCTGAGATCAAGTGATAAGTGCATTCAGCTTGGTTGGCTTCCCCTTTGCTACCCTGGATGGTTCCTCCTGGATGATGCTTGGACAGTTGTGCATCCAACTTCAGCTACCGCTGCCCTTGAGGTGCAGTGATTTTCATGATAGTGACTGAGATGCCTCTTTAATGAGCAATCAGGACAGGAAGGGGCTTCTGCACTCATCCACTGAGTCAATCACACTAGAGACCCCCCAAAGTTAGAATGTATGGACTGGACCCCATAGCTACCAAACATGCCCTGGAAAAAATATCCCCAAAAGCACATCAAAAATAAAGCAGCGAGCCAGGCATGGTAGCACACTCCTGTAATCCCAGCAACTCAGGAGGCTGAGGCAGGAGGATCCCAAGTTCAAGGTCAGCCTCAGCAACTTAGCACAATATCCTAAGCAACTTAATGATTCCCTGTCTCAAAATTTTAAAATAATAATAATAATAAAAAGGGCTGGGGATGTGGCTCAGTGGTTGAGTGCCCCTGGGTTCAATCCCCAGTACCAAAAAAAAAAAAAAAAAAAAGGAAAGAAAGAAATACAGCAGCTGTTGTCTTCAGGACATTGAATTAATGGGTTTTTTTTTTAGTGTTTTTATTTTCTAAATTTTCTACCGTATTTATGCATTCCAGTGTTTTTAAATATCGGTTCTTGTTGTTCCACCCCCCCTGCTGCTCCCCTCCTCCCTTCATCTCTCCTGCTTCCCAGGCCCCCCTGCTTCCCAGGCCCCCTCACCCCGCCCTCTCCCTCGACCGCTCATTCTCCCGCTCACCCCTGGTCTGGCCTGAGATTAAATTTATCTGTGTCCTCATCTTCTCCCCCTGGTACTGCAGCCCCCTTGTGGACATTGACTCCATTTAATTTTTTCTTTCTTTAGCCATGACCGACACCGTGGCTCACACAAGGTGGAGTCTCAGCCACTGTTCAGAGTTGACTTCTCTTTTTTTTTTTCTCTCTCTCTTTAACCAAAGGTTTATCTTCTCAGAAAAAAAGGGGGGGTGGGGGGGAGGTGGGCCTGCAATGTCACATCTCTCTAAGAAATCAACCCCGCTTGGACCTGGCCATGTCCCTGAAGACCTGAGGCCGAGGCTTTTCATGAAACCTGCACACTTTCGCACCTCCTTCCAAGCCCCAGGTGGATTCTGGGGGAGACTTCTGGGACCACCTCCCACATCAGGCTCTACTGGGTGATTCCAGGGTCAAGCAGCAAAAACATGTGATGTTGAGGGTGGGGTTGCTGACATCATAGGTTAACCTGCCCTGAGGACAAGAGACCCCAGCAAGAGGTTCTGCAGCCACATACTTGCAAGTGCACAAGGAGGTGCATCTCCTGCAGAGTTGCTGGAAATATGTAAAAAGTGGATCCAGGCTCAATCTCTGATAAGTAAATGAAAGAACACCCATATAGACCAGAATGTTCTCCAACAGTTGTAAACAAGGAGACAGCCTGCCTGTAGGAAGATGCAGGGATTGGCAGGACACGCTTCCTAGGAAAAGCCACCAGTGCATCAGCAGAAGGACCACGGGCACAGAAGGTAAAAGCAACAAATGCTGAAGCTTCTTTCTGAACTGCACACACTCACAGGAAGTGTCTGGAGAATCCACATTTGACTGAACAGTGAATACTTCTGGGGAAGGAAGAGGACTTGCAGGAAGGGCTACACCTTACCTCTAGGTTAAAAATCATGCAATTGAAAGTTTATTGTTTGAATTTTTTGTTTTCTTTATATATTACATGTGTAACTATAAAAGTTTTAAAAAGGCGGCTTGGGAGGCTGAGGCAAAAGGATCACGGGTTCAAAGCCAGCCTCAGCAACGGCGACGCACTAAGCAACTCAGGGAGACCCTGTCTGTAAATAAAATACAAAATAGGGCTGGGGACGTGGCTCAGTGGTTGAGTGCCCCTGAGTTCAATCCCTAGCACCAAAAAATAAATAAAATAAATCTTTAAATGGAAGGATAATTTCAGGATAAATTAAGAATTCCCAAATACTCCTAGAAGAAGCCTTTTGTACAAAATGGAAGTCCATTTATTAAATTTTGAACAGCTAAATTTTACATGCCTATGATATATCAATATCATATTAAACTTTAGCTTTAAACTGTAAGAGTTTAAGAAAAATGAAACAGTGGAACCAAATTGGGAAAAACCATTAATTAATGTATTTTTTCTTTCCTGACAGTAAGGGAAAAGTCATAATTCATTTTAAAGGTGGCACAGCTTGGTGTGGTTTTAAGAACATTGTCATTTCATGCAACATGATTTGAATTAAATCCTGGGAGGAAGGTAAAGAATCTAGAGCGAGAATCAAAGACAGGAAAAATCAGCCATGGTTATCATGCAGACAGTAAGAGCTTAAAAGACTGAAATCCTGAAAAACAAATTGAAAGATCATCCTGGAAATTGTTTTAGATAACAATAGTCATTCCGGAAAGCCTGACAGAAGTACGTACCTAGACCACACAACCTCTCTTTGTCTTTTCAGTAAAGATCTGAGCAGACAGTATTAATATTTACAATACATTTTCTTTGAGCAGTAACACATATAGAGAAACAATTGTCAAAAGACCTTTGGGATTACAATAATTTAAACTTATGTCTTTTGCTTCTGTCGTTCCATAATACCACTGGGACTTTATACATATTGAAAGATTCAGGGTCATGTTATACTTCTTAAAGTGGAATTTCACACATATAAGCAGAAAATAAAGCAATGTCTTGGAGGAAATTTCATAACATGCTCAACAAGAATTGTATCAGAATTCATAGCCCCATAGTCATTTTTTTATTATTTTTATGAAAAGGAAAAGAATGTTAAATACACAACTAAATAGCGCCCTCTAGTGAGAAATACTATTTATACAAAACACTCAGAATTTGACCTATTTCCAGAAAATACTGCATCTCAGATTTGCTATGGATAAAACAAACGATGCTTAGAATATAGTGCTTGAAATCACAACATTCTTTGTTTAAAGCCCTTACATTTTTTAATGTTTCTTCTTTTGGACTAGTAAATGCGATGGATTAAAATATCCTTTTCTTCTCGAACACATCAAGGCTTCAGACCACAATTGCTTTTCTTATTAAAATACACTCCTTTGTTTAGAAATCCTGGAACACAAGCATGACCCCAGAGGAATCATAAGATGGGGACACATTTACTCCCGCTTAAATATGTGTCTCTTCTTTGGGCTTCTGCACAAATCTGCTGATTTCATCTTGTGACCTGATGCAGACAATGATAACAACCAAATTAAAACCCCTCTTTAGGCAGAGAGACGCCAATGACGCCTGCTGCAGTGTATTTCAGAAAGCACCCAGGAAGGGGATCTTCACATGATCATTAATCACACGCCTCTGCTTGGACAAGATAGCACAGCACACAAGCCAAGGGGGAAAGATTTGAAAACCCAGCATGTTTAGAATCAATGTGCATCACAAAGTTCGCAACAGGGAGTTCCACCAAAACAACCGGTTTCTCCCAAAAACAACAATCATGGAACACTTTAATTAGGAGAGCACTTAGGGCTCACTCGACCTGGTGTCACATTCCCGGTCTTTACCACCCATCTGTCTGGCCATTGATTCAATATTTGTTTTGCACCAGCTGACTTTTATTTTTAAACAGGAAAACCATGGTCATATACCGCCAATAGGAACTAACCATAAAAATTTAAAGAAGGAAAAGCAAACGATGTGATTTCAGATACCTTGAGGTTTGTCTTGAGGCCGGCTTTTCTGTTTAAAAGGGGAGATTGAAAGAGCAGAGAGGAGTTTGGGTGTAAGTGTCCGAGCCATGAAAGAGAGGCTGGTGTTGACGGCAGTTCACACCTCCCGGGGCACTGCGAGGACTAAACAAGTTAACACCTAAGAAGCAAGCATCCGCAAGAGTGCGAGTCCCTGGGTCACCCTTAGACACAGGAAGTGAGAGCCCCGAGCTAGGCACCATGCCTAAAGCCCTGCTCCAAGATGGTCAAGTCCGCTTCTGGGAGGTGAGTTTCAGAAATGACGGGGTGGGGTGTCCCGGGCCAACCAGGAACTCATGGCACCCCCACTTCTGGTTGCCCTTCAGATACTCTCTACCCCATCCCTGAAGCTCCTCATGGGGTGGTGTGGGGTTCCAGGTCCTGGAGGCCAGCCTGCCAGCCGGTGGCTGTCTGCCGGCCGCAGAGCACCACCTCGTGTGACTGCAGAAGTGGAGTTAACATGTCGAGGGCAGCTAACGTGCGCTGAGCCCCATTCATATTGGACTCAGGGCGACATCAGGGTTCTGGACCGCAACTCCAGGCTGGGCTCCAGGCCAGATTCTCACCCACTGGTGCCCCCAAGACACTCAACCTCTGGGTTAGAGCACTCGAGGATGGGCCTGCAGCGACATCCTGTACTGTGGGTCCCGGGTATTATCTCCCACGCCCTCCACAGGCTTGCACCCCCGACAGGCAGTTCTCTGGATGTCCACACTGACCTTCAGCAAGGGCTTTGAAGACTGTTGCTCCCCAAACCAAGGGCCTTTCCAATTGATGTCCTCTCCTCCTGTTTCATGCAGTGACAGTGACGTGCCTTCCCCACTGGGTCTTAAGACTTGCATGAATAAGAACGCTCTTCTCACCGGCTCCTGTTCCCCCCAGTGTGAGGTGTGGAAGGCAGAGATAAGATCACTAAGAATGCCAGGGTCGCCACCTAAAGAGTCCATAGAGGTTAGTGGTGGGAGATGCTCTGAAGTTCCAAGTGGTAGATTAACAAGACTGGAAGACAAATGACTGTCTCCTGCTTTCCTGCATACTCTGGGCCCAATTCATTTGTGGCCACCATTGGAAGAAGCACACAGGGTCATCCAGAGAGCCAGTGGGGGCCGGGTTCACAGGGCCCCAACAGATGAAGCAGCCTCAGGCCTGCAGGTGTAGGAGGCTTCCGGGCAACAGGAACACGAAGGTCTATGCCATCTCAGTACAACCAGGTTCCAAAGAGCACGGCAGAGTGACAACAGTGCTGCTGCCTTGTTCTCTTGGTGGAAGAGATGAAATTAGCTCAAGTCAGTCACTGGACCATTGAGGAGCAAGAGGTGGCTTCTGGGCCTCAGTAGGAGCCAGTCATGTCAGGCACTAATGCAAGCTCTGGTTGAACAATAAACAAACTTCTAAATACATCTTCTCTTCTTCCATGAGTCACCACACCTCATACAGACCCATGAGTTTTGTAATATATGTCTTTAATCAAATTGCTTACATAGACAAGAATCCTGAAAAAAAAAAAAAAAAAAGTTTGTTTGGGACCCCACAATTCCTAGGGGTGCCCTGATGAACATTATATAAGTGGTTGCTAATTTCACAAGAAGTTGAATATCAGGAAAATGCATCTGAAAAGACACCAAGGTAATGACACCATAGTTAGTTAGAGATCCCGCAATCCCAGTGCTGGATATAAAGTCAAGGTAAATGAAATCAGTATGTCAAAGAGACAGCTGGACTCCCGTGTTCATTGCAGGATTATCCACAACAGCCAAGATATGGAATCAACCAAAGTGCCCATCGACAGATAAGTAGGTTTTTAAAAATGTAATAAACACACATGCAGGAATATTATTTAGCATCCGAGAAGAAGGAAATTCTGCCATTTTCAGCCACATGGATGAACATTATGTAAAGTGAAATGAACCAGGCACAGAAAGATAAATGCCACGTGATCTTATTTATATGTGGAGTCCTAAAAAGTTGGATTCAGAAGAGGAGCCAGGCTTGGTGACGCACACCTTTAATCCCAATGACTCAGGAGACTAAGGCAGGAGGATTACAAATTCCAGGCCAATCTCAGCAACTTAGAGAGACCCTTCTCAAAATTAAAAATAAAATGGGCTGGGGATGTACCTCAGTGGTAAAATGGCCCTGGGTTCAATCCATAATACCAGAGAAAGAAAGGGGTGGGGGGGAGAGAGAGAAAGAAAGAAAAAGAAAAAGAGAAAGAATAGTAGGCTGCAGGATTACTGGGGACAGGGGAAGGGGGGCTGTTGGAGAGATGTTGTTCAAAGAATAGCTTCAGACAGGAGGAATAAGTTTGAGAAATATATGGTTCAACATGGTGGTCATACACAATAACAATTTGTTATATTCTTGAAAATTGCCAAAAAGATTTTAAGTACCCTTACCACAAAAAAAAAAAAAAAAAAAAAAACAGAGAAAAGTGTGTGAAGTAAGGTATATGTTAATTAGCTGGATTTAGACACCCCACAAAGTTTACAATTTTTCAAGACAACATGTGGTACACTATCAATATATACAATTTTTATTTGTCAACTTAAAAAATAAATTGAAAATTAAAACTGCAATCAACTCTGCCATAGCAAATTCAGACACATTCTCCGTTTTTCTTGGTTCATAATTTACCCTTCTCTCTTCACATGTCCCACTAGACATCAACCATCCCCAAATGTGCTGATTCTCGGATGTGTTTGGAAAGTACTCTGGGTTGGCTGCGTCTGGTTGAACAAAGCTTATGGGTCTCCACCCCAAACCTGCTGACCCGTCTGTCTTCTCTGAGGACGTCCCTGAGATCAGGATTTTACGAGACCCCAGGAAGCTCTGGAAGCCAGCTGCATTAGGGCAGCCCTGGCTCTGCGCATGTTGGGAGGAGCAGCCACGGCTGCCTTGCAGCTTCCCACAACCAACTTCCAGAACAGAAAAAATACGCTTAATTGAAAAGTTTCAATATGGACCAAATCCAACATTTTTTTTTTTCAACCTTTTATAGCAAAATGATGGATGAGGAAATCCATGAGCTTCATGATTTGTTTGTGAATTTACTGATGACACCAAAATACAGTCAAAAGACTAAGCCTTTTGAAGGTAAAAAATGGCAGATCCCTAGTGAGGATAAATGTGGGGCATGGCCATCTAGTTGAGAAAAGAAACCTTCTTATTATTTAAATTAATTGATTTTTGGGGCTGGGGATGTGGCTCAAGTGGTAGCGCGCTCGCCTGGCATGCGTGCGGCCCGGGTTCGATTCTCAGCACCACGTACAAACAAAGATGTTGCGTCCGCCGATAACTAAAAAATAAAAATATTAAAAAAAATAATAATAAATAAATAAATAAATAAATAAATAAATTGATTTAAATTACAATTAATCGTGGCCTGAAGGTTCAAGAATATAAATTTACCAATGTTTCCACTGAATCCTGGGTCATTACACATTATGAGTATATATGTATACATATATTTCCTCAAGAGGAAATACTTCCAATATAAATTCAAATAATAATGTTTTAAGGTTTAAAAGATGCAACCAAAAATTAAAGAATCACATAGCTAATACCTGACTTTAAAAAAAAAAAAAAAAAAAAAAATCCATTCCAGAAAAAAACATCTCTTGGGCACAAATAGAAAGATTAAACAATATAAGTAGATTATTTATATATGCTGCTTTTACTTTACTACTGAAAAAATGTGTGTGTATTGAAATTATGTGCTGAAATATGCCTGGAAAAGAAGTTGTTGTTGTTTTTTTTTATGTTTATTTCTTAGTTGTACACAATACCTTTGTTTTGTTTGTTTATTTTTATGTGGTGCTGAGGATCAAAGCCAGGGTCTCACATGTGCTAGCCAGCACACTCTACCGCTGAGCCACAACCCAGCCCCTGGAAAAGAGGTTTTTAAGATAAGCAAATGATTAAGGTAGAAGGCCTAGGGCTGGGGCTGGGGCTCAGTGGTTGAGCACTTGCCTCGCATGTGTGAGGCACTGGGTTTGATCCTCAGCAACACATACGAAAATTAAATAAATAAAATAAAGGTATTTTCCATCTACAAAAAAAATTTTTAAAAAGATAGAAGGTCTCTCACTTCTGTGGTTTGTTGAGAAGTAGGGAGAGAAGAGAAAGAAAAGAGAAAGAAGAAGGGAGGAGGGAAGTGGGAAGAAAAAACTGCCAGGTTTTTAAATACTAAAAGAACACCGTTGGCCAGCGTGGTGATGCACACCTGTAATCCCAGGGTTTTGGGAGGCTGAGGCAGGAGGACTGCAAGTTCAAAGCCAGCCTCAGCAAAAGCAAGGCACTAAGAAACTCAGTGAGACCCTGGGGATGGGGATGTGGCTCAGTGGTGGAGTGCTCCTGAGTTCAATACCTGGTACGAAAAAAAAAAAAAAGAACAACTTTACACACTCAAAAATTCATATTTGATCATGCTGTAAACATTAAAACCAAACTGTAGGAAGCCGCCTCTGAGAGTTTTGTATTTATTTGATTGACAATATTTGAATAACCCATGAAAACACCAGCTGAATTTCAAAGTGATTCAGCATTGCATGAACCAAAACTGAACATGGACTTACCCTTTTAAATTATATGATATGTTACTATCAGTATAAGTGTATCCAATACATGTGTCTAATTTTCGCCTACACTGCTAGAAAATAATAGGTAACAAAAGCTTTTAAGAAATACACATTTGTATAAGTTCCATTTTCTTTTCTCCTTATCTATTGATACTATGTCTGGTGCTCTAATACTGGTGGTTGTCTTGATGACACAAATTACACAGAAACTCACTATTTTCCCCAAATCTTATCCATCATTCAAATTCCAAAGCAAAAAAAAAAAAAAAAAAAAAAAAAAAAAGTTGCTCTAAATGAATTTCAACCTTCTATTCATTTAAAAAGAAGCAAGAGAAAAATACACTCTATCCATTGCATAGTGATTTGCAAATATTGTGTTAGTGGGGGGGGGGGGGCGGGGAAGCCGGACAGGACTGGTTTTTAAGTCCAGATCAATAAACATCACTCAGTGTAAAAAACACACCATCTCATCTATAATGCTGGAACCTGTGCTAGAATAAGATTTGTAGACTAAAATCTCTACAAAGAACATTACCCTGGGTAAGATTTGGTGAGTACGAGTTAATAAATTTTTTTTCAGGCCAGCTCTTAGCATGGACTCCTTTGTTTGAATTTTGGTTTTGTTCCTCTCTGTCCCTCCCTCATGGGGTCCAACCTGGAAACAGCATCACTCTCAAGCTCGTTAGTTTGATAAACTGGCCTAAGTGTGCAGCAACAGTGGGTACCTCCTGCTCAGGAGCACTTATGAGCCTCCAGGGAATTCTGAAAAACACCAGCAAGTGTTTAGGTACTGAATCACAGCCAAGTATTCTGAATCTTTAATTTTTTTTTTTCTTTGAGGATGTCAGCATTAAAATATAGAACGTGCTTCTCCCGCTTGGTTTCCATTACTTGTAAAGCATTTGGGAGCTGCTAGGATGGAATCTGCTTCATCCCAGGCATGAGAGCATGCTACGCTCCAAGAGGCATTAGCGCTTCCTCTGCTGGTCTTCTTTTACATTTTCGACCCAACCATATAATAAAAAAGAGGAAATACTAAAACCAGGTGCCGGCTTCCAAATCCATCATGTTTCGCATCGTATTTTTCTGCCCGTTGTTCTCACCTTTGCTGCTGAGATAATGCATGTTGAAATCAATTTCCAGAGATAACCACTTTGTTTTCAGCTATGACACATCCATCATGCAATAACCAGGCAATTACGACATGGCAAACCTAAGGAATCAATGATTTGTTAGAAAGGTGGTTTAAGTTATGTTAAAAATTAAAGTTCACTGAAAAGGCAAAAAAAAAAAAAAAATAAGACCAGGAAACAATGTCTGTATAAGTAAGAATTTAAAACTTAAATTTAGGTGAGTTTTTTGTTGGCTGATGTTTGCCTTTAATCAAACATGTTCAATATTTATACTTTGATACTTGAGGCAGCTGTTAAGGAGAAAGAGAGATTACAACTATTTTGTCTCCAATCTTAACCTCACCTCTCTTTGTTTACCATCTGTCCCAGGCTTTTTAAACAAATTACACTGGCAACTTTACGTTCAGATATTTATCCACTTATAAATAAGGAAAATTATAGGTTCAAGGATGTTGAATGTACCAAGTCGTGACATTAACGAATTAGAGACAACTGTCTATCCATAGGGAAGGGCTAATACATTTTTGTTACAGTTATATAATGAGGATATAGAATGTTTTGCAGTCATTGTGAAGAATTGGTAGATCTGCATATGCTGAGGTGCAAGCCTATCCAGGGGACCCATTGCTGAGTGGGGGAAGCATTCGCATTCAGAAAGCATAGTAGGAAGTCATGTGTTAATAAGTATCCATAGACACGCGTGAGCATTTCTTGCATTTTTGTAACATAAATACATTTATTAATCTCCATATTTTTTAAATGATTCTTTAAAGGATCCAAATGTGTACCAAACAAGGTGTTAGTAGTTATTGTATTGAGCAGTCATACAAAAAGCATATTCATTCTTTACTCATATCCATATCACTTCCTAAATCAAAGAGCTTATGTTACTTTAAACAATGCTTATCTTGTCTCTATACTGTTTTAGCAGAGAAAGAAAACATGACATTCACATGAGGCACAGAACTATAATACAAATACACACACACACACACACAGATATATATATATATATATATATATATATATATATATATATATATATATATATATATATATATGGTATGGGAAGAGAAAATGACTAAAATACCTAGTTTTAAAAGTGCATAATAATAATAACACCATCTAACATGCCAAAAGGATAATTAAAATATTTCAGCTGATGGTGGGAACAGACATTGCACAGCCATTCTAAGGAGCCCTTTTGCATCACACATCTTGAGCTTTACAAACACTGTGTCCCAAAACTAAATATTTTCACTTCTAAAAACTTAGCCATGTCAATGTTTATGGCAGCTCAATCCACAACAGCTAAGCTATGGAACCAACCTAGGTGTCCTTCAATAGATGAATACATAAAGAAAATGTGGTATATATATTCAATGGAATATTACTCACCTTTAAAGAAGAATGAAATTACAGTGTTTGTCAGTAAATAGATGGAGTTGGAGAATATCATGCTAAACAAAATAAGCCAATCCCAAAAGACCAAAGGCTGAATGTTTTCTCTAATATGCAGATGCTATTCACCATAGGAGGATGGGCACTAGAGAAGAATAGAGTTACCTTAGATTAGTAGAGGGAAACGAGAGAGAGGAAAGATAGTAGAACAAAACAGACATTATCACTGCATGTATATATGTGACTGTATGACCAATGTGATTCTGCAACATGTACCCTCAGAAAAATGAGAAATTATATCCCATCTATGTATGATATATTAAAATGCATAAATGCATTCTACTGTCATGTATAACTAATTAAAACAAATTAAAAATTAAATTTAAAAAAAATTAGCCTAAAAATAGGAGGATCACAAGTTCAAGGCCAGCCTCAGCAATTTAGCAAGATCCTGTCTCAAAGCAAATTTTTTTTTTAAAAGGGCTAGGGATGTGGCTCAGTGGTTAAGGGTCCCAAATCACCATGCTAATGGGCCTTTCCAATTGATATCCTCATCTGCTTCTAATATATGTCTGCCCCACCCCATCAAGCAGATATGAAAGAAAAATACATAAAAATAGTATTGACCATTCTCTGAAAGGTGGGATTTAAGAGTAATTTTAATGTTTTCATTATATTTGGAAAATATTTTCCAAATTTTTTTATATAAATGTAGGACTTTTCATATAAGAAAGATGGTCATATTACTACTTTAGCAGAAACATTAAATTTTTAAACCACTTGAATCTTAGATCTATTAGACTTAGAGCTTGAAACATTCCAATATTCTCCACCCATATATGGTGGATAAATATTATTTTACCTCATTGGATTCTCCTGCCCCAGCAATGCCCCTGACCCAAGAGTTTGGTGATTCAGAGAGTCCCTAATCCCCAGGCCCCCTGCTCCTGCTACCCTTGACTTAGTGAGTCTCTGCTACCTGATGTTGTGAATTCCTGATCCATGCCAGGTCTTATCCTCTGGACCACTAAATGCTCCCTCTGGGCCAGAACAGGGTGTCTTACACATCATTGTATACACAGTGTGTTACACAAATTGGGAACTAAATAACATGGCATCTCACATGACAAAGGGGTTAGGGGTGTGGCTCATTGGTGGAGCCCTTGCCTAGCATGTGTGAAGCTCTGGGTTCCATCCCAGTACTGCTAAGAATAAGGATGAAGAAGGAGGAGGAGGAGGAGGAGGAGGAGGAGGAAGGGGAGGGGAGGGGAGGGGGAAGGGGAGGGGGAGAAAGAGGGGGAGAAAGAGGGGGAGAAGAAATGATTAAGACAAATAGAAAAATTAGAAAACTTAGGTAAGGAAAAGGAAAGTAGATGAATTATTCACAATACCAACACCCAGAATGTGGACCAGATGTGTTTGGTTGTATTGGCACATGTGGGCTACAGTTAATAATATCATAGTGCATTTGGAATTTTTGACTAATGAGGAAATTTGGCTGCTCTTGCAGCATACACAGCAAAAGGAAAGGCAACTCTGGGAGATGAAGGACATGTTAATTTGCCTCATTATAGTAACCATTTCATATGAGTCTCATAACATCATTATGTGCTGTATTACAACATTTGTATTTTTTAAAAAATCAATAATGAGGAAGGGTTAGGGTTCGGGTTCGGGTTCGGGTTAGGGCTAGGGTTAGGGTTCGGGTTCGGGTTAGGGTTAGGGATAGGGTTAGGGTTAGGGATAGGGTTAGCCATCCCTTTCTCAACACACAAGGCTGAGCCCCGCTCACAGCCAGAAGCCCCTCCTAGATAGAGGCTGAGGGCTTGTCCTTTCAGTCTTTTAAATCGGAAGAGCTGACATCTCAAAGAAACACTTCGAAAAGGAAGATCTGAGTTGACACCCGGGCATCCCTCTTCACGCGGACCAATGTTTATTGAGAGCACACAGCGCCGTGTGGCCCACGAAGAGGCCCTTGCACGTGGGTGTAAAGGTGCACATTCAAGATGACCAGAGATGACAACCTATTATAGAAAAGCACTGAAAACAACAAAGTGTCCACTCGTAGCCGGCTGGTCATGTCCTGTGCTACATGCTGGCCATGGCGTACACTGTCGTCGGATTCCTTAATAAGGATCTGCCTCTGCGCTTGCACAGCTCACCTTATCCACCCACCCTAGTCCTGAATCCCCCATTGGAGGAAGGGGAAGTGTGGGAGGAGAAGGGGCCGAGGAGGGGAGGGAGAGGGAGCCGCTGAGAATGAGGGGGGAAAAAGAAGACAGAAAACCTGGGACCCAGAGACAGACCCCAGCCTGAGAGAACAGTCAGAGATGTCCCCAAGGACTGCTGTGCAAAGGGCAGCAGACTGTGTGCCCACAGGGGACTGGTGAGCGGCCCCCAGAGCATGCCTGGGTCTGCAGGTTCTGCAAACAGCCCAGTTAAAGGTTCTGATAACCTGGCACTTCCTAGAACTTTGGAAAATCACACCAAAATCTATGCAGTGTGATTTCTTACCAGAGGGCAATAGAAGGGGGTTGGGGAGTTAAACCTCAGCCTGCCACAGGCTCCGCCCAAATTCCACTGAGTCTCATGGTGCTTTTCAATGAATCCAGGTCTCACTAAGGAATACTCTGAAAGTACAGCATAGGAAACTGTCTGTAAAAAAAACATTGCAAACCCAGGGTAACTATAAGAGAAACAGCCAGGGCTTGTCTTCAAATATCATCTGAGAAATGGCAGAAGAGCATCATCAAAAATGTTCAGCAGCAAAACAACTTGGTGAGACCCTGTCTCTAAATAAATTACAAAAGAGGGCTGGGGATGTGGCTCAGTGGTCAAGTGCCCCTGAGTACAAAAAAAAAAAAAAAAAAAAAAGAAAAGTTCAAAATTGGGAAGATTCTCCAAGGATGTCTATTTATAACATTGAAAGAATGGGGAAAAAATTTAAAAAAAAAAAAAACAGACGCACTTTCAGTTTTAGCTGGGTAGATATCCTGGCAAACAATTGGAAGATAGATAGTACAATCCTTATCATGAATCCTTATCATGTGTTGGGGGCGGGGGAACCTACAAAAAAATGTACACATTTTTTACATACAATATTGGCAATATTTGCACGTGGACACTTCCTAGCCATTAATGTGTCATCTGCGATAGAGTCTGGAATTTCCCTCAGACTAGTAGGCCACCAAGTTTTGTGAAATGTACACTCCCAAGTGACACATCTCAAAAGAAAAATAAACTTCAGTCCAGAGGCTGAGCCTGAGCTCTAACAAGATGCTTAGTATTTCCTGCACACTTCCCAAAAATTAATAATCATACACATCAGAAAGGAAGCAGACAAATTACTATTTTGACATAATTAATTTGACATTTATTCATTGTTATAAAATTATTATTGTCACATAGTCATACTTTAATGTGCACATGTCAATAAGGCAGGCCAAGGATGGGGATTTTTAAGTAGTTGCAAAAAGGAACACAATTAATTTTATGATTATTGCATAAACATTGCATTAAGTGTCAAAGTAACACATCGGAGGAATTCAAATGGCTTCATAAAATCGAAGGGAAGGAGAATCGTAATTACATATATCAGAGGATGATTGACTCTTCTTTTAAACAGAATTTCCTTGCTGAGGATTAATGAACATTGGTTTTTACCAGAATGTTCCAAAACGTGCACGATTGTTGGGACTGAAAATAAATATGACTCCATTTTAATAGTTTTATGTTTACTTTTATCTATTTTGGAAATAAATAATCTTAGCATATCAAGCCTGAGATGCCACCAATATTGTTGTTTATGATGAACTTTCATCTTAAGAGAAGTTCCTATTAATAAAATTTTGTCCAAGTCTTGGTGCAAGTATTGTACAGATGATGGACAATGCCATTACACTGCCGTGTTCCACTGGGTCCCTTTCTGCACATAGACTCCCAGAGTGTTCTGATTCCCAATAGCCACGCACATCTGGTTTTCTCCATAACCATCTGCTGAAGCCAGTTTTTCGAGGTGGAAGGGAGACCCTTGACAACCAGTGCCCTTATCTAGTGACTGATGGGTGTAAGGGTAAAAGCCAGAACTATCCATAGGAATAAAGTTACATCCACCTGTGTGATTTGGAATAGTCTAGTAACTAGATTTAAAAAAAAAAAAAAGCAAAAAATAAAAGGTGAAATAATTTTGATTGAACATTTTATTTTGCCCATGCCGTTTCAAGTATTATCATTTCAATATTTTAATCAGTTTTTTAAATTGCTATTTCACATAGTTTTTGTACTAAGTTTTCCAAATCCAGTGTGTATTTCACAGTTATCAGCATATCTGACTTTGAACTTGGTGCATTTTAAGGACTCTCTGGCCACATGTATCAGGGTCTACTTGCTTAACCAGCCCAGTTCTGGACTGACAATCCCCCCACCTACCAGAATTCACATATTGAGCCCTAATCCCTGGTGTGATGGTATTTGGTGACGAGATGTTCTGGAGGTAATTAGGTCATAGGATGGGGTCCTTATGAGTGAAGTTAGTGTCCTTATAGGAGGAAACACGGGGAAATGGTCTCTCTCTACAATATGAGTAGATAGGAAGAGGACTTTCTCCAGGAACCAAATGGACCAGCACATTGATCTTGAATTTCCCCAGAACTGGAGAAGTAAGTTTTCTGTGGTTTAAGGCCCCCCACCAGTGGTATTCTTGTTGTAACAGCCCCAATTAACTGAGACAATAGCTGAGTGTGGCCTGCACTGTCTCAGAGCTCCCTGGAGTCCACCCTCCATAGGACTGCACTGCGTACAATACCTTTGCTTGACCTGTCACAAGTCCACACTCCCACTGGCTTCCTGGGATCACAGCCTGATTACTTTTGCCACTCTTTGTCTCTGACTCTGCCATTGAGAAATCCAAACCAAGATGTGGATCTAGGGGGGAAAAAGTGGTACATACCTCTAATCTCAGCAAATTGGGAGGTGATACAGGAGGACCATAAGTTCAAAATCAGCCTAGTCAACTTAGCAGGGCCCTGTCCCAAAATAATTTTTTTTTAAAAAATTTAAGGTTTGGGGATGTAGCTCAGGGCACCCCTGGGTTCAATCCCCAGTACGAAAAAAAGAAAAAAGTGAAAGTAATAAGCAAGCGACCAAACACTAAGAAATATTAGTTTCAGTCATCATTTATTAATACATGTGGATGGAAGACTGCCTTAAAAATTACTTTGGTACTCACTTTGGCATTTGATCCAACCCTTTTGCCATGTCTATCTGTGAACTTGACCTATAATTGTTATAGCCTGTTCAGGCTCTGCCCCTAAACAAGTCACATGGCCTTGGAGAAGTACTTTCCTTGACCCTCATTTTCTTTCATATAAACCTACAGCCTTGCTGTTTTGTGTGCTCCATAAACCCACAGATCAGCCTCTCCCAAGAGTTTCTTAGAAATGCAGAGTTCTGCAGAGTCTAAATTAGGATCTGCACTCTAACACGATCCCCAGATGATTCCCTTGTACAAAGTATGGTTTCAAAAGCACTGGTCCCCAGCACGTTCTTATTATCTTTTTTAATTCATCACTGTATTTTTAGAGAGACTAGAAAATCTAGTTATATTTCCAAAGGATTTGCAGATATATTTCTAGTTGCTATATCATTTTGTGTCTTTAAATCTGCTATCTATTAATTATATAACCTAGAAGAAGCTATTTGGCTTCTCTATACCTCAATTTTTCTTTTATAATATGGGAATGATAAAAATAATTACATCATATGTTTGATGATAAAATGAGGGAACATGAAAGCTCTTAGTGTCTTAGAACTGTGTCAATACAACATTGTTTGGTTGAATGAATAAACATTGGACATGGGGATTTCTACTTTGAAACCAGATCAAGTTGGTCACCTGACCCATTCTGTAGATTCAGTTTCTGGCATCAAAGCTAAAGATCCAGGGCTGGGGGTGTGGCTCCAGCGGTAGCGCACTCGCCTGGCATGCGTGCGGCCTGGGTTCCATCCTCAGCATCACATACAAACAAAGATGTTGTGTCTGCCAAGAACAAAAACATAAATATTAGAAAAATAAATAAAAATTTAAAAAAAAAAGCTAAAGATCCACTTTTTCATCAAGCCCAAAACTGTAGAGAAACTGCCACTAAGAAAGAGGTTCTAGCCAGGTGCAGTTCTAGCTGCTCAGGGGGCTGAGGCAGGAGGATCATGCCCAGCCTCAGCAAAAGCGAAATGCTAAGCAACTCAGTGAGACCCTGTCTCTAAATAAAATATAAAATAGGGCTGGGGATATGGCTCAGTGGTTGAGTGCCCCTGAGTTCAATCAGGAAAGAAGGAAGGAAGGAAGGAAAGAAGGAAGGAAGGAAGGAAGGAAGGAAGGAGGAAGGAAGGAAAGAAAGAGGGAAAGAGGTTCTAACCAGGCACAATGGTGCATACCTGTAATCCCAGCATCTTGGGAGGCTGAGGCAAGAGGATCCCAAGTTCAAAGCCAGCCTCAGCAACTAAGTAAGTAAGGCTCTAAGCAACTTAGCAAGACCCTGTTTCTAAATAAAACATTTTTTTAAAGGGCCGGGGATATGGCTCAGTGATTAAGCACCCCTGGGTTCAATGCCTGGTAACAAAAAACAAGAAAAGAAAAGAAAAAAGGAAAGAGGGTCTAGAGACAAACATACATCCTTTGGGGCTGGATTCTGGGGTGTGTGTGTGTGTGTGTGTATAAAATGCTTATATAATATGCGTATATATGTCTATATATCTGCATATATAGGCAATATATTATTGCCTATATATTTTATATGCCTATATATGCCTCTAAAGTTCATGTAACAGCAATTAATACTCACTATGTCCTTATCTGGAGCCAGGCTCTCAGATAAACACCTTGATTATATTATCTTTTTTATTGCCACTTTAAACCTGTATGGGAAATAGCAGAATTTTTCTTCATTTGAAAGCAGTTCAGAGAGTAACTTGCCTAAAGTCCCTCAGAAAGTCAGTAATAGATCAGTCAATATTGTACACACCCAGGACTTTGAAGTCCAACTTGTCAATTCCATCTTCAAAGAAATTATTTCAGATTCTGACACTTAGTAAGCCCTCAGAAGGTAGTTCTAATTATTATCAGTTTCTATTTACTCAATTAACAGAGGAGGTGAAATACCTCTGAGTATTTTAAGCACGGCCAACTTTAAAGGATAATCATGAATCAGAAATTTCCCCGTAATGTATATGAAGAACAAACTACATTTAAAGTCACACCTTATTTTAGTGACATCTGCAAGATGGCATATTAGGGAGCGCCAGACTTTGTTCCCCGACAGAGATACTGACTTAACAACAATATATAGGCAGAAACACCTTTATGAGAAATCCAGGAACTAAATAAGAATCACAATACCCCAGCAAACTCAAACTACAGAAAAGTACAATCAAAATGGGTAAGGAAAGCCTTTTCCCGTTTGAGCACTTCTTAGCACAATTGGTAGAGAAAGCCCAGTTTATGGCCTTTCCCTTGATGGGCATCCAACATTCTGGCTTTTTAAGGATACACTTTAAAAACTGGTTTCTGGCTCACCGCATTCAATGCTGGTGGGGAACAAGCATACTTGGGTGACAGGGGACCACTGAGAACAAAGCAGGGTCCAGTGGTCTGTTGCAGCATCAGAGAACCTTCAGTATCACAGACCTTATAAGCATCTCAAATAGAAACCCATGAGATTCTTTCACCTGCACAGAGAAGATGCACATCAGAAGAGGTTGTGAGGCCACTGGGCTCATGAGTGAAGGTCTCTCCCTCTACAAAGCCAGTCCACAAAAATGTGGAGAGATGACTTTTCTCAAGTGCACAAATCACAGTGAAAAATAACAAGGCACATGAAGAAACAGGGAAACAAGGTTTAACCAAAAGAAGTTGACCCTAAATAATTACCTGATAATTAATTCAAATTAAACATCTTAAAGAAGCTCCAAGAGGACCCAGACAACAAAGCAAAATCAGAACAAGGATCTCTGAACAAAATGAGAATATAAGCAAGGAGAGAGAACCAACAGAAATTCTGGAGTTGAGGCAGGCAATAATGGAATTGAAAATTCCACAACTGTGGTTTGATGGCACAGTTGGTCAAGCAAAAGAAAGAATCGGCTAATTCAACCAGGTCACTTGAAATTAAAGAGTAAGAATAACAACAATTAAAAAAATTAAGAAAAATGTTACTTACGGATCTTCATCCCATGGACCACTTTCAGGCATTACAGAAGTCTCAGAAGAATAGAGTTTATCTGAAGAAATAATGGCCAAAAGCTTCCCGAATCTGAGAAAAGAAATTAAAAATTCAAATTCAAAAAGTTCAAAGGAATCCAACTAGGATGAACCCAACGATGTCTAACACCTACCAGGAGACATGTTATGATCACACAGTCAAAAGTTAAAGACAAAGAAAGAATCTCTAAAATGCAAGAGAAAAGCAACTCAGCAAATACCCTGGAGCTCCCCAAAGATTACGAGTGGATTTCTCAGAAGAAATCTTGCAAAACAGGAGAGAGAGAGAGAGAGAGAGAGAGATGATCTTTCCAAAGTGCTGAAAGTGGGAAATATATCAATACTTTTAACCAAGAACACAATACCCACTAAACTGTCCTTCAAAAGTTGTGGGGTAGGGATACAAGATATTCCCAGATAAAAGCTGATGAAATTCATGACCACTAGACCTACCTTAAAAGATTTGCTAAAGCAAGTCCTTCAACCTGGTGTGAAAAAATTCTAAACAGCAACACAAAACATATGAAAATATAAAACTCACAGGTACAGGTAAATATATAGACAATTACCTACTCCTGAAATACTATAATGGTACCATGTAAATCACTTCTAATTCTGGTATTGAGTTTAAAAGATAAAAGCATAAAATAACTACAACTAGGAGGGTGCTGGGGAATAAGATTGACCAAAATATGTTACATACATATTCAAATATGTCATAATGAATCCCACTATTATGTAAAACTATAATGCATCAATAAAAAATAACTAACTCTAGAACTATATTAATATACACAAAATACAAAAAGGATGTAATTGGTACATCAATGACATAAATAGGGTGTCGGGGGAGATATAGAGTTTGTATATTGCTGCAGTCTGGCTGGGCACAAAATAACCGAGCCTCCACCAGGCCCTTGTAGGTTCAAACAGGAACCCTCATCCGCACTCCACTCGCGCTTCCCGGGAACTCTTTCACCCTCCACCGGGCTCCCTGAACTCCGAGGGAACCCCGCGAGAACTCATTGGGAACTCAACGGGAAACTCCAGGAGAACTCAAAAGTAGCGGGCGCCTGAGGCAGCAGGAGCCGCCCTATTGCTGGACAGCAGGGGTCCATATACAACTGAATACACAGCCTGCCCCAATCCAGCATCATCCAGTCACAGCAATTATACACAGCTTAACTTAATTATCATCATCTTAATGGCTTGCTGGCCATCACCTCTCAACAACTCCTTCTGTCAATGCCAGGCGCCATCCTGACTTGGCTGTGGCTCTCAACAGTATATGCAATTGAATTTGAATTGCTGTAAGTTTAAAATAGATAGTTAAAACTATAAGATGTTTTATGTAATTCCCATGGAAACCACAAAGAAAATAACTATCAAAGATAGACAAAATAAACCAAGAGAAGAATCAAAGTATATCACTAGAAAAAGAAAATTTAAAATACACAAAGGAAAGGAACAAGAGAGGGAAAGAGGAACAAAATAACAAGACACCAAAAAACAATTTAAAGCACAGCAGTAATAAGTCCTAACCTAACAGAATTTTTTGTTAGTTTTGTTTTATTTTTTATGGTGTTAGGGATTGAATCCGGGGCCTTATTCATACTGGGCAAGTGCTCTACCCTCATCCCAGTAATTACTTTAAGTGTAAATAATTTGAGCTCCTGAATCAAAAAGATGTCAAATGGCCAAATAGATTCAAAAAAATTTAAAAAAATATATAAGATCCAAGTGTATCATCTGTGAGACACTCACTCTAGATATAAGAACATACCCAGGCTGAGAGGAGAAGGGGGGGGGGGAGGTACTCCATTCAAATGCAAACCCAGAGCAAGAGCCGCCACACTTCCACAAGACAATGTGGACTTTAAGTCAGAAACCAACCTAAAGACAAGGACTTTCCATAAGGGTCAATTTACCAGGAAGAGGTAATAATTACAAGAACATGTGCACCTAACAGCAGAGTCTCTAGATATATGCAGAAGATGTGGACAGAATGGAAGGGAGAAATAGATAGCAACACAACTATCCCAATACCTTGCTTTCACCAACACAGAGATCAACAGACAGAAGATCAACAACTTGAGCAACCTCCCAGACCCACCAGACCTCACAGAGAGGTAAGAAAACTTCACCTAACAGCAGCACACATTCCTCTCAAGCACAGTAGATCCATGTGAGACCACCAAACAGTCCTAACAGGCTCAGGAAGAATGAAGTCACACGTATGCGTCCAACCACGATGAAGGAAACTAGAAACCAATAGCAAACGGAAAACTGGAAAATGAACAATATGTGGAAATTAAACAGCATACCCTTTAATGGATGGGTTAAAGAAGAAATACAAGGGGAAATTTTTTAAATCTTGATGCAAATGAATCAGAACAACAAACCCAAACTTATCAAGCTGGGGGTGGGGGGGGACACCTACATCTAAAATAAGGAAGATTTCAAATCAACAGACTAATTTCACACCTCAGGGAAGGAGGAGGAAAAACAAACTGTACCCAAAGTTAGCAGTAGGAAGGAAATAAGGAGGATTCGAGTAGAAATAAACAAAATAAAAACCACCCTAAGATACCATCTCAAAACCACCCTAAGATATCATCTCACTCCAGTAAGATTGGCAGCCATTCTGAAGTCAAACAACAAGTGCTGGCGAGGATGTGGGGGAAAAGGTACTCTTGTACATTGCTGGTGGGACTGCAAATTGGTGCGACCAATTTGGAAAGCAGTATGGAGATTCCTGGGAAAGCTGGGAATGGAACCACCATTTGACCCAGCTATTGCCCTTCTCGGACTATTCCCTGAAGACCTTAAAAGAGCGTACTACAGGGATACTGCCACATCGATGTTCATAGCAGCACAATTCACAATTGCCAGACTGTGGAACCAACCCAGATGCCCTTCAATAGATGAATGGATAAAAAA
This sequence comes from Callospermophilus lateralis, assembly GCF_048772815.1. Lineage (NCBI taxonomy): Eukaryota > Metazoa > Chordata > Mammalia > Rodentia > Sciuridae > Callospermophilus > Callospermophilus lateralis. The sequence continues at coordinate 190,555,011 of NC_135307.1, forward strand.
AAATGTGGCATTTATACACCATGGAGTACTACGCCGCACTAAAAAATGACAAAATCATGGAATTTGCAGGGAAATGGATGGCACTAGAGCAGATTATGCTAAGTGAAGCTAGCCAATCCCTAAAAAACAAATGCCAAATGTCTTCTTTGATATAATGAGAGAAACTAAGAACAGAGCAGAGAGGAAGAGCAGGAGGATAAGATTAACATTAAACAGAGACATGAGGTGGGAGGGAAAGGGAGAGAAAAGGGAAATTGCATGGAAATGGAAGGAGACCCTCAATGTTATACAAAATTACATATAAGAGGTTGTGAGGGGAATGGGAAAATAAACAAGGTGAGAAATGAATTACAGTAGATGGGATAGAGAGAGAAGATGGGAGGGGAGGGGAGGGGGGATAGTAGAGGATAGGAAAGGTAGCAGAATACAACAGTCACTAATAGGGCATTATGTAAAACTGTGGATGTGTAACCGATGTGATTCTGCAATCTGTATTTGGGGTAAAAATGGGAGTTCATAACCCACTTGAATCTAATGTATGAAATATGATATGTCAAGAGCTATGTAATGTTTTGAACAACCAATAAAAATAATAATAATAATAAATAAAGGATAAGAACAAGATCAATGAAAATAGGAGTTGATTTTTTCTTAAAAAGACTAACAAAATCAACAAACCATTAGATTATGAAAAAAGGGAGATTTAAATAACCAAAATCAGAAAGAGGAGACATTACAACTGAGGCCACAGGCATGAAAACGGTCCTAAGACATTACTGGGGATAATGACATACCAAGGAGTCGGATGACCAGACAAAACCGAGAAATTACCGGAAACATACAACCTATTCATTCTGTCTTCCGTTTCCTGAGTGTGACACAAATGTAGTCAACAAAGGAGTTGATTGAAAATGACTGGAGTCAACAAAGGAGTTGATTGAAAATGCACAATCTGGGGGTCTCTTTCTCACACTTTCCACCACAACATTTCCTTGGTCAGGGTTCTCTAGAGGAAGGGAACAAATAGAATATGTAAGTGTATATAACTGTGACATGCAGACATATGCTTATGTATGTCCACCTAGTGTAACGTGGGTGTGTTCAAACATGAAGGGGAATTTATTAGGTTGGCTTACGTGATCAGAGGTGGCATGGTCCCACAATGGCGGTCTACCGACTGAAGAGCCTAGGAAACCAGTGGCTGCTCAATCCAAGACGTTGGAGCCTCAGAACAAGAGAGAACAATGATGTAGCCCTAGTCTACTAAGGAAAACCTGGGAGCTCCCTGGACAGCTGCTGGTGTGAGCCCGCACTGAGGGTGTCTCAAGTCCATGGGCAAAGGCCTTAGCGAGACACACCCACTCAAGGAGCATCCAGTTTGCTCTGGAGCTGGCTAGCTTCCACCGTTTTCTGCTTTGTTCCACAGGGATCCCCAGTCTATGGGACAGTGACACCCGCACTCAGGGCAAGTTGCCCCCTCAGTTTGGAGTCCCATGTGGTGCTGGTCTCTGGAGATACCCTCACAGACACCCCCAGAAGTGTGCTTTTCGAATTGCCTAGACATCTCTCAATCCAATCAGGTGGACAATCAAGATTGACCATCACAAATATTCCATGACCCCAAATCTGCATTTTCACCAAGTGGCACCACCTGAGCTGATGATGGGCAGGCAGCGTGCCGCCACACAGAGGTGGCTTATGTGTTCAAGCACAGTCCCCTGAAGTCCTTCTGTGGGGGTCAAGGGGACCAACACAGAACCTAAGTCTGGCCACTCTCCAGGGGAGAAACCTGCCAGGGAAACACAGAACTTGAACGCGTCCTAGGGAATGGAGACTTCACAAAGAGTGGTCAGCAGCTAGAGGTGTTTTATTTTTCCAAGACTCCATTATTTCACCTCAGTTATTTCAATGGACAAGAGATTCTTAAACTATAAATCATTGGTTCTCAACCAGGGGTGATTTTGCCCCACGGGAGACATTTGACAATGTCCAAAGATATTTTTGGTTGTCACCATTGTGGGGCCAGGCGTTCCTCCTGGTATCCATTGGTAGAGACCAGAGATGTAACCAAACATCCCACAATGTGCTGGATAGCCTCCAGACAAAAAGCTGCCCAGCCCCTGAAAGACCCTAGCCCAGTAACCCCGAGGCCTAGTTACAGAATAACCAGGGCATGTCACAAACCTGCGCAGGCACCAGATGTGTTTTTTTAGACAATCAGTTAAGTGTGACTGATTAAAAGGGAAAAACAGGATGGTTGGGAAAGAGCACAAAAACAGATTCCAGGGCATGCCTGAATAAACAGGGGCTAATAAGCAGGAACAGAAAAATCAGAGTGCTCATATGTAACTGTCATGTGGTGTAATTCCAGGAACATGAAATGAAAAACAACTTTACCCTTTAGGTAACCTGTATGCTGGGTTCAAAATAACCAATAAGAAACCTGTTGCTTACCGCGCGCGCGAAACCTGCCCCTTTATCCTATAAAAAACCTGTACCCCAAAGCCCGGTGTGCCAGTTCACCAAAGCTCCGGCTGAGGTTTCGCTGAGCACCCGCAGTCGCCTGTGTCTGAATAAACCTCCTGCTTTTGCAGCCAGTGTCTCGTGCGTCTTTCTTGGACAGGGAATCGGAGGGTCTTTCACCCCAAGTGTCATGGTGCCCAGGTGGAGAAACCAAGAGTTTCCTAAGGCTGCTGGGACCAAGCACCCCTCTCTGGGAAGCTCTAAACAACAGAAGTGGGTCCACGGTCACAATGCCTGCAGGACTGTGCTCCCTCTGAAGGCTGGACGGGTTAGTCTGTGCCCTTTTTCTTAGCTCCTGCGATAGTTGACGCCTTTGACTGGCTCACAGTGTCATCACCCCGATTTTTGCTTCTCCTTACAACTTTCTCCTTTGTGTCTGTCTCTTTTCTCCTTCTTGCAAGGACACAAATTGTATTGGATTAAGGTTCTTCCCTCCCTTAGTATGATCTCAAGGACATCTCTAAGTAGAGGCCCTATTTTCAAATAAGATCACATTCATAGCTATTTAATTTTGGAAATGCAACATATCATTTTTGCAGGTGGCAGAGGGTGGTAAGTGCACAATTCAACCCACAGCATAAACTATACCCTGAACTAAGTTAATTGTGTGTCTCGCATTTCCTAGGTAGTGGACAAGAAGAAAGGGAGGTGAAGAATAAACACATGGAACTTAGACCAGCCATGGCATGTCGTGAGACCTAACTGGGTTCTTCTACTCCTCAACTGCTTTCTTTTTTCCCTTTCCACTCCAGACCTGATCAAGCACCCCATAGACTAAATCCACCTTTTTTTTAAAGAAATACTTGAGCCAAATATACCAGGACACAAGACCAAAGAATAATGGCACTGTGGAGTGGTGCTAGATTTGTTTTCTGGGGGGAGAAAAGTTGCATATCTTCGAACCAAAACGAAAGTGAACAGCGAAATTGCTGGAAAAATCAAAAGGAGGCTCGGTGGTGAGGTTTTAACCAGGAGATTCATCTTTGCAGCCCAGGGAGGGAGACTGGAGTCAGTTGCTGTCCTGCAGGACTTTGTTCCACCTTTGACACCGGCTGGACGTGGCTCATTAACATGGACTTTCTCTGTGGCTGCAGGAGCCTGCCCAGCCTGCCGTTGATGTCCTATGGTCAGACACAAATGCTGACCCAACAAGATGGTTGTTTCTCACACTCTGAGTGGATTTCTGTTACATTAACAGGAGTTTGGGGACTTGAATACATTTCAAAAACCATATAAGTGATCCCGATACAATAAAAGCTTACTTTAATTCAGGCCATGGGCTTCACCCTGAGTTATTTATTAAGTTAGTGAGTTACTCAAGCCCTTCTCCACATGAACCATTTTATTTCTCTTTGTGTCCCAAAGCAGAGGGAGGGATATTAGTTTCCTCTGGCTGTTGCAACAAATTACCACAAACTTAGTGACTTGAAGCAACACAGATTTATTATCATACAGTCCTGGAGTCAGAAATTCTAAATCAGTCTCACGGGGCTAGATTCAAAGTGTGAGCAGGGCTGGTTCCCCATGGAGATGTTGGGACCAGCCCAGAGGAGAATCTAAAGAACAGAAACATTCATCCATCAGGAATGTTGAAGCAAATGCACAAATGGGCGTGCATTTCTACCTTATAGCTGCTGTAACAAATTATTACAAATCCAGTGGTTTAAGTCGCTGAGCGGTTAATTATCTTCCAATGATGGAGATCACGAGTTCTAAATCCAAGGCTGGGCAGGGCAGCACCTCTCCTGGGGCTCCAGAGGAAACCTGTCTTTGCCTTTGCAACTTCCAGAGACTGCCGGCTTCCTTGGTTCTCGGTCCCTTTCTCTACCTTTACATCCAGAAAGGCAGCCTCTCCAAATCTCTGTCTGCCTTCCCCCTCCCTCCTTGTCCTCGGCTTCAGGCTTGTCATCACTCTGTGACTCTGACTCTCCTGTCTCCCTCTTTTACTTACAAGGACACTCTTGATGACGTTGGGTCCTCCTGGATGATCCAAGATGACCTCCCCATCCCAAGGTCCTGAGCTTAACCACATCTGCCTGGGCCCTTTGCCATAGAAGATAACCTATTCATTGGATCCGGGAATTGGGGCCTGGACATCTTTGAGAGGCAGGGCATTTTTCCAACAGTCACGAGAGAGAAGATGGGAAATGGGAAACCAACACGCCTCTAACAAGCGTCAGGTGGGAGGTGAGGGTAGCTCTCCACGAACACGCTCCCTCCCTGTCGGACCCCACAGCTCACCTTCACAGAGACAGCTCTGGGGGTTCCGTTGATACGCCTTCCCCCGGGGGGGGGGGGGGACTCTTTAACTATTTTCATAGTTTCTTTTAACTTCATTTTTCAATTTAAAATACAAATAACTTGCCCCCTTTGTCTCTGGGCATACAGTGCTGAGTTGCCAGGCACGCAGAGGTGTGGGCCACCACCATCACAATCAGGACACAAAACAGGAAGCTCTCGCAGGCCACCCTCCCTCACCCTGCATCAGGGCCACCTTCCATCTGTTCTCGGCCGCTGTGGTCTAGTCATTTTGAGAATGTCAATATAAAACCTCTGGAAGTCAGACATTGAAGGCACATGTCATAGGGCTAGGTCTCCTACAAGTAGGGCCCCAAGTGGGAGTGACTTGCTGAGGGAGAGCTGCCAATGGGGGCGGGGCTGGGGGGAGGGGGACCAGATGGCACAGCAGCGAAAGGCTGGGTGATGCTGTGGCCTTGGCCAGACTCTGGCTGCAGCTGATGCCCAGGAGCTGCAGGATGCAAATTGGTCAGTCATTCCTGAACCCAGGGAGTCCTGCACCTGTGTAGCACAGGCTTTGACTGCTGCTAGGTGGCTGGAAAGGACTGTGGCAGGGTCCCTTCCATATGACAGGACGCAGCTGGGACCTGGTATCTGGGGGAAGAAGCTTTAGTCTGTCTGGGGCTTGGGGAGGCACCAACAGGCCAGCAGCAGTGCAGCTCCAACTCCAGCAAGCGTAGTCCCTGGAAGCTCTCAAACTCACCCTGCTGTGTGCTTCAGTGGATGGGAAGTGAAGGTGTCTATTCTTTGGATTCTTTTTTGCTCTGGTCCTAACACCTGACTAGTTCTTATTACTGAGTTCAATAAAATCTTTAATGTATGGTCGCTTTTTTTATCTGAAGGTAATGATCTTACCTTTTCTTTTTTTTTTTTTTTTTTTATTATCTTTGACACTGGAAAGCAGAGTAACAAGTGGTAAATGAAGCCGCAGACCCAACGGAGATGAATCCTAAGCTGCCAAAAAGGAGTCCGTGCTTCCTGCAGAACCTTGGAAATATCTGGAATGACTGTCCCCAGAGAACTCTGCAAATAAAGGTAAAAGTGAGGCAAGAAATGGAGTTTTTAAAAATCCGAGAAGAGTCAGATGCCAGATTCCCTCCCTCTTCTGCCTTCTGGACACCCAACTCTGACCTGCCCAAGGACTGCACTTTATTCTTTGGTGTCTAGACAGTGCGTCAGGTTGAGGGTCTCAGCAGGTGGATGGGGAAAGTGACATTCCAAGGCTGAAACCCCCACACTTTCTCCCCTACTGTGACGTTTTGGATGTGAACTGTCCTCCAAAAGCTCATGTGTGAGATAATACAAGAAGTTCAGAGGAGAAATGATTGGGTTGTGAGAGTTCCCCCCAATCAGTGACAGTGAATTAGTCCCCTGATAGGGATTAATGGGTGGTCACTGAAGGCCGGAGGAGGGGGGTTCCTGGAGGTGTGGCTTTGGGGCATGTACTTTGTCTCTCTCTCTCTTTCTCTGTCTCTCTGTCTCTCTGTCTCTCTCTCTCGCTCTCTCTCTCTGCTCAAGCCCCAGGGAATGGAGCCAGCTGTCTGTGGATCGAGACCTCTGAAACCATAAGCCCCCAAATAAACCTTTCCTCCTCTGATTGTTCTGGTCATATCTTTTAGTCACAGCAGTGAAATAGCTGACGGAAACACCTTCTCTGTTCCAAGGGAACCTGCAGGAAAGACAGTACCCTCCACGCAGGTGAGTGGACAAGTGTTCTCTGGGAAGTTGGCCCAGTGTAGGAAAAGGGAATATACAATATACACATGTCTCGGGGTGGTCAGGACACAGCCAGGTAGGTCAGTCTCCACTGATGCCCAGGTTTGGCACAAAACACCTTCCTCTGTGTTCTCAGAGCTGTCAATCAGCCCTTTAATATCTCTTCCTAAAGACTGGACAGCCAACAGGCACAAGACCTTTAAGAAAATCTAAAAGGCAAAGGCCAAAACAACCCAACAGACACAAGGCAGGGCACAGGGTGGGAACTAAAACCGCGCAGGAGGAAGAAACTCCCTCCCCCAAAACATTAACAACCTCAGACAGATAAAGTGCTGTCCCCTTTCCCCACAAAACAGGAACAAGACACTGATTTCTAAAACTGCAAATAGTAGAAGAGTTCTGGGGAATTAAACGTGCGAGAGCTAAAATGTAAAACTGCAACTCTTGAAAGATCCAGTTGAGGAAGCTTTCCATAAATAGCAAGAAAGAAAAAAAAAAAACAAAACACATGAAAATTAGAGAGAAATAAACGATCCATTGAAAAAATGAGGAGACCACGGGGGGAGATTCCAAACACCAGGAGATTCAGAAAGAGCACAGATAAGCCAGAGGTGGAGGAAAAAAATCCAGCAAATTCCTCAAAATCTGAGAACCCGAGGTGGCAGGGCTCCTCTGAGCACCCCATGCAACAGGGGAATAGATCCAACAAAAATCATCATTAAACTTCAGATTCCTAAGGGACAAGGAAACGCAACTAAAAGCTGGCAAAGGACAAAGTGACCAGAACGACACTGTGCTAACACCAGCAGCTCGAGGGACTCAGTGGTAGCAGAGCAACATCTAAGGGACAGTCTCAGTCGGTTCTCACTATTCACTGGATTCGGTAGTTGTGAATTTGCCTATCCACTAAAATTTATTGGCAACCCCAAAAATAATACTCTTGACCCTTTTGTGGACAAGCGTGACCAGCAAATGTTTTGAATTTCCCAAAGCACGTATAACCAGGTCAGGCCGATCCTCTGGCCTCTTGTTCAGGCTCATTCTGGAAGCAAGGGTCCTCTTTGGGGTCTGTTTAGTGCCATTTTTTTTTTTTTTTTTTTTGCATTTCTGTGTTTTTCTGTGCTTTCGTTGGTGAGCTCACTGTTTAAAAGGACTCCCAAGCTTAACCTGAAGTGGCATCTGGTGTTCCTAAGTGCAAGAAGCCTGCCATGTGCTGAGGAAGAAACTGGTCTTGGGGTTAGCCTGGTTCAGGTGTGAGTTAGTGTGGCTAAGCCTGAGTCCCATGTTAAAGGATCATCAATACACATACTACACGACGTCTTTAAATAGAAGCACACATAAAGCAAGGTTCTATAATGATTGTTTGATGAAAATATTGTGGCCAGGATTCTTAGGACCCTAATTCTATATTTTCCTAAGGGAACTCTGGTCCAATATTTGTTAATTCAGTGTTCTTGGTGACTTTTGGAACTTGAGAATCAACTGTGAGTCTACCCTAGATCTTTTTGGTTATGTTAATAGTCTGTAATATAAGAAGCTTTTTCTTTCAAGGTGCAGTCCTATGAATTCTAACACAGGCACAGATTGCATAACCACCCCTGCAGTCAGCAGAGAGAACATTCATCACTCCCAAAAGCCCCTCCAGCCGTCCCTTTACAGTCAAGCCCCCCCTTCACCTTGAACCCTGGCAACCACTGACCTGTTCTCCGTCACTGTCATTCCGGTCTTTTGAGAATGTCATATAAATGCATAGAGTATGCAACCTTTGGAAACTGGCTCTTTTTATCAACATAATGTCTTTGAGATTCATCCAAGTTTGGATATGTGTCAATAGTCCATGGCTCTCAACAGCCTAGAATTTTAAATGCAAATTATCAACAAAGTATGAGGCTATACATGTGAAATCTTAAAACGTGCTTCACTTGTACTTTATCACAAGAATCTACTACATCAGGAAAGGAATAACCCAAGAAGGTGAAGACACAGGGTCTATAAAACCAGGAATCCGACATGAGGGAGAAACTAAGAAGTCCCAGAATGACATTCCAGAACAATCGCTACTCAGCTACCCCAGTCCAGACTGAAGGATCTTCTTCGGTTGATAGAAAATCAGCCGAGATGGCTGTCTCTGAATACACTGAGAGAGGATTTACACAACCAGTGGTGAATAATTCAGATGTGTTCATATATAGAAAAGTAAGCAAGCAAACAAAAGGAAATGTTTTTAACGCTAATGAAAACAAAAAGTTGTGCAGAAAAGCAAAAGTAATCGGAATACACTATGGCTCAGCTGTGGATAGTGTTTACATAATGTAAACACGGAGTATTTGCTCAAACATCATTACCCTATGATTCGTTTTGTAGCGGGAGAAAGAGGGAAGGAGACCTCTGCTTTTCATAACAAGCCTTGTAGATTAATTCTCTGAACTGTGTGCCTTTAATATGTAGGTAAAAATCGAAACTAAATTTGAAATTTTAACAGGATGAACTATTTTTTTTTCCTAAATCAGAGCTAAGAAAGACAAAAAAAGCCATTTCTGATGGTATCCTGCTTAAAGTCATCTCTGAGATGAGAACCATATATTCCCTTCTTGATAAGAAGCCAGCTCGAATTTGGGCTCCTCTCCTTAGCAACCGAAAGAATCGTGACAAATACAGTAACTATGGACTCTCTATAACAAAAATCAGAATCAGTCCTCCCTCAGGTCCTCCACTGAACAAGGCTGATCTCCATTGCTGCATCCAGTGCTCTGTTGAACGGTATTGAACTTCACGTGTTGCGCGTCAACGTGCTCCTCTGGCTGCCTGTCCGTCTCAGCAGGGCTCGCTGCTAGGTGCAGGGGCCAAGAGGCAGTAGGGCCACTGGAGGGTTTATGCTCCAGCTACCCAGGGAACATGGCCCCATACCAACGTGGCCTGGATTGGGGGTCTGGACAGAATTCCTGATAATTGTCCCAATTTCCAGACGTTTCTGTGCTTTCTCATGGAAGCTCTTTTAGTGGCTTTAAGCTTCAAGGAATTGACCTAACCATGCCTGTGTGTCCTACCAGTGAGAGTTTCATCATTATGGTGAAATATGTAATATTCCATCAGCAAGTCAGATTGGACTTGCGAGCCATCCACATTATCATAAAAGATTTCAATATTTGTCAATGAAAGACAAGAAGATGCTTGCTCAGAGAGCTCTAATATAAAATGATAGTGTTGGAATTTTCTGAAAAGTTGTCTTCATAATTAGTTTAATATTTTTATAGAGCCTCCTTGTACTGATATGCCTTTCATGAATAGTGCTTATCAAATATGTGACAAGAACATCAGTTTAAAAAAGCCTAAACAGGAAGCATGTGTAGCGACTTTAATCATATAATCTGACACAAGAAATTTGCATCCACCGAAGCCAGTTCAAGTTTCTCATGTAAAAGTCTGGCAATTTGTAACTGTATTGTCAATTGCCATATGTGCTCTACGATCATTATCATTTTATTATTTGCCCCATTGTGAAAACTGTTGGGGAGAACCAGCTTAAATCATAAGGACATTTTTTAATGCTATTTAATGAAATCCAGGAGGCAGACAGGACCAATTTGGCTCAATGGCTCAGCAAGAACCAGGTTCTCTGCATCCTTGCTCTCTACCCCAAGCTTGCCACAGGAGGTCCCCAAGATGGCAGCAGCAGCCCTGAAACTAGGTCCACTCCCGGAAAAGGCCAGAGCAGAGAGAATGGAAGTAGGAAAGAAAATAGAACAGGACATTCTTTTCACGTGCCTCTTTCTTCTCAGGAAGGAATTTTTTTTTTTTTTCCTCAGAAGCCTCCAAGAGATTTCCTCTATGTCTCATTAAACAGAACTTGGCCACGTGATTGTCCACAGGTAGAACAATCCCTGACAAGAGAAAATGAGATTTTCCTATAAAGACCGAGACTGGGCACAGCCTCAGACAAAAAATTAGTCTTGACCAATGTAACCAGCCGAGGATCCCCAGTAACTAGGCCTGTCCAGCTACTGGAAGGACAGATGGCATTGGTACCTGCAAGCATCCCTGAGAAAAGCTCTCATGTATCCAAAGGTGTCTTCGCTGAGTCAGGCTGACAAGTCAACTGTGAAGATACACTGTGGAAAGACCTGGAGTACGCCATACCTGGGCATCTGGAGCGGGGATCCTAGCCCACCCTAGGAGAGCCTGAAAGAGGTCTTCATAAGGGAGTTCTGGAGCACCAAAGGAAAAAGTGGACATGGTCCTGGGTCATCAGGTAGGAAACTGAAGTTGAGTTGGGAAACAAGGACAGAATATACATGGTACAGAAGCTGAGAGGAGGAGTTCCGTATAGTAGGAGATGTCTGCTATGACTGGATCACATCACCACTTTTGAGACCACTGGGATGGAGACTTTGATTAACATGATGTGGAATATGGGAGGACCATATTCCCCACAGGAAGTCCAGTCCTGTCCACTAAGGTTAGCTAAGGAAAAGCTTAGATTCACAGATCTCCTTATGATATATCGTCTGCGTTAGAGAGCCCTTTCCATGACAGAGACAACCATCAGAACCACCTGTCCACCAAAATGTCCCCCACCCCACTATAGAGTTGTTTCCCAGCCCCACCCCCTTGCATTCAGCAGGACCTCCTGACTGGACTCTGCCAGGGGCTGAAAGTCAATGCAGGAAGGGAGTGGCCTTCCCAGGCCCAGCCTAGGGGAAAGGAGAGGCACACGCAAAAGGGGTCCAGGCCCTTGAGGGAGACCCTCCTGCTGAAGGAAACACAGATCTCAGACTACTGAGAATAAAAAAGAAGATTCTAGACTTTCAGCCCCCCTATTTGGATACTTTTGATTTTAGTAGCCAGCTTGGCCTTGACTAAAATCCTTCCCAGGACATTTTAATGAAAATCAGGATTATCAAAACAATTGCAATAGGGATACTTTTGGAATGGACTGGGAATTTGGATGAATAAAGAGCCTCTAAGAATAAATCACTAAGATTTGACTAGCCATCCTTCTTTAGGAAATTAGTATGCAGATATACTCTTATGTACAGATTTGATTCAGATATAAATCTAGATATTAATTTCACCTGGATTTGTAGTAATAAAAAACTAGAAACTGAGTGTTCCCTAGTGAGGATTGCCTAAGTAAACATTGATATATGTTTTATATATAGCAGAAAGCTAGACCCTTCCTAAATCCAGGAGGCAAATCTAGATGCACTTGTAAAGAGTATTTTCCAAAATACATTCGTATGCAAGAAAGCGAGGTGTGGAAGGCTGATTGCATTCTAGGGAAGTGTTTAAGAAGAAGGAAAGAATATGCATCTGCCATTTTTATATGGGTAAGAATTTTTTTTAGAGAACACCCAGTGAACTGGTTGCAGTGGTTGTTTTCTGAAAGGGAAAGGTTGGGGAGGCACCCACTCTTCACTGAACACCCTTTATATCACTTGGGTGTTTCCATGCTTATGCATTAATTATATAAAAGAAAAAAAATCAGGCCTGTGCATGCTGGTTCATATGAAGTTAAATGAGCGAGTATAATATTAAATTACAGGTGTGCCACCTCAGTGAGGAGCCAGGCCAGATTCCAAGTCAACTCTCATCCAAATAATTAATTGTGTACCCTCCATTTATTGCCCAACAGGTTCAGTCTTGATCATATCCCATTACAGAGGGTTTGGTGTTTATTTTTAGTGTTTCTTCATGGACATTTATTAAAGGATTGCGGGCAATTGCTAAACATTGTAGGTGGATCCATTTTGCAAAAGAAATTCCCCCTGGTCTCCTTCCAAGATTTCAGATCAGGATTCAATAAAGTCAGGAGCCCATAGAGTCACCTGAGGTGTGTCTCCACCCTGCAGGCCTGGACCACAGTATATCTGGGTGTTCCAGCACATCTGGGTGGTGCCCAAGCACGTGGGCTTCAACAAATTCCCTCAGAGCGTCTGAAGCACTCTCTAGGTTAGAGCACCTACAGAGAGGTCAAGAAAGCAAAAACAAAATTACATACTCCATACAGTTTAATCCAACTGTGTCAGTCAGGGTCTGAACAGAGCAAAAGAAGCAACTTTGGGGATGTCAGCAAATGTAACACAGGGAACTTGATACCAGGTGGTGAAAGCTGAGAAGCCAAGTGGGATGATTAGAACACCTGGAAGCCACTGTCTTCCCTCACCTGGGGTAGGATAGGGAGAACAAAGGGAAGGGTGATGTTTTCAGATATAGACACCAGGGACCAGTCACTGGCAGAAGTTGAGGCCATTAGGTCCCTTCTGTGGGATCTGGAGCTAGGGAAGAGATAGAGCCACTGCCACTAAAATACGGAGGGGACAGGTGGGGAATATTTGGCTTCTTCCTTCTATCCATTAACCAGAACTAAAAGGAAGCTAGGCATCCCAGAAGCCGGAAAAGAAACAAGGTCAGGCTTCCCCAATATGTGGAGCTGAGCAGAGGGCCAACAGACCTGGGACTCATCAGCCTTGATCATCATTTCCCACAATATGTTTTGAGTAGAGAGGCTGCTGACACCAGTACTTTTGTAAATGTGAAACCCTGAGTTAGTCATCATTGCTAACCTTTGTCTAGAAAAATAAGGGAAGTTTAAAAAATAACAGTTATCATAAAAGTTAAGTGGAATCTATAATTTTTCTATTTTTTGACATCATATCACATTTTTGTCTGTGTTTTTACTGAAACAAAGATTTGCATTTTTAATATCTTCCATTCACCCATTCCTCCACACCAAGCAAGGTTGTAGATGCTGTACCCAAGCAAGAAAATAAGCAAGATTTCTTGCCGTGAGAACTTTTTTAGCGAACAATGAATGATTGCTGCGGGAAAGTGCATTTGTTAATATGTTTATCACGGAAAAAAACATTGGTCCCTTGATAGACTATTTTATTAAGGATATCATTGCTCATAAAACTTACGATAGTTAACTCAGTCAATATGTGCTCATTATTTTTGTTACTATAGACATTGCTAGGGGGAAAAAATGCTGTATTCTCTTAATAATTTAAGAAAAAATCTGGAAGTCTCCTGCCAGACATTATTTAAGCAAGGAAATAATTTAATAGATTGGCCATCTTAGTTAGATACTGTAAGAAAGGGTCTGTGGAGAGTCCCAGGAAAGAACATCTTCAGATAAGGGAAAGGACTCTTCAAGATGGCAGGCCAGATAAGGGAAAGGACTCTCAGGGAAAGTGACATTGCCTTTGATTCTGCCCCTTGCCGTGGCCTAGTTTAGGAAGACCTGGGCTTATCCAGCAACAGCAAGGCCACCAAGCTGCTGGAGCAATGCAGCGGGGCGGAGGTAAGTTTCACCCCGTAGGCATCGAGTTACATCCAGTTCTTGCCAGCCTCAGGGATCTCACCCCCCACCAGTTCCTGGGGCTAGAATTGCCTCACCCATCCTCATTTGCTGCCTCCTTCCCAGCTCTTTATGCAAACAGGGCCTGCTCTGGGAGGCCGTCCTCACCAGCCCACAGCTCTAGCATAACCCTATTTTATGATCTTTGGAGATCTTATCACAATCAAGAAATGGCACTGCTGTTTGGATTACAGTCATGTGTTACTTAAGAACAGGGATGTGTCCTGAAAAGGACTTGATTAGACAATTTTGTCATTGTGTGACTGTCAGAGTATTCTTACACTCACTTAGGTGGTAGAAGTCAACCACGGGATGCAGCCTACCAGGACAGTGAGGCTGCACACACACAGCGGACTGTTTTGCAGTAAACTTTATTTGGAAGTAGAAAGAGTACACTCTGAAATGACAGTAAAAAGAATAATAAATACACAAACCATTAACATAATTTTTCTTATTTTTATCAAGTATTAGATACTGTATATAATTGTATGTGTGAGGCTGGAGTGTAGTGAAAGACCCACCGATTCCCTGTCCAGGAAAGACGCACGAGGCACTGGCTGCAAACGCATGAGGTTTATTCAGACACAGACGCCTGTGGGTGCTCAGCGAAACCTCAGCCGGAGCTTTGGTGAGCTGGCACACCGGGCTTTGGGGTACAGGTTTTTTATAGGGTCAAGGGGCAGGTTTCGTGCGGGCGGTAAGCAACAGGTTTCTTATTGGCTATTTTGAACCCAGCATATAGGTTACCTAAAGGGTAAAGTTATTTTTCATTTTATGTTCCTGGAATTACACCATATGACAGTTACATATGAGCACTCTGATTTTTCTGTTCCTGCTTATTAGCCCCTGTTTATTCAGGCATGCCCTGGAATCTGTTTTTCTGCTCTTTCCCAACCATCCTGTTTTTCCCTTTTCAATCGGTCACACTTAACTGATTATCTGAAAAACACATTGTCTGCAGGTTTGTGACATGCCCTAATAATTTTGTAACTAAGTCTAAGGTTGCTGGGCTGGGGTCTTTCAGTAGCTCAGTGATAGAGTGTTTGCCTGGAATGTGCAAGACTCTGGTTTGATCCCTGGCACTGCAAAAAAAAAACCTGTTTAATTTCTATAATTGTATGTGTAATATTTTGATACAACTGTCAGCCAGTAGGTTTATTTACACAGGACACATGAGGATGAGCAGTTTCGAAGTCCCTGGGCAATAGGAATTTTTCTGTCAATTAGACTGCCACCCTGACCTTCAGACAGGCAGTGCATCTGTCTGGAGGGCTGACTGTACCTCCAGGCCTAGCACAGGGCCTGGCACACTGTGAGCACATGAATCAGTCATTGCTGGAGGGATAAGCACACTCTTAGAGGAGCAGCAGGGGAAGTTCCAGTAGTGACACAAGGCACTCTATTGAGGGCCTACTATGAATCAAGCACTAGGCCAAGTCAGTCATTGGGGGTACCTCAAACACAGAGATTTTTTTTTTAAATCCTTAGTTCCATGGAGACTTATTAAAAGTAAGGGGGTGGAGGAAATATATCTATTTGAATGTCTATCTGTACACATAGGAAAACAGAGATACTAAGACACACAATAAGTGACAAGTGGCAAGTTCCAAGAAGAAAGATACAGGGGCGAGAGGGGTGAGACGGGGAGCAGCGGCGGGAGGAGGAGGGGGCTTGCTGTACTAGCAGGGGCCAGAGAAGGCAGAGTCCCTAAGGCTGCGGATTGGAATCAAGACCCGCAAGGGTCAGGGCGGTGGCAGGTGGGTGCAGAACGAAGAGAAAGCACCAGCGCTCGGGGCTGGAGGAAATGGGCTGCAGGAGGAGAAAGTAGGAAAAGAGGAGGCCGGGCGGGTGAGGACACATCAGGGAGCGCAGTGTCCTCAGAGTGTGGACACCTACCCACAAGGGGGACCTCACCTGGGAACTTAGAAATGCTCGTTCTTGGGCCTGCCCTCAGACCTACTGAATCAGAAACTCTTTGGAAGGACAAGCCTCCTAGCGACTGTGGAGCGCGATAAAGTTGGAGGGGCCTGGACTAGGGATCTTCCGCGTTACGACCCGAGTTACCATTCCTCCCTTCATCCACCTGGTCACGGTCCTCTTGATTCTACCAGCCGGGCAGGGGACCCACCCAGCGCTCTGAGGATTTGCCCAGAGCCACGTCCCGCCAGGTCCTCCGAGGCCCGCCACCCCGCGCCCCCACCCCATCTACAGCCTGCAGCGGTCTCCCGCAAGCCTCCCGGGCGTCCCGGGACAGCGCCACCGCACCGCAGCTTAGGGGCCAGACGCCCGGGGCGGCAGGTGCAAAGGCGGAGGGTGGCGGCGTCCGGCGAGAACCGCAGGGGTGCGACCTGTCCTCCTGGGGCCGCCTGCCCAGCCGGACGCGCTCGGCCACCCAGAACCCGGGGGTTTCCGCGGCCTGGGATCGGGATGGGCCGCCGCTTCCCCGGGGAGCGCTGATGCAGAGCCAGGTTGGGGCGGCCGGCCCGGCCAGCGCCCTCTAGGCAGCGGAAGTGGAGCTTGCTTTACATCCGTCCTCCCCGCCTCGCAGAGTTGGGAGAAGGAAGGTTGGGGGGTGTGGAAAAAATAAAAGGAAAAGTCCTTGCACCATGTAGAGCAGCGCCCCCCGCCCTGGCACCGCAGCCGGCCGGGGACCTCCCAGTCTGCGGCCATGAACGCGAGCAGCGAGGGCGAGAGCTTCCCCGGCTCTGTGCAAAGTAAGTGCTTTTCCGGGCGCAGTGCGCGCTCCAGGGCCCAGTGCGCGCTCCGGGGCCCGGGCCCAAGCACGTCTGCGTCGCAGCTACCAGGCCCGGGGCCCCGAAATCGGGGTGACGGCGGAGAGCCGCGTATCGGGGAGCCGGCGGGCGCGGTGCAGGGGGCGCCCGAGTGGGCTTGGGGTAGGGGCGCACCCGAGCTGGAGCCAGACTGGGGGAGCCCTCCAGCGCTGTGAGACCCCCCGGGAAGGGAGCGTGGGGGAGGGCGTGCGGCTCAGACAATCGCACCTCTCGGTGCATTCCCGCCCCGCCAGGCGGAGTTTGGGACTCGGGGAAGGAAGAGGGGAACCCGGGTAACCAGGGCAACCCTGATGGGGAAACTTATGCCTCGATGACTCAAATTTGGATTCTGGGAATTGGAGAGTCTCACGAGGTCTTGACGGCGCATTGCAAAGCCTTTTCCACATTAAAGGTGGGGATTTGAATGGGAAACGGGCTGGGGTCGCTGTTTTTGAGTTTGGGGTTCCTTTTTATTATCCTGTTGAGGACGTCAACCTTTTTAAGACCCCAGTATCGCCCGATGCTTTGTTTCCCAAAGTGTGGTCCGGGGGCTGAACTCAAACCAACCACCTGGGAGCGAGAGTGCGTATTTAAAAGGAGCTTTCTGCGCCCCACCCAGCTGATCTCGGGGTGGGGCCAGTGATCTGTACCAGCTGTCTGGGTGATTCTGAAGCACAGGAAGTTTTGAGAACCCTGGCCTGGCGCAAGGGTTTGCAGACACCTGGCACAAAGTAAGTGCTCAACTTGTTAGCCCTTACAGTTTGGGAGACATTGACTCTCAAACTTGGCTGGGTATTTTCTGCATAATTTATGAAAAGAACAGATTTCCCTAAACCCCAGCCCCTCACTCCCAGACCATTATAACTCAGTATCTCCTAAGTGAGGTTCAATTATTTCCATGTTTGAAGAGTAAAGACCCCACCAGGTCACAGGCTTGGGGAGAAGGGGTGCTGGCCTTTTACCAGCACCATCTCATTTAATCTTCCCAACAACCCTAGTAAGTGGAAAGATCTCTTCTCCATTTTGTAGAAAAGCCAAGTCCAAAGTCACTTTGGTAAGTGAGAGTGTCAAGATTTGGTCTAGTTCATTCCTTGTGCACTTCCACATGCCAGCAACATTGTTTGGTATTCAAACTCCTTTATCTTGGGGATCAGCCCTGCTCCATCATTGAGGAATCCTGAGCAGTGCAAGCCACTGTATTTCTCCAGTCCTTGTTCACCTGTTAGTCCCATGCAGGTGATTCAGTAGCTGCAGGGAGACTGTTTCCTTCCTTCCAGCCACTGACTTCAAAGGACTTCAGTGCATAGGGCCCTCTGCAAGATGACTGATGTCACCATGCTCAGCAGTCTCTCTCCTGAGCAAGTCAGCCAAATTGTGTTTCTGCACAGAGACTTGTTGTCTTAGACATGGAGAAAATTAGACATCATGTAAATATCTTATTTTCAGAAAATTATAGTGCATGGATACCAAACATCTATGCACAAAGGTAGTCTTGTACTATTTAACTTGGGGAAAGTGAAAATAATGTAAATACCTTATTTTTGCAGAGATTATATACTGCACAGGCACCGTGGAATAATGTGTTGCCATTAAGTAATTATACCTATAAAGAGATTATTATGGTATAGCACCATGTTAATGTAATATCATGTAGGAAGTTCTGTAATACATTAGTTCTATAATATATCATGATCATGTGCAATTTTTAATTGTAAAGAAAATATATTTGTAATGTTCATGGGAGATACAAATGGAAAAAATATGCTTCTTTATGTTTCTTCCAAATCTTCTTTTATAAACATGAGTTTTCTCATAATAATGCAAAGAAAATTTTTAAACAAAAATTGAGATTCTCATATTAGGGATATTAATTATATACCTTATTTAACAAATATTTAGATAGTACTTTCTAATATAGGGCCATATAATACTGTGTTAATATTTGCTAAATGCTTTGCAAATATTAACACAGTATTAACTCTTGGTTTTTACTATGGTAAAGAAGCAATGCCCCTGTCATTTAGGAATGAATTTTGGCTACAAGTAACAGAAACTTGAAGTACCCTGGCCTAACAAGAAGTCTGGGATTAGTTGATTCTAGAACCAAATTAGGGGATCAGTGAAGTAAGAGCCAAAATCAATAAGAATCTTAGCATTGTCCTCATATTTACAAGATGGCCGCAGAAGCCCCAATTGCACATCTACATTGAAAGCCAAAAGAAGAGGGAGCAGCACCAGCTTTTTCTGCACCCTTTTTATCATGAATGCTAACTGTTCCCCAGAAACTCTTCCAGCTGTGTGCTGGAAGGGCTCAACAAATATGTAGGGGACCAAGATTATTTTGGCTAATGGTTCTTGTGGTGGTGGTTGTTTGGGTATGTGGGGGGACTGATTTTCATAATAACCATTTAGTTGGGATAGGAGGTGGCTGCTGCTTCCTGCAAAGTGACGGGCAGCCCTGCACATCAAAGAACTTCCTTGCAGAAAGGCACCCGGGGCAACAGGTCATCCTGAGCCATCCCTTGGATCTGGGTAACTGCGACTAAGACAGCTGGGATTCTATTTGCAAGAAAGAAGAAGGGTTTGAGGGTTTTGACCTGGCAGCTGGCCAGGTCTGCCCCGCTGCCCCTTTTCCTACCAGGAATCAGGTTTGCAATGTAATTTAAAGCTGTTTGGAATTAATCGGTGACTCTCCCTTTGTCCCCTGGAGTTCCAGGCAGCACCACCGTGCTGGTTGAACTGACCCCGGACATCCACATCTGCGGCATCTGCAAGCAGCAGTTTAACAACCTAGATGCCTTTGTAGCTCACAAGCAGAGCGGCTGCCAGCTGACCAGCGCGGCAGGAACAGCCCCCGGCACAGTCCAGTTTGTATCGGAGGAAACGGTGCCTGCCACCCAGACTCAGACCACCACCAGAACCATCACTTCAGAGACCCAGACGATCACAGGTACGGCTGGGGGGCTCTGGTTAGGGGTGGCCTGGCTACCTCCCAAACACCTTCCTGGAACTTGTTAAAAATACCTTGCTGGGGCCCAACCCCTGGGGTAGTAAATTCATCATTTTTAACAAGCTCCACTGGGAAGCCAGCTGCCCAGCCAGGTCTGGGAGCAGCTAGGTTAAAGCAGTAAGTGTTAGCAGTTAGAAACATTGTCACATGTTAAGCAAGACAGACAAAAAACAGGTTTCAAAACCAAAACTATATACTAAGAAAAAGGTACTTGCAGAAAATATGTCATAGCGAAATAAGTGGTTTTCTTTGATCGTGGGTGTACCTGTATGAGCCCTGAGCTTGCATTACTTGAGTGAAGGAAGGAAAAACATATTGTTTTTGTTTTTTGCATTTTAATATACAAACAGGCATGAGTGTCTCCCTTTCTTGTGCTACAGACTAAGAACAGAAAAGCCCATCCCTGCCCTCCATTGCGTCCACTCTGCCAAAACAAACTACAGACAGGTCAAAATTTAAATGTACAAAGTGAAGCCGGGCACAGTGGCACATGCCTGTAATCCCAGTGGCCCAGGAGGCTGAGGCAGGAAGATCCCAAGTTCAAAGCCAGCCTCAGCAACTTAGCAATCCCTAAGAAACTCAGCAAGACCCTATCTCAAAATAAAATATAAAAAAGGGCTGGGATATGACTCTGTGGTTACATGTCCCTGGGTTCAATACCTGGTACCAAAATAAACAAACAAACAAATAACATGAAACTAGTAAAGTAAATATAATACACACAGAGATACACATACACACCCCTACATGGACCTATACTCCCGTACTTAGATTTATCATCTATCTAATCTGTCTTAAGGAACCAGACAGAAAGAGTTTAAAGCAAGCCATTAATGAGAAACTTACAAACAATTCTGGGTCCTATAGGGAAATGGAGAAGGCATTAGTTAAAGGCATTCAAATACAAATTGAAAAAATATATTAATGGGCTTAACCAAGAAGTCAGGTTGTGGACCACCCCCCATGAAGAAAGAGTCCTAAATCTGATTGGAAATGAAGTTACAGCTTTCCCAAAGTAAAAAACGAGTCTAAAGATGAACAAACAACCTGGAAAAAAAATTTAAAGCATGTGTGACTAAGACCCAGCATCCTTCCTAGACAAAGAGCTCCCAAAACCCGGTCACCTCAGAGTCAAAGGACAAATAGATGAGGGAGGGAGGGGCGGGCAGCAGTGTGTGCTCTGGGGAGGTAAATTCATAAAACCTGGGCAATTTTGATATCCTTGGGATTTTCCACCTTAAATCTCTCAGTTTTATGATCTACCTAAACGCATTGACTCGTGAGCCTAGGCCAGGTATTGGTCCTGTAAGAGGGTGCTCAGGTACAACAGGTACCACCGAGAAAGGGTGGAGCCTGGGTGCAGATGTGAGAGTCAGAGTAGAGGTCGCAGTGCAGTGTGACTTAGCCTGGGAAAGGGGAGCCAGGCCTGTGTGCAGACATAAAAAGATTCTCGAGGTAAGTGCAAAAGAATACTCTGCATTTGTGTCATGTCGCACTGTACTCAAGGGAAGCTTCTGGAATGGGGATGAGACAGGTGCCGTAAATGAGATAGCAAGGCTGCGTGGGAGGAACTGGAATGTCCCCGGGACTGTGGTCTCCGGGACTGTGGTCTCGGGGGAAGGAGATCACACAGGGCTCCTCCCCAAGCGCAGCAGCTCTTTGAATCCAGGTGGTTAAATATCTAGATTTTTCAGAAAAATTGAAAAATGTGAAATTTCTCAATTTTAAAACTTTATTGGCTAAACAAATTACATCAACAAGGCTAAGTCAGCCCACAAGCTATTCTAGCTTTTTCAGATGTTTACCAAAGAGATCACCTGGAGTCAAGGGGAGGAGCATTTGAAAGTAGGGGAACCAACTTTCTCCTGATGAGCTGTACCTTGGTGTGATGTTTAAAGCTTTTGGCAATTAGCAATATTTTGTGAATCCAAAATAATGTTTCTTGGTTTTGGGCTTTTTTTTTTTTTTTTTTTTTTAGAACCAGGGAATGAACCCAGGAGTGCTTAACCACTGAGCAACATCCCACCCTTTTTTATATTTTATTTAGAGATGGTCTCACTGAGTTGCTTAGGGCCTCACTAACTTGGGAAGGCTGGCTTTGAACTTGGGGTCCTCCTGCCTCAGCCTCCCAAGCGTCTAGGATTACGGGCATGCACTAACACATCAGAATAATGTCTCTAGTGAGTTTTTAAGACATGAAAATAATCACCTCACAAACCTTCATTAAAGAAACTTGAGGTCACCCTACTCTCTCCAGAGTTTCTTAATTCTCATTCTCAAGGAAGTGACCAAGAAAGTGTGAGAGCTAGAGTGTGGTGTGGTGGTGCACACCTGTAATCCCAGGACCTTGGGAGGCTGAGGCAGGGGGATCGTGAGTTCAAAGCCAGCCTCAGCAAAGGTGAGGCCCTAAGCAACTCAGTGAGACCCTGTCTCTAAATAAAATACAAAATAGGGCTGGGGATGGGGCTCAGGGGTCAAGTGTCCCTGAGTTCAATCTCCAGTATCAAGAAAAAAGAAAATGTGAAAGCTGGAAGTCACCTTGGAGATGAGCCAGGTGCTTCTTATTTTTACAGTGGGGGTGGGGGGTGGGGGGGGACAGCAACTGTGCGTGTGGGGAAGAGGCAGGGCCACTGTCCCCCACTGTCTCAGTCCTGGGATGTGAGTGGGTTCCCCTTCCTCTAGTGTTCTTCTTCTTGAAGGGTCAGTGCGTTTCCTATCCTCAAGAGCCCAGTCCCAGTAACGCACATGCTGTGTGCGACACGTGTGAACCCAATCTGCCTCTCGGTGGGCCGGTCACTTCCTGTCTCGCTCACTGCCATCTGTCAGAAGAGGGGCAAGACCTGATGGGCCACTGTGAGGCTTCTGTGATGGTTCACATAAGGGCCAGGACCAAGTCGGTGACCACTCTCACTGCTGCAGGCATCAGCGAAGGGACAGTGCCACCACCCTGGGTCTCTTCTCCACCTGGCTCAGCGGCTCCTCCCATTGAGTCTGCTCTGGGGCCTGCTGCTCAAGCAGCGTGCTGCTGTCTTTTCCCTAGAAGGTTTTCTGGGCTCCACTCCCTCAAGTTTGGGCTTCAGGGTTCCATTATCTAGCAGTTCCCAGCCCCTACCTGTGGACCAGGGTCCCCAGGGAGCTTGTTAGAGGTGCCACTGCCTGGGCTTCACTCCTGAATGAGACACTCAGGCATCTGTATTCTTAACAAGCTCCCAGGGGAGCCAGGTCCCAGCTAGGTTGCAGGGTCACTCACTGCCCAAGGCCACAGTCTGACCCCTGCACAGCCATTGCTCCTGTTCCTCATCTGCTCCCAGGCTGCTCTGCCCTTGACTGAGCCAAACTCCTCCTCCCTTGGCTCCCACTTCTCCCTGTGTAATAGTTGAATATGAAGTGAAATTCATTCTCTGCCTCCTAGCTTCGGAAGCTGTCTGTTGTTTCACATATGATTTAATAACTTTGACCTAGGAGAAATAAAAATATATGTTGATGCCGGTGACAAAAAACTACCAACCCACACGCATTTTCTAAGTTCACTGCTTAAAATCGTGGGGCTCTGTAATCAGATCCCTGAGTGTTTGGGGGTTTTGTTTTGGAGGGAGGGGGTTGTTTTTCGTGTCTTTTTTGCAGAGTTGGGGGTGGAACCCAGGGCCTGGCACATGCTAGGCAGGTGCTCTCCCACTGAGCCAGGCTTCCAGCCCAGGTTCCTGAGTTTGGATCTTGACTGCCTAGATCCTTAGGAGCTTTCTAACCAGGGCAAATCCCCAGAGTCCTCAGTGTCTCATTTTAAATGTCCATAATAAATGGAAAGACAACAGGGTTTGTTAGTTTAAGAGTCTGGAGTTCTGAGACAGACTGCCTCAGCACAAATCCTGGCTGTACCACTTGCCAACCATGTCACCTTGGGCAGGGACCTCACAGGACTAGGCCTCCATTTCTCCCCCTCTCAGGCTGCAGGGGTCCTACGAGAAAGACACTTCTAGCTGTCAGTGTTGCCTCTTTTACTCACCAATCAGGGGGCTAGGAGATTTAACTGAAAAATGTTAGCACAGACAGAAGAACGGTCTTTCCCACCTCTTCTGCCTAATTTCTTCTCTTCAGGTCCAAGTTTAAAAATTTCCTCCACCCAGAAGCCAGCCCTGGTTTCCCCTTCTTCATACACCTGAGGTTAGGTTTCTCACC
Source organism: Callospermophilus lateralis (assembly GCF_048772815.1). NCBI lineage: Eukaryota > Metazoa > Chordata > Mammalia > Rodentia > Sciuridae > Callospermophilus > Callospermophilus lateralis. The sequence continues at coordinate 190,578,862 of NC_135307.1, forward strand.
TGTTTTCTCGCTGTGCATTCATCACACATGTGATTAATTAGTTACTTGATGACAAGTAGTCTTTAATTAGCCAGAGGTGAAATAAAAGCTGAAGGGGTCGGGCAATGGCAAGGTGTGCAGCAGCCCAGCAGCTAAGCAAGAGGGAAGAGCAGCTGGCACCAGCCAGCAGCCAGTCCCTGCAAGGTCCAGGTGTGGCCAGGAGCTGGCCTGGTTCTCACTGGTCCACCATGTCCTTTTCCTATTGAACATAAACAGTTTCACAGAACATCAGCATCAGACCAGGACATGTTGTGACTATTTTGGAGCAGGGACCAGAACAAGACCACTCTGCCACCGTGGCTGAGTTCAGAAAAAAAAAAAAAAAAAAAAAAAACAGGGACATTGTCCGAGCCTCCCTTCTTTACCTATTAGAGTTTTAACTGTGCTCTAGTCCTTCCTCCCTCTTAATCCTGTTCATTGGAAAACCACATCGTTATACGAAATCACATATATGAGGTTGTGAGGGGAAAGTCGGGGGAGGGAGAGAATGGAACAACAACAGATGAGGTAGAGAGGGAAGATGGGAGGGGAGAGGAGGGGGGATAGTAGGGGATAGGAAAGACAGCAGAATACAACAGTCACTAATATGGCATTATGTAAACATTGTGAATGTATAACTGATGTGATTCTGCAATTTGTATTTGGGGTAAAAATGGAAAAGCATAACTCACATGAATCAAATGTATGAAAGATGAAAAAAATAAAAAATAAAAAAAAAATGCAAATCACCAAGTCACCCTGGCTTCCTGACAGGTTCCAGTGCAGGCTTTCCCCACACATACATCTAACGTGGTGGAGGTTTCCTCGCTGCAACCAGGGTTGTGTCCTTCGTGATCTTTGGCCAGAGGATATCAACATAAGGAAGGCCCAGCCACACAATTGATTTTGAAAGCCTTAGGACAAAATCTGAAGGCCCAACTTGGCTTGTGAGCCCCAAATTAGTGGTTCTAGGCTTAAATCTTCCTGCAAGCAGTGACCTAGTCAGTCTTGTTTTCCTGTCCCCAGCAGCAGGCCTGGCACATCTTGGGCACTTAATAGAATAGCCCTTGCGTGAGGGCAGGAGGGGGCAGAGGGAAGGATCAAGCCTGTTAATGTGCATGAAGCACAAGACATAGCCTGGGCCCATCAGGAGGGTTCCAGGAGGGGAGCTTCAGCATGGTCTTGTGCCAGGTGCTTGGGCTGAGATCCTAGGGGTGCACCTTGCCCCTGGAGAGGCCAAGCGCCTTGGAGAAGGGAGGAGGACTTAGTCATAGGACATACAACCCCAGCAGGTGCTGCCTTAAAGGTGCAAAGAAGTAATAGTGCATCAGTCCTGAGCAGGAAGTGAGGGGGTGGAGGGGGGTGTGAATAAGATCAAATGTGTAACAGACCTTTGGGAGGAAGTGATGGGAAGTTAACACTTCTTCATGGTCTGCTGGTGGAGAAACTTGGAGTAAGATCTGGGAGCAGGGGCAAGAGAGAAATAACTCAGGGCATAGGTACGTAGCAAAAGCCATGCTTTCACTCTGGCCTTATTTCTGAAAGTTGCTGAGCATATGAGTAATTTAATAAGACAAACTATGCAGGGATTGCCCGGAGGACCTGGCAATAATAATAATTCTTATGCAGTGCTAGTTTGTGTGCCATGTACTTTTCTAAGTACTTCAAATGAAGTAATTTTTCACAACCATAAATTAGGTACTAATAATGATTACCACCCATTAATGAACCTGAGGCATAGGGCATTATAAAACTTGTCCAAGAAGGGTGTGGTGGTGCATGCCTATAATCCCAGCAACTCAGGAGACTGAAGCAGGAGGATTGAAAGTTTGAGGCCAGCCTGGACAATTTAGCAAAACTCTCTCTCTCTCTCTCTCTCTCTCTCTCTCTCTCTCTCTTTTTTTTTTAAGGGCTGGGTTGTAGCTCAGTGGTGGCATGCCTCCTGGGTTCAGTCCCCAATACTCTAAGTAAATAAATAAATAAATCACTTGTCCAAAATGACAGGGACAGAAAATGATAGGACTGGGTCTCAGACCCACAGTATCTGGCTGTATAACCTGTGCTTTCAACCCAGACTCGGGTTAAGGGAAGCCCTCACTGCAGTGTTGCTCAGGCTACTTTGTTTACAGCGACCACTGGAGGTTTTGATGAAATGCAGACTCCCCATCCTCAGTGGGTTTAGGGGATTTCTGGGACGCTGAACCAGCTCAGGAGTTCACATGCTTTCTGTTGCTCTTCAACCCACCAAACTAAAAGCAGGATGAACAGTGAGGCGTTTCCCACATCCAGAAGACCAGGAAAGGCCGATCCAAGGTGGGCCCTGGGGCTCATTGGTGGCATCTTCTTTTCATTTTCTTGTCCTTGGCAATGGGCTTTATCCTGTCCTTGCCCCTTGTGGCCACAAGATGGCTGTTCCTGCTTTAGACTTCCGATCTCCTCCCAGCCACTTCCACAGACAAGAGAGGAGCAGCTTACCTTTATCAGGGAGGAAACTCCTCATCCACCTACCAATATTGGGACACGTGGAAATGCCCAGTCACACTGTAATGGAGGTAGCAAGGGGCAAAGAAGAGGGGCTCAGCAGGGAAATTCCAAACCCAGGGCCCCTCAGCAGAGCCTCACTCCCACCGCAGCCCCATTAAATAGGTTAGATTAGGAGTTCTGAAAGAGCGAGTGAGCCAGAGAATTACCTGGAAAACTTGTGAAAAATACACCGATAGATATCTCTCCCTACAGACTTCACCCTAGATCTCTGCATGGGCTTCTCTGGTGTGTGATCAGGTTGAGAACCACTGGACCAGGAGAAGGGGGAGTAGAGAGGGACACCCACCGGCGGTGGCAGCCAGCACCTCCAAGTGCCCCACAGATCTGAGGAATAAAGAAATGGAACACAAGGAGGAGAAGGAAGAATGGGGGGTGGAAGGAATCATTATTCTTAGCATTTTTGTTTGTTTTGTTTTGTATTTTTCCTGTTTGGTCAGTTCCCATCCTAGTGCAGGTCAATTTTCTGTACCTGGAACTCTTTGCCCAGCACAGCCCCCTGCCTTGGTACAATTTAAGCCAAAGGGGAAACCATATAGAAGGTTGGGAAATGATGGAGAATTGAGGGCAGAGATGCAGCTGGGTCTGAAAAATGAGATTGAACTAGAAGCTAGACGTGTGTTAGGGCTTCCCTCACAGTTTAGAGGCTGGATCTCAGGGCCCGTCCGGAACTACTGAATCTGACTTCGCTGTAGCCAGATCCCCAGATGGTATGTGCGCACATGGCCTCTGGCGGGTGCCCTGTGTCAGTTCCTGAGGTTTAGGCCTTCCTTTTGCAGAAGGAAAGTCCTTAGCAAACCGGGTGCTGGATTTCAGGGCAGCGAGTCTGATTGGCCCAGTTGCCATCAGGTGTCTGCAGCTGAGCCAATCAGCGATGGGCAGGGGGCGTGGTCAGGGGCCCCACCCAGAGGCAGAGACTCACTCCTGGGATCCAGACAGACCCAGAGGCGCCCAGCTGCGCCCGGACTTGGAAATGCTGTTGGGGAACAGCTTTGGAAGAGAAAGAAGCAGATTTTCTCTTGGAGTTCACCACCTCGTGATCCTCCTGCCAAGTTCGCCACCACACCACCCCATCTCATCAGATTTCCTCTTGGAAAGGGAATTCTGCATTGCCACTTGGGATACCAGCCCCGAGGTGAATCCTATCCAGGATGCACTTGGGAAGAAACAACGGGAGAGAGGTTCAAGAGATTAGAATAGATGACAATGAAGTAAGGATCCACAAAGAACTTTTGCAAATCAATGAGAAAAAAAAGTAGAAATTCTAATAGGAATAAGATCCTAGTGTAACAGGCAGAGCAGTTCACCCAAGAAAGTATGTGACTGGATAAAGATGTTGAAAGGGTCACTAGTTATCAAAGAAATTCAAATTTAGCTAAAATGGCCCCACTTCAGTCCTGTCAAATAATGTCATTGATAACCAAGGAAAAAGAGAATGCAAATAACTTCAGTTTTCTGAAAGGATCTTATAATTATGCAATAAACATTCATACTATTTTGACCCAGTTCTTCAACTTAAAGGGATGTATCCAAAGAAGCTAGGGTTACCTTAAAAATCCTAGAGAAGTGCTATTTATAAAAATAGATAACTAGATGCCCAGCATTTTGGTACATTCCTGTAATCCCAGGCTGAGGCAGGAGGATCACAAGTTCAAAGGCAGCCTCAGCAATTTAATGAGGCCCTAAGCGACTTATCGAGGTTCTGTCTTAAAATAAAAATATTTTTAAAAAGGGCTGGGGATGTGGCCCAGTGGTTAAGTGCCCCAGTCATTAGTTCAATCCCTAGTACCAAATAAATAGATACCTAGAAGCCTCTTCAGTGGTCCAAGAAAGAAAAATGGTTAATCAATCTATACAACAACCAAAATAATGGAATATTATGTTGCCGTTAGAAATTGTACGTTGGATAAATGATAACATGGAAAATGCTTTGGTGACAAACTTGTATAATTGTTTAGCAAAAAAAAAAAAAGAAGAAGAAGAAGAAGAATATAAAGTAATTTAAGCCATGATTCCAGTTTTTTACTTCTAAAATCTGCATGCAAAAAAACCATTTAGTTGATCCTTAATTCACCAAAGTTCTTTGAGACCCTGCCCTTCTCCAGGTTCTGTGTAAGTCAGGGAGAGGGAGGGGGACAAGGCTGTGTGTCTCATCCTGCCAAATGGAGGGAAGGATGGTCATTAAATAGTCTCTCCGATTTTTTTTTTTTTTTTTTTGGAAGAGGACTACTGGAGCACTTAAACACTGAGCCACATTCCCAGCCTTTTCTTTGTGTGAGTGTGTGTGTGTGGGGGGGGGGGGGGGTTGTAACCAGGGTTTCAACTCAAGAGCCGTACTGAACCCCAGCCCCAGCCCTGTTTTGTATTTTATTTAGAGACAGGATCTCACTGAGTTACTTAGCACCTCACTTTTGCTGAAGCTGGCTTTGAACTCTCGATCCTCCTGCCTCAGCCTCCCAAACAGCTGGGATTAGAGGCATGTGCCACTGCACCCAGTTTAGATAATAATTGAATTGCAGTAGAGCTAAGTGGTTTGGAGAGGCCACACAATCCGCAGTGAACACACATGATGTGTGTCACATGTGATGACAAAAATCAGGCAATTTTTACTTTCTTCTCTACACTTTCCTGTACTTTCCAGATTTGCTAACAATTCGTGTTCACTTATATTTTGCAAAAATAATTAGACTTATAACTTTTAAAAAGAAAAAGGGATTTTGAATGGAGTTTTCTTTTTTAAATATTTTTTAGTTGTAGATGGACACAATACATTTATTTATTTACCTTTATGTGGTGCTGAGGATCAAATCCAGGGCCTCACACATGCTAGGTGAGCCACAACTCCAGCCCCTTTAATGGAGTTTTTTAATTGAAGAAGCAGGTTGACTTGGGAGATGTGGGAGCAGTCTTCAGACAGTTGAAGGGTGACGTGTAGAAAAGGAGGTGGGCACATGAGCCCATCCACTGAGGGCACTAGTGAGAAGGAGCTAAGGATTTCGGTTCCCTTGGAATCCACATGGCAGGCTTACATTTTAAGCAAATGTATGACCAAATAACTAAAGGCCCGGGACTTCCCTGCTACAAACCAGGACTAAATGTGGCCGCCTCTCAGACTCACCTGACCACACGGGAAAGCCAGGGACATCCCCAGGAGGCAACAGTCAAACCAAAAGCCCCCGCAGGTGTGTGAGACTGAGCTGCTAGGCCAGGGGATCTTCTCTCACTAAGCAGGGACTTGATTTTAAGGGCCATGCTAGAGTGGGGGGGTGAGTCCTGGTGGTCCTTGCTATCCCCCTGGGCAGATCTGGCACTGTCCCTGCTGCCTTCACTGCTGCTTGGTGCCCTGAGATCCCCCAAGGCCAATGCCACTCAGTCTATAGAATCTAAATGCAGACCAATGAATGGTAATCTGTTCTTGCATCAAATTCCAGCAATATCAGCTGATGACTGAGTGTTCCCGCTCAGTCTGTCTTAACCTCCTTGAGTCTTTACTAGAACAGTAAGCTCTCAGCTCTGTGGTCTCCACTAACTTTACAATTTGACTGACCAAAAGTAACCCTGACGAGTAGAGAAGTGACTTGGTCAAGGCCCCAGAGCTGGTGAATGTGGAGAAGTTGGTTCCAGGTCAGTCTTACTTCTGACCGCCCCCCCCCCACACACACACACACACACTCACACCTCGGAATGGGTCGTGACCCCACCATCAAATCACATGCAAACACCCAAAGGGACCGAGGGAGGCAGTTGTTCCAGCAGTCTCTTGGAATTCAAGGCCACAGGAAGGGTTTCTTGGGGTACCTCTGCAAAATGCGCTGTCCACAGAGGACCCTAGAGAGAAGCCAGGTGTGGAGGCATGACCCTGAGGATGAAGCCAGTTAGGCAAGCTGCCTATCTGTGTGGCACTTACTGTCACCCACTGCCTCTTTGTTGCTGTTAAATTCCAGATGCCTTCAACAGAAGACCATTTTATTTATTTTTTATGTGATGCTGAGAATTGAACCCAGTACCTCACCCATGCTAGGCAAGACTCTGCCACTGAGCCATGACCCCAGCCCCCAGAAGACTATGTAATCATATGTTTCCCTGTTTTATGTGCAAATGACCCCCAGTGAGGCCTTTCGGGACCTCCCTGCATAACATTGCATGTCCCAGCACCCCTGAGAGCGGCCTGCTTTGCATCTCTCCATGGCGCTTAGCACCTGACATGCTGTGCATTTCAATAAGTTATGGCCTGCACCAGTCCCAACTAGAATGTCAACTCTGTGAGGGCAGGCTGGTGTCCCTTTAGATCACTGCTGTTTCTAGTACCTAGGACACTGCGTGGTGCACAGGAGGTACTTCATGAAACTGAGCTGAATAAATGAATGACTAGTAACGAGATCCCAGCAGCTGTGGATGCCAACCTGACCCTCACAGCAGCCCTGGGAGAGAGACAGGCACCGGTCCCATCCTCCAGGTGAAGACACTAAGGGAAGGTGAAACTCGGCAGCCCCTGCTCCTGAGCAAAGACTTTCTGGTCTAGTGACTGTCTTCTTAGGGTGACACATGTTACACCTGACTGGCCACACACCCAAAATGATCCCTGCAGGTGGGTGCTGATGCCCTTTGCTCTGCTTAACCTTCCCATGCATGATGCCTCCTGTGGCCCCAAGACAACAGAGGCAAAAACAGACGAATGAGCCCACATGGAAATGTCAAGCTCCCGAGCAGCACAGGGAACAACAGAGTGACCCGGCAGCCTGGGGAAAACCTATGCCTGGGAGGGACTTCAGATCCTCAGGAGCCCGTGCTGCCCCTGCTGGGACTTGTCCAGAGAGCAAAGCTGAGGCTGGTGGCAGGGCAGCACACAGAGAGAGCCACCTGTTTCCAGAAACAGAAAGGGGCAGGCTGGGCAGGTGTAGAGCCAGCACCTGTCCTCCAGGAGGGTTCTGAGGCCCCTGAGGTAGCCTGCCAGGAGGGCCTGCCCCACTCTGAGAGCCTCCCACCTGGGAGCCACCTGTTCAGAAAGTCCAGAGGTCACATCAGCACAACACGCCAGCCTGGTTGCAGCACCAGAGGTCCAGTACCTTTGGAAACCCCTCAGTCCCAGTTAGGGACAGAGGGCCACCTAGGTCACGACCACTCGAGGGGAGAGTTTGGTGCACTGGGCCCAAGTCCAGATCTGTTCAACTAGAGTAGCTGGTGCTTGTTGTCATTCAGCCATGGCCACATCCTGATATCAAATTCTCTCATTAAGCTTTACATCCACCTCCTCGGGGGGACGTGGGGATTATCCCTATTTATAGGTGAGGAAACTGAGGCTCAAAGGGAATTCATAACTGGCCTGAGGTCACACAGCAGCAGGTTGCTGTACAGGACCTGAATCAATTCAAAGGCACCTTGGCACCCACCTGAGACAGTGGCGGGCTAGGAGGCATTGGCCAGAGAGTATCCTTCTGTGCATGGGAACAAACTTGATCACAGTTGATCCCATTCTTGTCACTTCAGGCTTTTGCAACTGCTTGTCTTCAGTTTATCCACTGCATAAAATCTCTCCATGATGATTCAGTTGTGGTGAGAAGCGCTGTACCCAGCTGTGTACCCAGAAATGCCTGGAGACGGTAACAGGGTTGATTTGATATTAATGAAGCAAATGCTCCTGGGAAGAATGACTGAAGTTCCAGTTCTCCCAAAGCAGCATCCAGGGGAGGCAGACTCCTTTTGTGTGTGTGTGTGTGAGAGGGGGGGGGAGGGGATACTGGGGGTTGAACCCAAGGGCACTTAGCCATGAGCCATGTCCACATCCCTTTTTATTTTTTATTTTGAGACCGGGTCTCACTAAGTTGTTGAGGCTGGCTTTGAACCCGCGATCCTCCTGCCTCAGCCTTCCGAGCTGCTGGGATTACAGGTGTGCACCACTGTACCCATCAAGATTCCCTCTAGACCAGGCCAGGTTAGAGTTTACTCTGAGATACTGGAATAGGATGGTCTGTGCGGTGGCTTTCAAACTCAGGCATGTGACCAGAATCAGCCAGATAGCTGGTTAGAACACTAGGCACCTGTCACCCCCAGAGGGTCTGATTCAATGCCTCTGAGGTGCAGGCTGAGAATTTACCTTTGAAGCAAGTTCCCAGGTAGCTCCAGTGCTGCCGGCTTGGGACCACACTTTGAGAACCAAGCAGGGCACTTGAAAGCAGGCATGACGGACAATAAATCCCATGCTGTAAGTGAAAACCTCTCAGCCAGAGGTGGGTGCTGGGTGCTGGCGCGTGCCTCAGAGAGACTCGGCGTGGACACCAGGATGGCAGCTTGTCAGGTCTGTGGCTGACTTTAACATATTCCCTGAGAAGAATGGGAACCCTGGGTTTGCTCAGAGAGCAGGTGCTGTCAGAACCCAGGTGTTATTTGACAGGAACCAGCCTGTCAATTGGAAGAGTCAGGAACCGGGGTTTCCTGTCAGATGTCAGAAGACTGAAGAATGCATTTAATATGAAATAGAATTCCTAAGGAATGAGAAAGCATTGGGTCATAATGCATTTTATTGGCAGCATTTTCATTGTATATAAAATAAGAACATCAGGGCCGGGGCTGGGGCTCAGTGGTAGAGCGCTTGCCTAGCATGAATGAGGCACAGGGTTCCATCCCCAGCACCACATTAAAAAAGAAAAAATAAATAAATAAAATAAGAACATCATCTAATCGAACATCTTAGATTCAAAGAAATACTGTGTTTGTGTAAAGAAAAAATGCAATTAGCACCTTCAGCCTGTAGCAGGGAAGTTACTGCTTTGGGCAAGGCTAAAATCAATAGTGACGTTGGATCTACATGGAATTAAATAAGTATATTCCGTACATAAAACTGCAAAATTTTGAAGATGGTTCCTGGGTGCCTGGGGTTTGGAAAACCGTATGACAGCAGCTCTTAGAATCACCATTAGGGCTTCTCAGCTTGATAATGTCCACCCACTGAGAAAACCACTATTTACTTATTCCTCTTTGAGGCCAAATCTTCATGTGACAGATTATAATCTAATAAAGGAAAAAAAATATTATGACATTGCCTATTTGTGCTCACTCTCTTGCTCTCTCTCCTTTTGCCTAAAAACTTCAGCAAGAGTACCGGAATACTACTGTATGTGGAAAACGTATGCTAAGAAGAATGTTATTAGAATAGTCTTACCCAGAAGTCTTTCTATCAGTACTTTTCTGGTAGCTTGTTAGGATTTTGTGATAAAGCTTACCAGAGTGCCTAGGGAATCTGCTGCATTTAGCATAAAACTTACCTGGTGTAAATTGTAGGAACACTTCTCCTTCATTCAGGGGGTCTGGATCTGTTGTTTCAGAGCTGTCTCCCAGCATCTGATTCACTTACTTTCTCCTTCTGGTTACTGAATGGCTGCCACAGATCCAGGCATCCATCAGAAGCCCTGCAACAAATGTGCTCTAGTGTCTCATCAGCTTGAACTGGGTCCTGGAATCACTCTTAAACATCAAGGGAGACTGGGATGTTTGTTCTCTACAAAGGAAAAGGTCAGCAAAGGGAATGGCTGGTGGATATTTATATTGTGAAAATTAATAATACCATGTCTTTTAGTTTCAGCTCCAGAATTTGTGTTTGAACATGGCTATCAAACTTATCTGCCCACGGAAAGCAACGAAAACCAAACGGCCACTGTCATCTCTCTCCCCACCAAGTCATCACGCACCAAAAAGCCTGCGGCCCCACCTGCTCAGAAACGGCTTAACTGTTGCTATCCAGGTACAGCCCCCATGTGTTCTGCATGTGTAGAGGATGCGACCTTCAGTCGGGGTCCAGGGCTCTTGACAGCTGGGTATGGACATGACACTTACTGTCTGGCCTGAAAATCAGAGCCTCACAGCATGGGTGTCACCACAGGCCCCTTCTCTCTCTGTCACTGGTATTGTGCCCAGGGGCACTAAGGCTTATAGCCACAGGCCTTTCGAAGGGAACTTGTGAGACTATTCAATACTATGAATATTTCTTCCTGCACTAATGCTTAAGAAAACATCCAGGAAAAAAAAAAATTTTTTTTCTTTACTTTTATTTCAACTTTTTATTTGGGAATAATTTTAGACTTACAGAAAAGTTACAAAAATGTCCCTTGTATACCTTTCATCTAGATTCCCCCGGATGCTAACATCTTCCACATTCATTTTGCCATTCTTTCTAGATATATCTCTATATATTTCTCCCCCAAGTCTCTTGAGAGTAAATTGTGACCTGATGGTCCCTTGCCCTGTGTTTTCTAGAAGTAGGGAGACTGGGACAATATAAAACCACAGGACAATCATCAAAAGCAGGAAACTAGCGTGTGTGTGTGTGTGTGTGTGTGTGTGTGTAATCAGATTTACTGACCTTACTCAGATTTCACTGTCCCACTCATGTCCTCCTTCAAAAGAAAAACGCTTCCCCTGCCTGGTCCGGTGTCTAACCCATGACCACACGTTACATTTGGTTCTTATGTGTCTTTAATTTCCTCTAATCAGGAACAGGCAAGCCTTTGTCTCCTAGGGGCTTGACATTTTTGAACAGTACAGGGCCTGTCAGTTTGCAAAATGTGCCTGGACTTAGGTTTGTGTGGTGTCTCCTCAGGATTAGACTTGAGGCTCCACGGTTTGGGCAGGGGCCCCGGAAGTGATGCCGTGCCCCTGGTGCGACACCTAAGGGGCGAATGACGTCCCTTTGTGCCCTTACTGTGCTGCTAACCCACATGGCTTGGAGTAGGAAGTTTCTGCCAGTGTTCTCCACTCGAAAGTAACTGTGTTTTCCTTTGTAATTAATATTTCCTTGTTTGTTTGTTTGTTTTTAGGTTGCCAATTCAAGACTGCCTATGGTATGAAGGATATGGAGCGGCATTTAAAAATTCACACAGGTAAGTAACATGTCTTTGGCCTCTGTGTCCTATAAATCCCTTTTTCTAAAGAGGAGAAAAAGGTGAACGTATAGAAAGAGAAAAATGAGCCGGATGAAGTGGTGCACACCTATAATCCTGGCTGCTTAGGAGGCCCAGGCAGGAGATCTCAAGTTCAAGGCCTCGGCAACTTAGTGAAATCCTGTTGCAAAATTTTGAAAAGTTTTTTAAAGGGGCTGGTGGTGTAGCTCAGTGATAAAGTGACCCTGAGTTCAATACCTAGGACACAAAAAGAAAGAGAGAAAGCAGACCAGCAAGCAGGGAAGAGTAAAGTGGCTATTTCTGATCATTTTAATGTTCTTTAATACAGTTTGTCCTTCAGGATCTTCGGGGGAGCTTACCAGAATTTGAGAAGGTTCAAGTCCTTTATAAAAATGAGACTTGTAAAAATAGTAGTTGTATAGATGCCACAGGTGTATCTTTTCTTTTTTTCTTTTTGGTACTAGGGATTGAACTCAGGGGCACTCAACCATTGAGCCACATCCCCAGCCCTATTTTGTATTTTATTTAGAGACAGGGTCTCACTGAATTGCTTAGCATTTCACTTTTGCTGAGGCTGTCTTTGAACTCGAGATCCTCCTGTCTCGGCCTCCCAAACCGCTGGAATTACAGGCATGTGCCACTGTGCCTGGCCACACGGGCACATCTTACATATACTTTGGATCACTATAGATGACTCTCAACACTCAATGCAATGTAAGTCCTATATAAATAGTTGTTTGCTGTATTTTTATTTGTACTTGTTTGTTGTTATGGTTTATTTTTCAAATATTTTGGATTGGCAGTTGCTTGAATCCACAGATGCATCACCAGTAGAGACAGAAGCCGACTGTGTGTTATTTTTGTGTTTCCCAGATGTTTTGCATGGAGAAAGAATGGCTTCTAGGCAATTTTAAACGAAGTGTTAGATGTTCATGTTCAAATGATGGTATTATACAGATTCAAAGAGTGTCAGTGTATCTAGGTGAGGGATGCAGTGAATTTGACTTTATTTCCACTAATTGTCCAAAGTCTGCAGTCGAGACCAGCCTTGGAAGATGGAGCAGCCAACAGTTATTTTTTATATTCCTTGGCCCGGACGACTGAGGGCCTTATTGCACTGGGGTCACCATCCTATCTATCTGCCTCATCTGTGTCATGTCATTTAGATTTATTCTAATTATCCAGACCTTAATTTCAGGTATTGGCAAGCATTTTCATGTGAGAAGCAATAAATCTTTCCATGTGGCCTTCAGAGTATGAAGCTTCAGCCATCAGCATATTTAACTTTGAAAGAGTTAAGGACCGTGATTTCCTGGTGGCGACTGGGAAACCATTGTAAAAATAAATGAGAATGACTTAATTTCTGCAGATCTGCAGAGAACGCCCACATGCAGCCAGCCACATCTGTGTTTGTAGGGTGGTTCCTGATTAACTGAACTACCTCCATCATCGTCTTCAGCTCCAAGAATTGACTAGACAGCAACTTTGCTAGTTTCCTCAGAGACAAGGGTGTGCTTAATAACCCCTGGGGACTGGTAGACAGCAACAGTCACAGGGCTTTTACCCATTAAGCTGGCCAGAAGCTACCCAGATGCACCAATAAGTATCTGCCCCCTGTTGCACACAGACAGAGCAGTGGCCACAGGAACTGCTGAGCAGCTGATACTGCTGAGCAATTACCATTCCTGGATTTTTAAATTGACTGCTAAGGTTTTTAATAACAAAAATGATAATCTATAAGAAAATTTTAGAAGTATTTTTAAATCCCAAACATTTGTTCTAAGATGATAGTGATCAGCTTTGGCTAACTAACAACATAGTTCAGCACCTGGCTGCGGGGGACTCGGCAAAGTACATATTTGATACATATAGTAAAAAATGAAAAATCCCAACTCTCAGACTCTTCTAATCCTTTGACTCAACTGAATTAAATGGTTTACTATATCATTCTAAAGAATTCGCATGCCTAGCCGGGCGCAGTGACACATGCCTGTAATCTCAGCAGCTCAGGAGGCTGAGACAGGAAGATCACAAATTCAAAGCCAGCGTCAACAAAAGTGAGGTGATAAGCAACTCAGTGAGACCCTGTCTCTCAGTAAAATACAAAATAGGGCTGGGGACGTGGCTCAGTGGCCGACTGCTCCTGGGTTCAGTCCCTGGTACCCCCCCAAAAAAAAAGATTTGGCATGCTTATATGAAACTAAAAACATTCTTAATTTAACTAGCACTCTATACAACTTGCTTCTTCGTTTGCTACTGGACCTCTTCCTACATCAGTGTGTGAAAATCTACTTCATTCTCTTCAGTGGCCTTGTAGGGAGTTGATTTCAGTCATTTATGGCACATGTATAAAATAAATATTTCTGGGCTGAGGTTGTGGCCCAGAGGTGGAGCGCTTGCCTAGCATGTGTGATGCAATGGGTTCGATCCTCAGCACCACATAAAAATAAAATAAAGGTATTGTGTCCACCTACAACTAAAAAATAAATGTTAAAAAAATAAAATAAATATTTCAGGTTCAAAATCATGTTGTGAATATTTCATGAGGTGTAAAAAAGATGACCAAAATTACTTTAGGTACAAGAAAGTAGGCAATTGGGCATCACTGTAGCATGAGGCTAAATAAACAAGATGGTCCTGGGTTCTAGTTCCAATTGTTAAGAGGATTAAATAAAATAATTCAAAGATACAATGCTGTTCAAAAGTTTAAGCATTTAAATTAACGTCAGCCAAGAGAATTTTTTTGTGCCCAAAAAAGCACACATGCACCAACCAACAATAATGATTAATCATCATCATCATCATCAAAAAATACACATCAAAAATGAGCAGTTGTTCACAGACTGACATGTGTCAGGTTCAGATTAAGCTGCCGTGACAGAGAAACCCAAACACTAGCTCCAGCAGGACAAGGGTTTGTGCGTCAGTCACATAACCACCCACAGATAAGCGGGTAGGGTGGCCTCTCTGTCCCAGAAGGTCATGCAGGAACGGAAGTCCTTCTGTCCTTAGCTGCATTCTCCCACCATCTATAGGGGCCCTGCCCGCACCTGCCTGCACCTGCTGACTCCGCAGGTGACCCAGTTACAGTCGGTGATAAGGAGGAAGGTGCTGCCTTTCACAAAAGGGACACACGACTTTCCCGCCATTGCCTTCACAGAAACTTAGACATGGAGCTGGGAAATGACCTCTCTGGCTCGCCAGCCATGACCTCTGCTAAACCTTAGGGGTTTCAAATTTTAGGGTTTGTCTAGTGTGAAAAGAGAAAAGAGAATCAATACAGGGGACCGTCAGCTGTGCCCGGCTCCACGCAGCTGGACTTGAATTTTTATTTTGTTTGCCTCCTGTTATTAATTAATTGGGAATTCTCATTCATCACAGAAGTTTCCAGTAAGCAAATAGAAGAAGAAACCGCCCCTCCCCGCCACGGCGGCTCTTTGCGCACCCTCTAAGTGGCTTTGGGGGTTTCCAGATTTCCTTGGGGAGTTGCGTAATTCCTCTTTTCTGAGGTGGCTGGAAATAAGCTGTTTCTTCTTTAATCTTCTTTCCTGCTGCCCTTGGCGTGTGTGCGAAGGAGACAAGCCCCACAAGTGTGAAACGTGTGGCAAGTGCTTCAGCCGGAAGGACAAGCTGAAGACGCACACGCGGTGCCACACGGGCGTGAAGCCCTACAAGTGCAAGACGTGTGACTACGCGGCAGCCGACAGCAGCAGCCTCAACAAGCACCTGCGCATCCACTCGGACGAGCGGCCCTTCAAATGCCAGATCTGCCCCTATGCCAGCCGCAACTCGAGCCAGCTCACCGTCCACCTGCGCTCCCACACGGGTAAGTCCCGCTGCCACCACGCTGCACCTCGCCTCCCTGGCTGGCAGCGTTGGGCACCTCAGAGCCTTTGGTCACAGAGGAGAGGGGAGGCGTCCGATCATTTCCACTGTTGCAATTTTGCTTTTCTTCTGCCTAGAAGAGCCTTTCACAGTTAAATCAGGGAAATCGTCAAGTTTGCAACTTTACAAATATTTTTCTATAACTATAACATGAAGTATTTGCAAGTAAAATATGATAATTGAGGAGGTATGCTAAATGAAATAGAGATACAAGCAATGGATACTTATAAACTTCTGGTTTATGGCCAGACATTTTGATAATGTTTAAATTTTCCTCTGAATAGTTCAGCCCAAGGCAGCTGGATCAGCAAGCACACAGGGGTGGGGTGTAGCTCAGTGCAATGAGAGAGGCCCTGGGTTCCATCCCCAGCACTGCAAACACTCGCACGCACATACACACACACACACACATACACAAAACACCAGCACAGAAAAGTCAACAGTAGATACTCAACAAATTATTTTTCTTTCAGGGTGTGTATAAGCTAGCTGTTGATAAACAATGATGCTGCATAACATGACCCAATCTCAGTGGCTTCGTATAGTAAATACTCATTACTCAGTACTTCAGGTCAGCAGGGGGCTGCTGTGGATGTTGGCTCAGCTTAACCATGTGTATAGCGAAGGCTGTGTCCACAGACCTTGGCTGGGATCTGCTGGCTGCAGGCTACTGGCTGTCCTCTGGCCTTGGCTGGAGTGACCTGACTCTGCTCCATGTATCTCTGATCCTACTCCTGGGACAGTGGCTGACCTAGACTTGTCCTCACAGTGATGGTAGAGGGACGAGCAAGCAATCCTTGCTGGGTGAGGCCCTTTCAGGCCTCTGATTACACAAGTCTACTTATGTCACATTGGCTACAGCAAGCAGGCTACATGGTTGGTTCTGGTGTCTGATGAGCTCACCCACAGTGAGAGGTCACCATAAGGTCACATGGCAAAGGTCAGGGATGTGAGGAGGGTGAGGACTTGGGACCCTTGTGCAAATGCATTCCACCTTCATCCCCATCATCATTCACATCTCTCTCACAGGTAAAATGCATCCATACCCAGCCCCAAAGACCCCACAAGTCTCATCCTGTCTTAGGGTCAGACTTGAAGGCCAGGGTTGTGTGATCTCCAGCAGGTCAGGATATGCTCCACTTCATCTGGAAAGAGCCAAAATAAAGAGACTCCAGGTCCAGTGTCACACACCCAGCACTCAGGGGTCAGACAGCCAGGACAGCCACAGTCATCCTGCTGTTTGGGAGAGGGTGAATGGAGACCCCCCATCCATTGGTCCAGAGCACTTCTGAAACCCTCTGGGCAGATGCTCCCAGGTTCCCCCATTCAGGAGACAGGACAAGTTTCAAGATTAGGCCTTGGGTTAGCTACCTGGTTCTTCCCTCTGCCTACTGAATCATCCTTCCCACTTGTGATAAGGGTTGGAAAACATCCTCCGAGGAGCTTCTCAGCCTGCTTCCTGCCCACCAGAATCGGGGGGTCTTTTTTGCATTTTATGCTGGCCTAGGCTGGTGACGGTTTTGCTGGTAGAGCCATCTTAAAAACGTGGTGGATTTCCTGTGTGCCTGTATGCCCGAAGCCACACACCTCTTCTGGAGTCTTGCCTCTTCGAGTGCCTCAGAGACTTCCTTCTTTAATGTTCCCAGGTGCTGGAAAGCCTTCCGTCCAGCTAAGGGAACCACTTGGAGAGTTTAACAGAATCCTACATCCAGACCCTTCGTTTCTCATTTGTCTTTTCTCTAAGATCAGTTCCCTGAACAGGATCTTCATCTTACTTTGAAAATCTGGTTGGAGATGAAAAACCATATCCAGCAAATCTTTAACTTTCTGTATTCCCTCTAAATTCTGCTTTAGACAATGCTCAGCTCTTTTTCAAGCTTTTCCTCCTCACAGTACCTAATCATAGGCAGCTTCTGAAACACTCTCCCTATTCTGTCTAGAATTTCTCTCTCTCAGAAAGCTCAAACTCACGTGCCTTCTGCCTTCTAAGTTATCCCAGGTGGCAGTTTCACCAAATATTTGTCATGAAATGCTTGCCATTTAATGGGAATTGTCATCTTTCCAGCCTCCACCTGCAAATCAGTCCCCAAACCAGTGCTACATGTTTTGGTCCTCTGCTTTGGCAGTACCTCATTTCTAGATACTAAGATGTATATCGTGTTTGTCACAATGATGCAACATAATAAAAAAAAAAAGAAAGAAAGAAAAAACCTCCACCAAACCTAGGTAGATACAACAATATGCCTTTTCTGTTGACATCTTTGGGATCAGCTGGGGACCACCAGGTAACTACTGACCTTGACTGGGCTCACAAGTCTGAGAATCTGCTGGCCATCGGCTGGTTGGCCACGACCCTTGGCTGGGGTAATTCATCTCTATACTGCTTGTCTGTTGTTGTCTTGGGATGAGAGGGCTAGGCCAGGACTGACCACCTCGTGGTAAAGACTGAGATACAAGCAAGCAAGCCCCAAAAGGCCATGTCAAGCCACTCCTTCTATCAAGTGTACTTAGGATACCATTGGCCAAATCCAGTGACATGGTTGAGCCCGCTACTGTGGGTGATGGCAAGCCACCCTGCCCCCAGTGGGAAAGTGCACAGAATCACATACACAGCAGAGGCCGTGGCCACAGGGGTGGGGGCTGGGGGGGGGACTTAGGGACACTTGTGTAAGCTATTAAGCAAGCTATGACATTAGCATAATTGATGCCCAGCTGATTCTTCAGTATTCTCCCTCAGACTAAGCTAGAGAAACTCAAGGATTTGTTTTATGATAGTGATTCCCTGCAACCTATAAAGATGAATTTACCACTCAGAGCAGTATGTTTTCTAAAAATTTAGGTATATGCCATTTCTGCATTGTCTCCATGGAATGTTATTTTTTTCTATTGTATAAATTGGTGACACTCGTAAAATTGTAAATTAATAGGATTCTATTTTTACCTTTGAGTCGATTCAGTATACTAAATCATCAGTCATTTCAGTACCAACTTAAACTCAAGAAAGATTTTTCAGCTTGAACGTATCAGTGCCTTCTTCATTCAGCAACATTCCTTAAGCTCACGGTGTGCCAGAGCCCGAGGGGATTCTGGTAGTAGGTAGGAACAGTCAGTGGCTTTGAAGACCTTACAGTTCAGTGGGCCTGTCTGACCAGTACACTTCATTTAAGAAATAAGTTTGTTCTTCTAGAACAAAATACAATGACAGAAGAGTTTAGACCCTTTGCTTTTCAGGTCAGAAAGTGCTGTTACACTCTGCAACTTAGTTCTGAGATTTGCTCATCTGGTTTTTCTGGGTTTCGGTTCTTTTGATTGCTCAAGAAATGAAATGACTGTCACAGTAATATGAGCAGGGAGGTATCTAGAAAACCCCGAGGAGGCATTATTGCTCATGATTCTTTGTAGGAACCCATGAATAGAATTTAGGAGGTAGGCCCTTGAACTTGAATGTGAAAAACTTACTACTTCATTTTCAGAACATTTACTGGAAATAACTGTGTCCTTCAGTTATGAAAACAGGCAACCAGTCTGGTAACACAGCACATGAACTTGTTGCCAGCAAAAATCACAGATGCTTTCATCACACTCGTGCATCTAGATGGAAATATCTTTAGACCACTTTTCTATTTAGAAGTTACTGTTGTTACAAGACCCGCCGCTAGATCTTGTTATTTAATACATTGATAAAGCGTACACATTGCCACATCACAGAATTTTTTCTTTTTTCTTTTAACATTTTCAGTAACTATTTCAATCTAGTTGGCCTCTTTTGTCTTCCTGTTGTTTTTTAGTCTATTTTGTGCATGTAAAACCTATTGTTAGAGGGGTTGTAAAGGCTTCACTAACCTGCCAAAAGGGGGTGATGACATAAAGAAAGTTAAGAACAACACTCTAAGGCAGAAAAAAGGAAATTTTTTCAGAAAGGGTAAATACCTTAGGCTTTGAAGGCCTTACGGGCTCTGTCACAGCTGTTTCCCTCTGCCATGGGACTGTGAAAACAACTGTGGGTAAACAAATGGCTGTTTCCAATAAAACTTTATTTACAAAAACAGGCTGTGGGCAGCATTTGGCCCACAGGCTGTGGCTGGTCATTTTGGTTCTAAGGTCAGTATGCATGATCTTGCTGGTATTTGGTCATGCAGTATATTGTGAAGACTTAGGCTTCCCAATTTTCAAGAAGCATGTTAAATTGCTCCCTGCCACCTCTAATTGAATTCATCAAGCAGCTCATGGTTATGTTGTAGGTTTTATACCAAAAAAAAAAAAAAAAAAAAAAAAAACTGGAACATAATCCCAATCTTTTGAGTACATGGCCTTAGAAAGCAAACATTCATTAAATAAACAATTACTTATTTGGCTCCACAATCAGTCTGGGTCGGAATCCAAGCCCTGCCACAGACCACTGGGTGACCATGAACAAATTATGTAGTCTCTCTGGGTCTCAGCCCTTCTGTACAATAGTATTAGGACTGATATTAATAATATTGTCCAAAAGAATAAAATAAAATATAATAAATACTAGCCCCCATGCCATGGGATGTTGTCACTGAAAGGAGACCATTTGGTGGAGAGCTCAGCACAGTGTCCCCAAAAGCAATGGAAGACTGTTAGCTGCTGTTATTTCCTTTGGTTAAGCAATATTGAAATGAAGGGTCACCAATTTGCTTGAATTATCAGTGCCTTAGATAATTTGGACTTGGCATTCATTGAGTAAATAAATTTTACAAATCGTGTCCATCCAGATGTTTGCAATTTCACTTTCCCTGCTCATCTTTCAGCAAATATGATTTTTTTTTTTTTGAAAAATCAAGCAGCTGGATTCTGTAACTTCACAAGTAAAGACGCAGCTGGCCATGTGGGATAAATAAACTTTGTGCAATAAACTTGTCTCTATTAATAAAAATCTGCATGAAATATAAGCTGGTGTTTCTGTCACTGTAAAAAGAGAGTCCTCGGATGAATGCAGCGTGGAGCTAACCCATTCGGAAATGTGTTGTTGACTCAATTACAACATGTAACTCAATCAAAATCGACGGATTATACAAAATTATGCAACTGTGAGCCATTAACTAGCAAAGTGGGTGCATTAACTGTATGAAGATAGTTTGATTGTGTTAAATATAAACGAGTATGTTTGCAAAACTTTTTTGGGACTATTATATAGCTCTTTTCCAACTCCCATTTTTCTTCTGGGCTTCCTAAGGGCGGTAGTGTGCAAAAGCACGCGGTGGTGGTTCAGGTGCTGGGGAAGAAGAGAAGTCCTTCCCTCCTCCCTCCTCCCAGGGGCTGCTGGGAGCTGCAGTTAGAAGGTCGCCTCCCGCTCGCCTTGGTATAAGCAGTTTTCTGGTGTGTGCTACGGGGGGATCCTCTGTGGTTGTTGCTGCCTGTTCTTATGGAAACTCACCTTGTGTTGACAGGGGACGCCCCCTTCCAGTGCTGGCTCTGTAGCGCCAAGTTCAAAATCAGCTCGGACTTGAAAAGGCACATGCGCGTGCACTCGGGGGAGAAGCCTTTCAAGTGCGAGTTCTGCAATGTCCGCTGCACCATGAAGGGGAACCTCAAGTCGCACATCCGCATCAAACACAGCGGGAATAACTTCAAGTGTCCACATTGCGACTTCCTGGGTGACAGCAAAGCCACCCTCCGGAAGCACAGCCGCGTGCACCAGTCGGAGCACCCGGAGAAGTGCTCAGAGTGCAGCTACTCGTGCTCCAGCAAGGCGGCCCTGCGCGTCCACGAGCGCATCCACTGCACCGAGCGCCCCTTCAAGTGCAACTACTGCAGCTTCGACACCAAGCAGCCCAGCAACTTGAGCAAGCACATGAAGAAGTTCCACGGGGACATGGTCAAGACCGAGGCCTTGGAGAGGAAGGAAACCGGCAGGCAGAGCAGCCGGCAGGTGGCCAAGCTGGACGCCAAGAAGACTTTTCACTGTGACATATGCGACGCCTCGTTCATGCGGGAGGATTCGCTCCGGAGCCACAAGAGGCAGCACAGTGAGTACAGCGAGAATAAGAACTCCGACGTGACCTTGCTCCAGTTCCAGATCGACCCCAGCAAGCAGCCCGCCACGCCCCTCACGGTCGGCCACCTCCAGGTGCCCCTCCAGCCCAGCCAGGTGCCCCAGTTCAGCGAGGGAAGAGTCAAAATCATCGTGGGGCATCAGGTGCCCCAGGCAAACACCATCGTCCAGGCCGCTGCGGCCGCAGTCAACATCGTCCCACCTGCCCTGGTGGCCCAGAGCCCAGAGGAGCTCCCAGGGAACAGCCGGCTGCAGATCCTGCGCCAGGTCAGTCTGATCGCCCCTCCTCAGACCTCGGGATGTCCGAGCGAGGCAGGCGCCATGAGCCAGCCGACTGTCCTGCTGACCACCCATGACCAGACCGACGGGGCCACCCTGCACCAGACCCTCATCCCCACGGCCGCCGCTGGGCCCCAGGAAGCGTCCGGCAACCAGACGTTCATCGCCAGCTCGGGTATCACGTGCACTGACTTTGAAGGCCTTAATGCTTTGATTCAGGAGGGGACAGCTGAAGTGACAGTGGTGAGCGATGGGGGCCAGAGCATCGCGGTGGCCACCACCGCTCCACCTATATTCTCCTCCTCTTCACAGCAAGAACTGCCCAAGCAGACGTACTCCATCATCCAAGGGGCGGCGCACCCCGCTCTGCTGTGTCCGGCCGATTCCATACCAGATTAGTACTGAGAAAACGGGCCCCGGCCGCGGGGGGACAAGAAACGAGGAGTAGTGTTCTGTAAAAGGTTTGCTCTTGATGTTTTTAAGGATTTCCGTGACCGCCCCCTGTAATAAATCGTATTTTGTACTTCTTACTGTAATTTTTTAACACTGTAACTACTTTGAGACCACCTCTGAATCACCACGTTCTATGGTAGAATCTTAAATGTTACCAAGATGATTCCAATTAGGAGTTGGGATTAAATGGGTTAAGGAGTGAATACATTTGTTTGTTTCCAATTTGATTTTTCAACTGTAATAAAGGTTCTTTTCCATCTCATTCAGTTTGTGTAGTAGATGGTACTTCCTAGCCTCTCTTAAGCCCCATTCTGAAATACCTCCCAGAATTTGGGGTATTACTGTATTACATAGATATAGATCTATTGGCTTGGAGAACCATTTTCTACATAATGTGACATGAATACTTGAAAAAAAAAAATGTTTAGTGCTAATGAACAAACAGTTCCCTAATAAATTGATACCTGGTTAAAAGATCCCGAATGTTAATGCTTCTTGAGATATGGTTTGGGTCTGAGGGAGTGTAAATCATTGTATAATTAAAGGGAACTGGAAGTAGCAGAGGCTTTTAGTTCTTTCATGAATATTGCACAAACACTTTACCACCTTCACACTTATATGGAAAAAAGTGCAGTACCTAAAGTGACACCCCCCCTTTTTTTTTAAACTTCAGACTGAAGATCCTGACATTTCTATTTAAACACAAATATGATGCATGTTTCTACTAAAATTTGAGAGGACTTTTCTAGGACTTTTTTTGGTTGTTGATATCTGTGCAGATCCAGGATCCAGATGAATGGTTTTGGAAAAGCACCTAGCATAGGTTACATTGAGAGGGAAATTCAAATTGTATTCCGTTTTGAATTGAAATGCTGTTTGATCGGTAGGTGGCGCCAGAGAGAAACTGGAATTACTCCTATTTATACCTATTTATACCTATATTTATACCTATAAATATCCTCCAGGGGTTTAATATCTCTGATTTTCCATGTAGACAAGGATTGATAAAGAGGGGTGGTCACTATTCTGAAAGAAGCATGATTAGACTGTTATGAGCATACTTAGATGCATTTTTGCCTAAGTTGTCACTTTTACTTTTTCATAATATATGAACTTATAAATAAGCAGCTCGGTGGCAGGGTCCATGCATGAGGCCCTGGGTTCTATCCCTAGGAATAGGGAAAAAAAATTTGTTATGTAGATCATCTCACCTTCATATGAAGATGTTATTTGTGCTTTGGGTAAAAACAAGCTAGGTAAATAAAAAATGGTGATATCAGAAATCTTGAGGGTTTGCCTATTAGACATGCAGATCCAGTACCCTTCTAAAGAGCCAAAAAGTTAGAGCTGGATTTTGTCTCCCTTCTTTCTTGGATTCTTAGTATTTGGATATAATTCTGAAGCCTTATTGCATAGCTTTGCCAGACTTTCTCTATTTTCATGTCAGTATTGGTAGTAGTGAATTATTAACTGGTTTTGGTTTGAAACAGGAATTCCTACAGTGCACAATGCTAGAAATCTTTAGTAATTTTATCATTTTGGAATTACAGTGCCTCCCGATTTACAGTTTTGCTTTCTTGCTTTTAGTTACCTATAGTCAAACTGTAGTGTGAAAATATTAAATGGAAAATTCCAGAAATAAGTTCATAAGTTTTAAATGCCTTTAATATAGTATGTTGTTGTAATTGTTCTTTTTGTTGATTATTGTTAATCTCTTCCTGTGCCTAATTTATAAGTTAAACTTTGTTGTAGGTTTATGTGTATAGAAAAGAACATAGTGTATATAGGGTTTGCAACCATCTGTAATTCAGGCATTCAAGGAATGTCTTGGAATATGGACCCAGAGAGTGGGGGACACTACTGTGTTACTTGAAGCTCTTTAGAAAATTACTCAGCCACCTTTTAACTATGAAACCTCCATTACAAAACTGTTTTCTACATTGTTTTTCTATCCCCAAGAGTGTCCCTTTTTTCACCTTTTAAAAGAGTTTTTTCCTGATTGTAAATATGATGTGTATTCAAGATAGGAGACATCACAAGTGGAATAGTATGGGGAAAATGAAGCTACTGATAACCTTCCAGGCCACGTGTAAACATCGTCACCAGCTTGGTGGACATCTTCCAGTCTTTTTCCCTATGCTTCCACATGTATGTTTTCTACTCCAGTGATGAAGTTGGGCTTGAGTTTACTCTTTTCTTCTTGCATTCTGTATTTCTTTCCATATTCTCATATCTTCACCTGGCAGCCACCACATGTACAAACAGACACACAGGCATACCTATACATACACAGCATACTCTGATATTATAAATGACAACAGTAAAATTTGTTCCCTGCAATAAAATTACACAAAATTGTACAAAAACCAAGCTAACAACCCTAAACCTAACCCTCCCAACCCAAGGTTGATGTTCTCTGTGTTCATATGTGCATGCATGGACTCAGATGAAGGTAACATAGAGTAATTGGATCATGCAATGCATACTTCTCTGCAGCTTGCCTTGATTATTCCATTTATTGACTGTCCTGTGGGTCAACACAGCTAACCCTAGTTTATTTTGTTTTGGGCTTGTTTCAGCCAAGGGTAGTAGTGTGAATGTCCAGTGCTCTCACCAGCATCCCCTATGCGTGGATATTTCAGTTATTTAGGGATTTTCCATCACAAACTGCCACAGTCAACATCCTACATAATTCTTCAGATTCAGTGCCTTTTTTTTTTCTTTCTCCGAAGACTAGAAAGTGTGTTTAAAACTGTGTTTCAATGAGTTTCTGTGGCTTATATTTGCATAGATCCCAATTGACTTTCAAAATGGTAGTCTCCTACAGAGTGGCCCAGCCACCTGCAGTCCTGCCAGTTAACAGTCTCTTGAAGCGGCCTGGTGAGTGAACCAGTTATCTGCTCTTTGTGCTTCCCAGCTGGTGTCTGCATCTGACATCTCCAGGCCTACTGACCACCTGGCCTTGGAACTTACCCTTGCCCTCCCTCATTTGTCTCAGCTTATTGGGGAATTGGGGATCTAAACTCCACATCTGTGGCATGGTGCTCAGTTTTCTCTCCTTCTGTCTCTTGTCCTTTGACTTTGCTTGTGGCACTGTGGCCAAATAAAAGGGACTGCTTTTTATGTAGTTTGCATTCCATTCTTCATTTGTGGCTCTTATATTTCTTTAAAGCCCCCTTCCCCCTGAGATGAAGAGGTTCTTTTTCTTTAATATTTTTTTATTTGCTTCTTTGTTTTAGCACCCTATGGCAGCCAAAATTCATATTTATATTTTTTGGTATATGGGTTTGGCTATCCACTGTGCCATAACCACAAGTTAAATAAAATAAAATTTTCCTTAGAACTGAAATCCGGATTTTGCCTTTGGTGTAGATCAAGTTCCCAAATATACTTGAATCTCTATTCTGTCCCATCAATCTTTACATCTTCTCTGGCTTGCCAACATCAAATATTTGATTGTTAGTGTTAAGGAACACCTTAATCCTATAGACTCCTATAGACTTACAAAGGCTTCCTGTTGCCATCTAGTCCCTAAATATTCTTAGTGATTCTTAGATATTCATTCTTCCAAATGAAGCCATTTTATCCAATAACTACCCCCTGACACACAAACACACCAAAAAACAAAACAAAAAATCTTTGGGGGACTTGATGTCTAAGTTTGCTTACTTATTTAATATTATGTGTAAAAGGAATGACTTATGGGGCTGCAGTTATATCTCAATGGTAGAGCACTTGTCTTGCACGGGTGAGGCACTGGGATCAATCCTCAGATCACATATACATACATAAATAAATAAATAAACAAACAAACAATAAATAGAAGTATTGTGTCCATCTACAACTCTTTTACTCAAAAAACTTTGATTCCTGTTGTAAACATTATGTAATAAAATGATATCTAATTTTCTTCATACACAGTCTATTACCATACAAGACTTTAGTTTCTCTATGATTATTGTAATTAGGAATGGAAATATTTTCTATTTCAAAATAGTTGTTGTAAGCATAAAGAAAAGCTATTTTTATATATTTGTCAAACACCATTAGGAAAAGTTCACATTCATCAACATGAAGTAATGGAAACCCCTAATCTCTGATAAATATGATTTATGATGATTATAAAACAGTCATCTCATTTCAAATTGTGTTTTCTCTTTCTGCCCCATGCATTTACTGTTTATTTTGTTTCCTTGTCCCATTGCCTTGGGACTGTTGATATAGTTGATATCCCTGTTGTGTTCTTAATTTTAACATGATTGGCATTAACATTTCCCAATTTGATGGGCGGGGGTGGTAGCTCAGTGGTAGAGCACTTGCCTAGCATGTGCAAGGCACTGGGTTTGGTTCTCAGCACCACGTATAAATAAATGAAATAAAGGTCCATTGACAACTAAAAAAAAAAAATATTTCCCGGGCTGGGGATGTGGCTCAAGCGGTAGCGCGCTCGCCTGGCATGCGTGCAGCCCGGGTTCGATCCTCAGCACCACATACAAACAAAGATGTTGTGTCCGCCGAAATCTAAAAAATAAATATTAAAAAATTCTCTCTCACTCTCTCTCTCTCTCTCTCTTTAAAAAAAATTTTCCCAATTTGATATAATGTATGTTCCTACGAGTAATGCTTTTTTTATAGTTCTCAAGTCATTTTCTGCAAGTTAACATTTCACGTAAGAGTTTTTATCAGGGTAGGTTGCTGAATTTTATCAATATCTTTTCAATTTTTTACCATATGGGTTTGCACTTGATATGTTGATAGAGTGAGTTAGTATACCACACATCCTGTTTTACTGAATCATCTTCCATTCCTGGGGCAAACCCTCTTGGCCATGTTGGATTATTCTTCTGATACTTTGCTGGATTCCATTTCCTATTTTTTTTTTTTAATTTTTACAACCATATGCATAAGTGTCATTGACCTCAGTTTTCTTTTGGTCCTATCTCTATCTGGCTTTTGCTTGTTTTTGTTTTAGGTCGTGGTATTCTGAAGATAAATTGGAGTCTTTTCCTTCTTGTTCAATAACTTGCAATAGTTTGACAATCTCAGAAATTCTCTGCTCTGTTCTCTGGGCTGATTCTCTTTTTCATGTTCATTTTTGACAAAGTTTCCCATTTTTTTCTGTGATTACTTGTCTGTTCATGTTGTTTAGCTCATCTGAATCAATTTCATAATCGATAGTTTTGCAAAAGGAAAAAAATCATTGATTTGTTCTAAGTTTTCATGTCTGTTATGCTATACTTCCATTTAATATTCTCTTAAAAACATATATATTTGTATATATATCTCATATAGTGTATATAGTATGTATATATTATATATATAAGTATTGAGTATTATTTATATTATATGTATAATATATATGTATACTCATATATAGTATTTTCATCTCAATTTGCAAAGCATTATGCATTTGTATTAAAATGAAAGTAGAGTTTTTGCTTTTATTTGTTCTTTCTCTGCCCCTCCCCCATTTAATTTCAGATTTCAACTTCAACAGAGTTTGTCCCCAAATCTTTAATAATGTTTTCATTTGCTTTTATTTCAGTTTATTTTGTTATTCTCACTTCCTACCTTAAATTCACTTATTCCTCCTTGAATAACAAAACATTTAAAGCTGTACCTTTTTCCATTATGATCCACTTATGTTAAAAAAGTAATTTTTTAAAGTTAAAATCACGGCTTATACAAATAGAGAAAGAACATCTGTCAAAGATTTTATTTCAGTCATTAATTCAAAGGGAGTCAGTAAGATATCACATCAGGTTCAAAGAAGAATTCGACAAAGGCACTTAGACAATCAGGAATGCTGGAATAAATTTACGAAGGGGGCAGACTGGATCAGTATCTCCAGGTGACAATCAGCTGACTCCACCA